>NW_026712100.1:353953-707906 GCF_026419965.1 Kogia breviceps
CAACCGCGGATCGACAATAGGGCGTGAAGCCATCCAGCCGTGTTGCGTCCCACTCACAAAAAAGCGACTTGGGAAATGGAGCTCAGGGGCCCTGCACTTCCCAAACCTGCAGAGTTCTAAACGATAACTATCGCCCCAAAATATATTGAGGTCAGGCTACGAAGAGGCGCTGAACGCAAGGCAGAACTGCAGGAAACGGATGTCAACGGGTACATCGGAATGGCCCCGATAGCACATGAAAAGCGCCAGAACGTGGACAATGATGCGGTTGGCCAAAAAGGGCGTATGCGTTTTTTCCTGAATATCGCATACGCCCTTTTTGGCCAACCAAGCAACCTGGGAGAGCAAATCAGCACTATAAAGAAATCTCTCGCCCCCCCCCGGGGGCAAAAGGGCCAGGCGAAAAAAGTCTAAAAACCAGAAAGGCAGGACAGCCCACGGAGTCAAGGGAGCCTTGTTAAGCTGATGGGCGGGATGTCAATGGCCAACAGCCAATCTTCACAAGTGTATCCTCTTTCCCAAACCATGTAAAACACAGAACCACAGAGCATAGGGCACTTCCACACATGGGCGTTGACCTTGGGAAAATGAAAAAATCAACCAGACACAGGGACCCCAAAGTTGAGGGCTGCTGTCTTGACAAGAACCTCCACTCCGGTACACGTTTCATATCCCAGGAAAGAGCCAAGTGGACAAAGACGAGTGGACAAGTGGACAAAGACAAGTGGACAAGTGGACAAGTGGTGCTACGTAGGTCCAATGGAGTGTCACTCAGCCATGAAATCCACGTCATGAGGCTGGTAGCAGCATCCTGAGTGGATTTAGGTACGATCATCCTCAGTGAAATAAGTCCCACAAAAAAAGAAACTTATGATATCACTTATCGAGGGAATGTAAAAATCGCTCCCCATGAACGGAATCCCCAAACAGAACAGAGTCACGCTTTTAGAAAACACACTTATGCCTGCTTCAGGGGAAAGGTGAGGTGCGGTGACGCATAAAACTCGAGTTTGAAATGAGCACAGATACCCTTCCGAAAACCGAATATGGAATGGACACGACCTACTCCTTGCTCAATCAACTGGACTCACCAGACCCTGTTCATCGCACAAGTATCTATCCGACTAGTAAGCATCTTAAAAGCTAAGTCTTGATATCTCTGTGTAAGTGCATCAAGGGTGTGTAAAGCGGCCTAAAACCAGCAGGGAAAATCAGCTCAGACCCATTCTGAGGATACATTTCCAACACAAAGAAGAAACAAGCAGGGCAAAACAGAGAGAAATTCTTCCAAAATGCGTTCAGGGACTGGCATGCAACCAGGATTGACCACATCTACAGCCCCAGCGGCAGAAGACATAAGGCTGGACACTCTTGGGGCTGAGACGATTGGTGAGGTTGGGAAAGCAAATGCAGACCCTTGAAAGGAATCCTGCGTGCTCCCCATTCCATGGCTCCCAACTCTCCAGGTTCAACGCAATCTTCCGACAGCGAAAGCACTCATTGGAAACCCAGCGGATGCTACACCGTGGGATCGGGAAAGCTTTCTGAAACTCACCTCAGTTTTCCTCTCCTGGTGCTCGTGTTCTCCATTCAGGCCCCCTTACTAACAATCTCCCCACTTGGAGACTCGGCGCCTTTCCATGCCTCTTTCGTACCGTCTGCAATTTGTCCGCAGGATGAACTGCAAGAGGGGGAACCAATGAGAGACTCGCTGGAGGTGTTTGGTCGGGCACATGTCACTCTCATTTCCCATCACGAAGAAGAATTCACCAGCGGTTCAGCCTGCCACCGCGGATCGACAATAGGGCGTGAAGCCATCCAGCCGTGTTGCGTCCCACTCACAAAAAAGCGACTTGGGAAATGGAGCTCAGGGGCCCTGCACTTCCCAAACCTGCAGAGTTCTAAACGATAACTATCGCCCCAAAATATATTGAGGTCAGGCTACGAAGAGGCGCTGAACGCAAGGCAGAACTGCAGGAAACGGATGTCAACGGGTACATCGGAATGGCCCCGATAGCACATGAAAAGCGCCAGAACGTGGACAATGATGCGGTTGGCCAAAAAGGGCGTATGCGTTTTTTCCTGAATATCGCATACGCCCTTTTTGGCCAACCAAGCAACCTGGGAGAGCAAATCAGCACTATAAAGAAATCTCTCGCCCCCCCCCGGGGGCAAAAGGGCCAGGCGAAAAAAGTCTAAAAACCAGAAAGGCAGGACAGCCCACGGAGTCAAGGGAGCCTTGTTAAGCTGATGGGCGGGATGTCAATGGCCAACAGCCAATCTTCACAAGTGTATCCTCTTTCCCAAACCATGTAAAACACAGAACCACAGAGCATAGGGCACTTCCACACATGGGCGTTGACCTTGGGAAAATGAAAAAATCAACCAGACACAGGGACCCCAAAGTTGAGGGCTGCTGTCTTGACAAGAACCTCCACTCCGGTACACGTTTCATATCCCAGGAAAGAGCCAAGTGGACAAAGACGAGTGGACAAGTGGACAAAGACAAGTGGACAAGTGGACAAGTGGTGCTACGTAGGTCCAATGGAGTGTCACTCAGCCATGAAATCCACGTCATGAGGCTGGTAGCAGCATCCTGAGTGGATTTAGGTACGATCATCCTCAGTGAAATAAGTCCCACAAAAAAAGAAACTTATGATATCACTTATCGAGGGAATGTAAAAATCGCTCCCCATGAACGGAATCCCCAAACAGAACAGAGTCACGCTTTTAGAAAACACACTTATGCCTGCTTCAGGGGAAAGGTGAGGTGCGGTGACGCATAAAACTCGAGTTTGAAATGAGCACAGATACCCTTCCGAAAACCGAATATGGAATGGACACGACCTACTCCTTGCTCAATCAACTGGACTCACCAGACCCTGTTCATCGCACAAGTATCTATCCGACTAGTAAGCATCTTAAAAGCTAAGTCTTGATATCTCTGTGTAAGTGCATCAAGTGTGTGTAAAGCGGCCTAAAACCAGCAGGGAAAATCAGCTCAGACCCATTCTGAGGATACATTTCCAACACAAAGAAGAAACAAGCAGGGCAAAACAGAGAGAAATTCTTCCAAAATGCGTTCAGGGACTGGCATGCAACCAGGATTGACCACATCTACAGCCCCAGCGGCAGAAGACATAAGGCTGGACACTCTTGGGGCTGAGACGATTGGTGAGGTTGGGAAAGCAAATGCAGACCCTTGAAAGGAATCCTGCGTGCTCCCCATTCCATGGGTCCCAACTCTCCAGGTTCAACGCAATCTTCCGACAGCGAAAGCACTCATTGGAAACCCAGCGGATGCTACACCGTGGGATCGGGAAAGCTTTCTGAAACTCACCTCAGTTTTCCTCTCCTGGTGCTCGTGTTCTCCATTCAGGCCCCCTTACTAACAATCTCCCCACTTGGAGACTCGGCGCCTTTCCATGCCTCTTTCGTACCGTCTGCAATTTGTCCGCAGGATGAACTGCAAGAGGGGGAACCAATGAGAGACTCGCTGGAGGTGTTTGGTCGGGCACATGTCACTCTCATTTCCCATCACGAAGAAGAATTCACCAGCGGTTCAGCCTGCCACCGCGGATCGACAATAGGGCGTGAAGCCATCCAGCCGTGTTGCGTCCCACTCACAAAAAAGCGACTTGGGAAATGGAGCTCAGGGGCCCTGCACTTCCCAAACCTGCAGAGTTCTAAACGATAACTATCGCCCCAAAATATATTGAGGTCAGGCTACGAAGAGGCGCTGAACGCAAGGCAGAACTGCAGGAAACGGATGTCAACGGGTACATCGGAATGGCCCCGATAGCACATGAAAAGCGCCAGAACGTGGACAATGATGCGGTTGGCCAAAAAGGGCGTATGCGTTTTTTCCTGAATATATTCAGGAAAAAACGCATACGCCCTTTTTGGCCAACCAAGCAACCTGGGAGAGCAAATCAGCACTACAAAGAAATCTCTCGCCCCCCCCCCCGGGGCAAAAGGGCCAGGCGAAAAAAGTCTAAAAACCAGAAAGGCAGGACAGCCCACGGAGTCAAGGGAGCCTTGTTAAGCTGATGGGCGGGATGTCAATGGCCAACAGCCAATCTTCACAAGTGTATCCTCTTTCCCAAACCATGTAAAACACAGAACCACAGAGCATAGGGCACTTCCCCACATGGGCGTTGACCTTGGGAAAATGAAAAAATCAACCAGACACAGGGACCCCAAAGTTGAGGGCTGCTGTCTTGACAAGAACCTCCACTCCGGTACACGTTTCATATCCCAGGAAAGAGCCAAGTGGACAAAGACGAGTGGACAAGTGGACAAAGACAAGTGGACAAGTGGACAAGTGGTGCTACGTAGGTCCAATGGAGTGTCACTCAGCCATGAAATCCACGTCATGAGGCTGGTAGCAGCATCCTGAGTGGATTTAGGTACGATCATCCTCAGTGAAATAAGTCCCACAAAAAAAGAAACTTATGATATCACTTATCGAGGGAATGTAAAAATCGCTCCCCATGAACGGAATCCCCAAACAGAACAGAGTCACGCTTTTAGAAAACACACTTATGCCTGCTTCAGGGGAAAGGTGAGGTGCGGTGACGCATAAAACTCGAGTTTGAAATGAGCACAGATACCCTTCCGAAAACCGAATATGGAATGGACACGACCTACTCCTTGCTCAATCAACTGGACTCACCAGACCCTGTTCATCGCACAAGTATCTATCCGACTAGTAAGCATCTTAAAAGCTAAGTCTTGATATCTCTGTGTAAGTGCATCAAGGGTGTGTAAAGCGGCCTAAAACCAGCAGGGAAAATCAGCTCAGACCCATTCTGAGGATACATTTCCAACACAAAGAAGAAACAAGCAGGGCAAAACAGAGAGAAATTCTTCCAAAATGCGTTCAGGGACTGGCATGCAACCAGGATTGACCACATCTACAGCCCCAGCGGCAGAAGACATAAGGCTGGACACTCTTGGGGCTGAGACGATTGGTGAGGTTGGGAAAGCAAATGCAGACCCTTGAAAGGAATCCTGCGTGCTCCCCATTCCATGGCTCCCAACTCTCCAGGTTCAACGCAATCTTCCGACAGCGAAAGCACTCATTGGAAACCCAGCGGATGCTACACCGTGGGATCGGGAAAGCTTTCTGAAACTCACCTCAGTTTTCCTCTCCTGGTGCTCGTGTTCTCCATTCAGGCCCCCTTACTAACAATCTCCCCACTTGGAGACTCGGCGCCTTTCCATGCCTCTTTCGTACCGTCTGCAATTTGTCCGCAGGATGAACTGCAAGAGGGGGAACCAATGAGAGACTCGCTGGAGGTGTTTGGTCGGGCACATGTCACTCTCATTTCCCATCACGAAGAAGAATTCACCAGCGGTTCAGCCTGCAACCGCGGATCGACAATAGGGCGTGAAGCCATCCAGCCGTGTTGCGTCCCACTCACAAAAAAGCGACTTGGGAAATGGAGCTCAGGGGCCCTGCACTTCCCAAACCTGCAGAGTTCTAAACGATAACTATCGCCCCAAAATATATTGAGGTCAGGCTACGAAGAGGCGCTGAACGCAAGGCAGAACTGCAGGAAACGGATGTCAACGGGTACATCGGAATGGCCCCGATAGCACATGAAAAGCGCCAGAACGTGGACAATGATGCGGTTGGCCAAAAAGGGCGTATGCGTTTTTTCCTGAATATATTCAGGAAAAAACGCATACGCCCTTTTTGGCCAACCAAGCAACCTGGGAGAGCAAATCAGCACTACAAAGAAATCTCTCGCCGCCCCCCCCCCCGGGGCAAAAGGGCCAGGCGAAAAAAGTCTAAAAACCAGAAAGGCAGGACAGCCCACGGAGTCAAGGGAGCCTTGTTAAGCTGATGGGCGGGATGTCAATGGCCAACAGCCAATCTTCACAAGTGTATCCTCTTTCCCAAACCATGGAAAACACAGAACCACAGAGCATAGGGCACTTCCACACATGGGCGTTGACCTTGGGAAAATGAAAAAATCAACCAGACACAGGGACCCCAAAGTTGAGGGCTGCTGTCTTGACAAGAACCTCCACTCCGGTACACGTTTCATATCCCAGGAAAGAGCCAAGTGGACAAAGACGAGTGGACAAGTGGACAAAGAAAAGTGGACAAGTGGACAAGTGGTGCTATGTAGGTCCAATGGAGTGTCACTCAGCCATGAAATCCACGTCATGAGGCTGGTAGCAGCATCCTGAGTGGATTTAGGTACGATCATCCTCAGTGAAATAAGTCCCACAAAAAAAGAAACTTATGATATCACTTATCGAGGGAATGTAAAAATCGCTCCCCATGAACGGAATCCCCAAACAGAACAGAGTCACGCTTTTAGAAAACACACTTATGCCTGCTTCAGGGGAAAGGTGAGGTGCGGTGACGCATAAAACTCGAGTTTGAAATGAGCACAGATACCCTTCCGAAAACCGAATATGGAATGGACACGACCTACTCCTTGCTCAATCAACTGGACTCACCAGACCCTGTTCATCGCACAAGTATCTATCCGACTAGTAAGCATCTTAAAAGCTAAGTCTTGATATCTCTGTGTAAGTGCATCAAGGGTGTGTAAAGCGGCCTAAAACCAGCAGGGAAAATCAGCTCAGACCCATTCTGAGGATACATTTCCAACACAAAGAAGAAACAAGCAGGGCAAAACAGAGAGAAATTCTTCCAAAATGCGTTCAGGGACTGGCATGCAACCAGGATTGACCACATCTACAGCCCCAGCGGCAGAAGACATAAGGCTGGACACTCTTGGGGCTGAGACGATTGGTGAGGTTGGGAAAGCAAATGCAGACCCTTGAAAGGAATCCTGCGTGCTCCCCATTCCATGGCTCCCAACTCTCCAGGTTCAACGCAATCTTCCGACAGCGAAAGCACTCATTGGAAACCCAGCGGATGCTACACCGTGGGATCGGGAAAGCTTTCTGAAACTCACCTCAGTTTTCCTCTCCTGGTGCTCGTGTTCTCCATTCAGGCCCCCTTACTAACAATCTCCCCACTTGGAGACTCGGCGCCTTTCCATGCCTCTTTCGTACCGTCTGCAATTTGTCCGCAGGATGAACTGCAAGAGGGGGAACCAATGAGAGACTCGCTGGAGGTGTTTGGTCGGGCACATGTCACTCTCATTTCCCATCACGAAGAAGAATTCACCAGCGGTTCAGCCTGCCACCGCGGATCGACAATAGGGCGTGAAGCCATCCAGCCGTGTTGCGTCCCACTCACAAAAAAGCGACTTGGGAAATGGAGCTCAGGGGCCCTGCACTTCCCAAACCTGCAGAGTTCTAAACGATAACTATCGCCCCAAAATATATTGAGGGCAGGCTACGAAGAGGCGCTGAACGCAAGGCAGAACTGCAGGAAACGGATGTCAACAGGTACATCGGAATGGCCCCGATAGCACATGAAAAGCGCCAGAACGTGGACAATGATGCGGTTGGCCAAAAAGGGCGTATGCGTTTTTTCCTGAATATATTCAGGAAAAAACGCATACGCCCTTTTTGGCCAACCAAGCAACCTGGGAGAGCAAATCAGCACTACAAAGAAATCTCTCGCCCCCCCCCCCCCCGGGGCAAAAGGGCCAGGCGAAAAAAGTCTAAAAACCAGAAAGGCAGGACAGCCCACGGAGTCAAGGGAGCCTTGTTAAGCTGATGGGCGGGATGTCAATGGCCAACAGCCAATCTTCACAAGTGTATCCTCGTTCCCAAACCATGTAAAACACAGAACCACAGAGCATAGGGCACTTCCCCACATGGGCGTTGACCTTGGGAAAATGAAAAAATCAACCAGACACAGGGACCCCAAAGTTGAGGGCTGCTGTCTTGACAAGAACCTCCACTCCGGTACACGTTTCATATCCCAGGAAAGAGCCAAGTGGACAAAGACGAGTGGACAAGTGGACAAAGACAAGTGGACAAGTGGACAAGTGGTGCTACGTAGGTCCAATGGAGTGTCACTCAGCCATGAAATCCACGTCATGAGGCTGGTAGCAGCATCCAGAGTGGATTTAGGTACGATCATCCTCAGTGAAATATGTCCCACAAAAAAAGAAACTTATGATATCACTTATCGAGGGAATGTAAAAATCGCTCCCCATGAACGGAATCCCCAAACAGAACAGAGTCACGCTTTTAGAAAACACACTTATGCCTGCTTCAGGGGAAAGGTGAGGTGCGGTGACGCATAAAACTCGAGTTTGAAATGAGCACAGATACCCTTCCGAAAACCGAATATGGAATGGACACGACCTACTCCTTGCTCAATCAACTGGACTCACCAGACCCTGTTCATCGCACAAGTATCTATCCGACTAGTAAGCATCTTAAAAGCTAAGTCTTGATATCTCGGTGTAAGTGCATCAAGGGTGTGTAAAGCGGCCTAAAACCAGCAGGGAAAATCAGCTCAGACCCATTCTGAGGATACATTTCCAACACAAAGAAGAAACAAGCAGGGCAAAACAGAGAGAAATTCTTCCAAAATGCGTTCAGGGACTGGCATGCAACCAGGATTGACCACATCTACAGCCCCAGCGGCAGAAGACATAAGGCTGGACACTCTTGGGGCTGAGACGATTGGTGAGGTTGGGAAAGCAAATGCAGACCCTTGAAAGGAATCCTGCGTGCTCCCCATTCCATGGCTCCCAACTCTCCAGGTTCAACGCAATCTTCCGACAGCGAAAGCACTCATTGGAAACCCAGCGGATGCTACACCGTGGGATCGGGAAAGCTTTCTGAAACTCACCTCAGTTTTCCTCTCCTGGTGCTCGTGTTCTCCATTCAGGCCCCCTTACTAACAATCTCCCCACTTGGAGACTCGGCGCCTTTCCATGCCTCTTTCGTACCGTCTGCAATTTGTCCGCAGGATGAACTGCAAGAGGGGGAACCAATGAGAGACTCGCTGGAGGTGTTTGGTCGGGCACATGTCACTCTCATTTCCCATCACGAAGAAGAATTCACCAGCGGTTCAGCCTGCCACCGCGGATCGACAATAGGGCGTGAAGCCATCCAGCCGTGTTGCGTCCCACTCACAAAAAAGCGACTTGGGAAATGGAGCTCAGGGGCCCTGCACTTCCCAAACCTGCAGAGTTCTAAACGATAACTATCGCCCCAAAATATATTGAGGTCAGGCTACGAAGAGGCGCTGAACGCAAGGCAGAACTGCAGGAAACGGATGTCAACGGGTACATCGGAATGGCCCCGATAGCACATGAAAAGCGCCAGAACGTGGACAATGATGCGGTTGGCCAAAAAGGGCGTATGCGTTTTTTCCTGAATATATTCAGGAAAAAACGCATACGCCCTTTTTGGCCAACCAAGCAACCTGGGAGAGCAAATCAGCACTACAAAGAAATCTCTCGCCCCCCCCCCCGGGGCAAAAGGGCCAGGCGAAAAAAGTCTAAAAACCAGAAAGGCAGGACAGCCCACGGAGTCAAGGGAGCCTTGTTAAGCTGATGGGCGGGATGTCAATGGCCAACAGCCAATCTTCACAAGTGTATCCTCTTTCCCAAACCATGGAAAACACAGAACCACAGAGCATAGGGCACTTCCACACATGGGCGTTGACCTTGGGAAAATGAAAAAATCAACCAGACACAGGGACCCCAAAGTTGAGGGCTGCTGTCTTGACAAGAACCTCCACTCCGGTACACGTTTCATATCCCAGGAAAGAGCCAAGTGGACAAAGACGAGTGGACAAGTGGACAAAGACAAGTGGACAAGTGGACAAGTGGTGCTACGTAGGTCCAATGGAGTGTCACTCAGCCATGAAATCCACGTCATGAGGCTGGTAGCAGCATCCTGAGTGGATTTAGGTACGATCATCCTCAGTGAAATAAGTCCCACAAAAAAAGAAACTTATGATATCACTTATCGAGGGAATGTAAAAATCGCTCCCCATGAACGGAATCCCCAAACAGAACAGAGTCACGCTTTTAGAAAACACACTTATGCCTGCTTCAGGGGAAAGGTGAGGTGCGGTGACGCATAAAACTCGAGTTTGAAATGAGCACAGATACCCTTCCGAAAACCGAATATGGAATGGACACGACCTACTCCTTGCTCAATCAACTGGACTCACCAGACCCTGTTCATCGCACAAGTATCTATCCGACTAGTAAGCATCTTAAAAGCTAAGTCTTGATATCTCTGTGTAAGTGCATCAAGGGTGTGTAAAGCGGCCTAAAACCAGCAGGGAAAATCAGCTCAGACCCATTCTGAGGATACATTTCCAACACAAAGAAGAAACAAGCAGGGCAAAACAGAGAGAAATTCTTCCAAAATGCGTTCAGGGACTGGCATGCAACCAGGATTGACCACATCTACAGCCCCAGCGGCAGAAGACATAAGGCTGGACACTCTTGGGGCTGAGACGATTGGTGAGGTTGGGAAAGCAAATGCAGACCCTTGAAAGGAATCCTGCGTGCTCCCCATTCCATGGCTCCCAACTCTCCAGGTTCAACGCAATCTTCCGACAGCGAAAGCACTCATTGGAAACCCAGCGGATGCTACACCGTGGGATCGGGAAAGCTTTCTGAAACTCACCTCAGTTTTCCTCTCCTGGTGCTCGTGTTCTCCATTCAGGCCCCCTTACTAACAATCTCCCCACTTGGAGACTCGGCGCCTTTCCATGCCTCTTTCGTACCGTCTGCAATTTGTCCGCAGGATGAACTGCAAGAGGGGGAACCAATGAGAGACTCGCTGGAGGTGTTTGGTCGGGCACATGTCACTCTCATTTCCCATCACGAAGAAGAATTCACCAGCGGTTCAGCCTGCCACCGCGGATCGACAATAGGGCGTGAAGCCATCCAGCCGTGTTGCGTCCCACTCACAAAAAAGCGACTTGGGAAATGGAGCTCAGGGGCCCTGCACTTCCCAAACCTGCAGAGTTCTAAACGATAACTATCGCCCCAAAATATATTGAGGTCAGGCTACGAAGAGGCGCTGAACGCAAGGCAGAACTGCAGGAAACGGATGTCAACGGGTACATCGGAATGGCCCCGATAGCACATGAAAAGCGCCAGAACGTGGACAATGATGCGGTTGGCCAAAAGGGGCGGATGCGTTTTTTCCTGAATATATTCAGGAAAAAACGCATACGCCCTGTTTGGCCAACCAAGCAACCTGGGAGAGCAAATCAGCACTACAAAGAAATCTCTCGCCGCCCCCCCCCCCCCGGGGCAAAAGGGCCAGGCGAAAAAAGTCTAAAAACCAGAAAGGCAGGACAGCCCACGGAGTCAAGGGAGCCTTGTTAAGCTGATGGGCGGGATGTCAATGGCCAACAGCCAATCTTCACAAGTGTATCCTCTTTCCCAAACCATGGAAAACACAGAACCACAGAGCATAGGGCACTTCCACACATGGGCGTTGACCTTGGGAAAATGAAAAAATCAACCAGACACAGGGACCCCAAAGTTGAGGGCTGCTGTCTTGACAAGAACCTCCACTCCGGTACACGTTTCATATCCCAGGAAAGAGCCAAGTGGACAAAGACGAGTGGACAAGTGGACAAAGACAAGTGGACAAGTGGACAAGTGGTGCTACGTAGGTCCAATGGAGTGTCACTCAGCCATGAAATCCACGTCATGAGGCTGGTAGCAGCATCCTGAGTGGATTTAGGTACGATCATCCTCAGTGAAATAAGTCCCACAAAAAAAGAAACTTATGATATCACTTATCGAGGGAATGTAAAAATCGCTCCCCATGAACGGAATCCCCAAACAGAACAGAGTCACGCTTTTAGAAAACACACTTATGCCTGCTTCAGGGGAAAGGTGAGGTGCGGTGACGCATAAAACTCGAGTTTGAAATGAGCACAGATACCCTTCCGAAAACCGAATATGGAATGGACACGACCTACTCCTTGCTCAATCAACTGGACTCACCAGACCCTGTTCATCGCACAAGTATCTATCCGACTAGTAAGCATCTTAAAAGCTAAGTCTTGATATCTCTGTGTAAGTGCATCAAGGGTGTGTAAAGCGGCCTAAAACCAGCAGGGAAAATCAGCTCAGACCCATTCTGAGGATACATTTCCAACACAAAGAAGAAACAAGCAGGGCAAAACAGAGAGAAATTCTTCCAAAATGCGTTCAGGGACTGGCATGCAACCAGGATTGACCACATCTACAGCCCCAGCGGCAGAAGACATAAGGCTGGACACTCTTGGGGCTGAGACGATTGGTGAGGTTGGGAAAGCAAATGCAGACCCTTGAAAGGAATCCTGCGTGCTCCCCATTCCATGGCTCCCAACTCTCCAGGTTCAACGCAATCTTCCGACAGCGAAAGCACTCATTGGAAACCCAGCGGATGCTACACCGTGGGATCGGGAAAGCTTTCTGAAACTCACCTCAGTTTTCCTCTCCTGGTGCTCGTGTTCTCCATTCAGGCCCCCTTACTAACAATCTCCCCACTTGGAGACTCGGCGCCTTTCCATGCCTCTTTCGTACCGTCTGCAATTTGTCCGCAGGATGAACTGCAAGAGGGGGAACCAATGAGAGACTCGCTGGAGGTGTTTGGTCGGGCACATGTCACTCTCATTTCCCATCACGAAGAAGAATTCACCAGCGGTTCAGCCTGCCACCGCGGATCGACAATAGGGCGTGAAGCCATCCAGCCGTGTTGCGTCCCACTCACAAAAAAGCGACTTGGGAAATGGAGCTCAGGGGCCCTGCACTTCCCAAACCTGCAGAGTTCTAAACGATAACTATCGCCCCAAAATATATTGAGGTCAGGCTACGAAGAGGCGCTGAACGCAAGGCAGAACTGCAGGAAACGGATGTCAACGGGTACATCGGAATGGCCCCGATAGCACATGAAAAGCGCCAGAACGTGGACAATGATGCGGTTGGCCAAAAAGGGCGTATGCGTTTTTTCCTGAATATATTCAGGAAAAAACGCATACGCCCTTTTTGGCCAACCAAGCAACCTGGGAGAGCAAATCAGCACTACAAAGAAATCTCTCGCCGCCCCCCCCCCCCCGGGGCAAAAGGGCCAGGCGAAAAAAGTCTAAAAACCAGAAAGGCAGGACAGCCCACGGAGTCAAGGGAGCCTTGTTAAGCTGATGGGCGGGATGTCAATGGCCAACAGCCAATCTTCACAAGTGTATCCTCTTTCCCAAACCATGTAAAACACAGAACCACAGAGCATAGGGCACTTCCACACATGGGCGTTGACCTTGGGAAAATGAAAAAATCAACCAGACACAGGGACCCCAAAGTTGAGGGCTGCTGTCTTGACAAGAACCTCCACTCCGGTACACGTTTCATATCCCAGGAAAGAGCCAAGTGGACAAAGACGAGTGGACAAGTGGACAAAGACAAGTGGACAAGTGGACAAGTGGTGCTACGTAGGTCCAATGGAGTGTCACTCAGCCATGAAATCCACGTCATGAGGCTGGTAGCAGCATCCTGAGTGGATTTAGGTACGATCATCCTCAGAGAAATAAGTCCCACAAAAAAAGAAACTTATGATATCACTTATCGAGGGAATGTAAAAATCGCTCCCCATGAACGGAATCCCCAAACAGAACAGAGTCACGCTTTTAGAAAACACACTTATGCCTGCTTCAGGGGAAAGGTGAGGTGCGGTGACGCATAAAACTCGAGTTTGAAATGAGCACAGATACCCTTCCGAAAACCGAATATGGAATGGACACGACCTACTCCTTGCTCAATCAACTGGACTCACCAGACCCTGTTCATCGCACAAGTATCTATCCGACTAGTAAGCATCTTAAAAGCTAAGTCTTGATATCTCTGTGTAAGTGCATCAAGGGTGTGTAAAGCGGCCTAAAACCAGCAGGGAAAATCAGCTCAGACCCATTCTGACGATACATTTCCAACACAAAGAAGAAACAAGCAGGGCAAAACAGAGAGAAATTCTTCCAAAATGCGTTCAGGGACTGGCATGCAACCAGGATTGACCACATCTACAGCCCCAGCGGCAGAAGACATAAGGCTGGACACTCTTGGGGCTGAGACGATTGGTGAGGTTGGGAAAGCAAATGCAGACCCTTGAAAGGAATCCTGCGTGCTCCCCATTCCATGGCTCCCAACTCTCCAGGTTCAACGCAATCTTCCGACAGCGAAAGCACTCATTGGAAACCCAGCGGATGCTACACCGTGGGATCGGGAAAGCTTTCTGAAACTCACCTCAGTTTTCCTCTCCTGGTGCTCGTGTTCTCCATTCAGGCCCCCTTACTAACAATCTCCCCACTTGGAGACTCGGCGCCTTTCCATGCCTCTTTCGTACCGTCTGCAATTTGTCCGCAGGATGAACTGCAAGAGGGGGAACCAATGAGAGACTCGCTGGAGGTGTTTGGTCGGGCACATGTCACTCTCATTTCCCATCACGAAGAAGAATTCACCAGCGGTTCAGCCTGCCACCGCGGATCGACAATAGGGCGTGAAGCCATCCAGCCGTGTTGCGTCCCACTCACAAAAAAGCGACTTGGGAAATGGAGCTCAGGGGCCCTGCACTTCCCAAACCTGCAGAGTTCTAAACGATAACTATCGCCCCAAAATATATTGAGGTCAGGCTACGAAGAGGCGCTGAACGCAAGGCAGAACTGCAGGAAACGGATGTCAACGGGTACATCGGAATGGCCCCGATAGCACATGAAAAGCGCCAGAACGTGGACAATGATGCGGTTGGCCAAAAAGGGCGTATGCGTTTTTTCCTGAATATATTCAGGAAAAAACGCATACGCCCTTTTTGGCCAACCAAGCAACCTGGGAGAGCAAATCAGCACTACAAAGAAATCTCTCGCCCCTCCCCCCCCGGGGCAAAAGGGCCAGGCGAAAAAAGTCTAAAAACCAGAAAGGCAGGACAGCCCACGGAGTCAAGGGAGCCTTGTTAAGCTGATGGGCGGGATGTCAATGGCCAACAGCCAATCTTCACAAGTGTATCCTCTTTCCCAAACCATGGAAAACACAGAACCACAGAGCATAGGGCACTTCCACACATGGGCGTTGACCTTGGGAAAATGAAAAAATCAACCAGACACAGGGACCCCAAAGTTGAGGGCTGCTGTCTTGACAAGAACCTCCACTCCGGTACACGTTTCATATCCCAGGAAAGAGCCAAGTGGACAAAGACGAGTGGACAAGTGGACAAAGACAAGTGGACAAGTGGACAAGTGGTGCTACGTAGGTCCAATGGAGTGTCACTCAGCCATGAAATCCACGTCATGAGGCTGGTAGCAGCATCCTGAGTGGATTTAGGTACGATCATCCTCAGTGAAATAAGTCCCACAAAAAAAGAAACTTATGATATCACTTATCGAGGGAATGTAAAAATCGCTCCCCATGAACGGAATCCCCAAACAGAACAGAGTCACGCTTTTAGAAAACACACTTATGCCTGCTTCAGGGGAAAGGTGAGGTGCGGTGACGCATAAAACTCGAGTTTGAAATGAGCACAGATACCCTTCCGAAAACCGAATATGGAATGGACACGACCTACTCCTTGCTCAATCAACTGGACTCACCAGACCCTGTTCATCGCACAAGTATCTATCCGACTAGTAAGCATCTTAAAAGCTAAGTCTTGATATCTCTGTGTAAGTGCATCAAGGGTGTGTAAAGCGGCCTAAAACCAGCAGGGAAAATCAGCTCAGACCCATTCTGAGGATACATTTCCAACACAAAGAAGAAACAAGCAGGGCAAAACAGAGAGAAATTCTTCCAAAATGCGTTCAGGGACTGGCATGCAACCAGGATTGACCACATCTACAGCCCCAGCGGCAGAAGACATAAGGCTGGACACTCTTGGGGCTGAGACGATTGGTGAGGTTGGGAAAGCAAATGCAGACCCTTGAAAGGAATCCTGCGTGCTCCCCATTCCATGGCTCCCAACTCTCCAGGTTCAACGCAATCTTCCGACAGCGAAAGCACTCATTGGAAACCCAGCGGATGCTACACCGTGGGATCGGGAAAGCTTTCTGAAACTCACCTCAGTTTTCCTCTCCTGGTGCTCGTGTTCTCCATTCAGGCCCCCTTACTAACAATCTCCCCACTTGGAGACTCGGCGCCTTTCCATGCCTCTTTCGTACCGTCTGCAATTTGTCCGCAGGATGAACTGCAAGAGGGGGAACCAATGAGAGACTCGCTGGAGGTGTTTGGTCGGGCACATGTCACTCTCATTTCCCATCACGAAGAAGAATTCACCAGCGGTTCAGCCTGCAACCGCGGATCGACAATAGGGCGTGAAGCCATCCAGCCGTGTTGCGTCCCACTCACAAAAAAGCGACTTGGGAAATGGAGCTCAGGGGCCCTGCACTTCCCAAACCTGCAGAGTTCTAAACGATAACTATCGCCCCAAAATATATTGAGGTCAGGCTACGAAGAGGCGCTGAACGCAAGGCAGAACTGCAGGAAACGGATGTCAACGGGTACATCGGAATGGCCCCGATAGCACATGAAAAGCGCCAGAACGTGGACAATGATGCGGTTGGCCAAAAAGGGCGTATGCGTTTTTTCCTGAATATATTCAGGAAAAAACGCATACGCCCTTTTTGGCCAACCAAGCAACCTGGGAGAGCAAATCAGCACTACAAAGAAATCTCTCACCCCCCCCCCCGGGGCAAAAGGGCCAGGCGAAAAAAGTCTAAAAACCAGAAAGGCAGGACAGCCCACGGAGTCAAGGGAGCCTTGTTAAGCTGATGGGCGGGATGTCAATGGCCAACAGCCAATCTTCACAAGTGTATCCTCTTTCCCAAACCATGGAAAACACAGAACCACAGAGCATAGGGCACTTCCACACATGGGCGTTGACCTTGGGAAAATGAAAAAATCAACCAGACACAGGGACCCCAAAGTTGAGGGCTGCTGTCTTGACAAGAACCTCCACTCCGGTACACGTTTCATATCCCAGGAAAGAGCCAAGTGGACAAAGACGAGTGGACAAGTGGACAAAGACAAGTGGACAAGTGGACAAGTGGTGCTACGTAGGTCCAATGGAGTGTCACTCAGCCATGAAATCCACGTCATGAGGCTGGTAGCAGCATCCTGAGTGGATTTAGGTACGATCATCCTCAGTGAAATAAGTCCCACAAAAAAAGAAACTTATGATATCACTTATCGAGGGAATGTAAAAATCGCTCCCCATGAACGGAATCCCCAAACAGAACAGAGTCACGCTTTTAGAAAACACACTTATGCCTGCTTCAGGGGAAAGGTGAGGTGCGGTGACGCATAAAACTCGAGTTTGAAATGAGCACAGATACCCTTCCGAAAACCGAATATGGAATGGACACGACCTACTCCTTGCTCAATCAACTGGACTCACCAGACCCTGTTCATCGCACAAGTATCTATCCGACTAGTAAGCATCTTAAAAGCTAAGTCTTGATATCTCTGTGTAAGTGCATCAAGGGTGTGTAAAGCGGCCTAAAACCAGCAGGGAAAATCAGCTCAGACCCATTCTGAGGATACATTTCCAACACAAAGAAGAAACAAGCAGGGCAAAACAGAGAGAAATTCTTCCAAAATGCGTTCAGGGACTGGCATGCAACCAGGATTGACCACATCTACAGCCCCAGCGGCAGAAGACATAAGGCTGGACACTCTTGGGGCTGAGACGATTGGTGAGGTTGGGAAAGCAAATGCAGACCCTTGAAAGGAATCCTGCGTGCTCCCCATTCCATGGCTCCCAACTCTCCAGGTTCAACGCAATCTTCCGACAGCGAAAGCACTCATTGGAAACCCAGCGGATGCTACACCGTGGGATCGGGAAAGCTTTCTGAAACTCACCTCAGTTTTCCTCTCCTGGTGCTCGTGTTCTCCATTCAGGCCCCCTTACTAACAATCTCCCCACTTGGAGACTCGGCGCCTTTCCATGCCTCTTTCGTACCGTCTGCAATTTGTCCGCAGGATGAACTGCAAGAGGGGGAACCAATGAGAGACTCGCTGGAGGTGTTTGGTCGGGCACATGTCACTCTCATTTCCCATCACGAAGAAGAATTCACCAGCGGTTCAGCCTGCCACCGCGGATCGACAATAGGGCGTGAAGCCATCCAGCCGTGTTGCGTCCCACTCACAAAAAAGCGACTTGGGAAATGGAGCTCAGGGGCCCTGCACTTCCCAAACCTGCAGAGTTCTAAACGATAACTATCGCCCCAAAATATATTGAGGTCAGGCTACGAAGAGGCGCTGAACGCAAGGCAGAACTGCAGGAAACGGATGTCAACGGGTACATCGGAATGGCCCCGATAGCACATGAAAAGCGCCAGAACGTGGACAATGATGCGGTTGGCCAAAAGGGGCGGATGCGTTTTTTCCTGAATATATTCAGGAAAAAACGCATACGCCCTGTTTGGCCAACCAAGCAACCTGGGAGAGCAAATCAGCACTACAAAGAAATCTCTCGCCGCCCCCCCCCCCCGGGGCAAAAGGGCCAGGCGAAAAAAGTCTAAAAACCAGAAAGGCAGGACAGCCCACGGAGTCAAGGGAGCCTTGTTAAGCTGATGGGCGGGATGTCAATGGCCAACAGCCAATCTTCACAAGTGTATCCTCTTTCCCAAACCATGGAAAACACAGAACCACAGAGCATAGGGCACTTCCACACATGGGCGTTGACCTTGGGAAAATGAAAAAATCAACCAGACACAGGGACCCCAAAGTTGAGGGCTGCTGTCTTGACAAGAACCTCCACTCCGGTACACGTTTCATATCCCAGGAAAGAGCCAAGTGGACAAAGACGAGTGGACAAGTGGACAAAGACAAGTGGACAAGTGGACAAGTGGTGCTACGTAGGTCCAATGGAGTGTCACTCAGCCATGAAATCCACGTCATGAGGCTGGTAGCAGCATCCTGAGTGGATTTAGGTACGATCATCCTCAGTGAAATAAGTCCCACAAAAAAAGAAACTTATGATATCACTTATCGAGGGAATGTAAAAATCGCTCCCCATGAACGGAATCCCCAAACAGAACAGAGTCACGCTTTTAGAAAACACACTTATGCCTGCTTCAGGGGAAAGGTGAGGTGCGGTGACGCATAAAACTCGAGTTTGAAATGAGCACAGATACCCTTCCGAAAACCGAATATGGAATGGACACGACCTACTCCTTGCTCAATCAACTGGACTCACCAGACCCTGTTCATCGCACAAGTATCTATCCGACTAGTAAGCATCTTAAAAGCTAAGTCTTGATATCTCTGTGTAAGTGCATCAAGGGTGTGTAAAGCGGCCTAAAACCAGCAGGGAAAATCAGCTCAGACCCATTCTGAGGATACATTTCCAACACAAAGAAGAAACAAGCAGGGCAAAACAGAGAGAAATTCTTCCAAAATGCGTTCAGGGACTGGCATGCAACCAGGATTGACCACATCTACAGCCCCAGCGGCAGAAGACATAAGGCTGGACACTCTTGGGGCTGAGACGATTGGTGAGGTTGGGAAAGCAAATGCAGACCCTTGAAAGGAATCCTGCGTGCTCCCCATTCCATGGCTCCCAACTCTCCAGGTTCAACGCAATCTTCCGACAGCGAAAGCACTCATTGGAAACCCAGCGGATGCTACACCGTGGGATCGGGAAAGCTTTCTGAAACTCACCTCAGTTTTCCTCTCCTGGTGCTCGTGTTCTCCATTCAGGCCCCCTTACTAACAATCTCCCCACTTGGAGACTCGGCGCCTTTCCATGCCTCTTTCGTACCGTCTGCAATTTGTCCGCAGGATGAACTGCAAGAGGGGGAACCAATGAGAGACTCGCTGGAGGTGTTTGGTCGGGCACATGTCACTCTCATTTCCCATCACGAAGAAGAATTCACCAGCGGTTCAGCCTGCCACCGCGGATCGACAATAGGGCGTGAAGCCATCCAGCCGTGTTGCGTCCCACTCACAAAAAAGCGACTTGGGAAATGGAGCTCAGGGGCCCTGCACTTCCCAAACCTGCAGAGTTCTAAACGATAACTATCGCCCCAAAATATATTGAGGTCAGGCTACGAAGAGGCGCTGAACGCAAGGCAGAACTGCAGGAAACGGATGTCAACGGGTACATCGGAATGGCCCCGATAGCACATGAAAAGCGCCAGAACGTGGACAATGATGCGGTTGGCCAAAAAGGGCGTATGCGTTTTTTCCTGAATATATTCAGGAAAAAACGCATACGCCCTTTTTGGCCAACCAAGCAACCTGGGAGAGCAAATCAGCACTACAAAGAAATCTCTCGCCCCTCCCCCCCCGGGGCAAAAGGGCCAGGCGAAAAAAGTCTAAAAACCAGAAAGGCAGGACAGGCCACGGAGTCAAGGGAGCCTTGTTAAGCTGATGGGCGGGATGTCAATGGCCAACAGCCAATCTTCACAAGTGTATCCTCTTTCCCAAACCATGTAAAACACAGAACCACAGAGCATAGGGCACTTCCACACATGGGCGTTGACCTTGGGAAAATGAAAAAATCAACCAGACACAGGGACCCCAAAGTTGAGGGCTGCTGTCTTGACAAGAACCTCCACTCCGGTACACGTTTCATATCCCAGGAAAGAGCCAAGTGGACAAAGACGAGTGGACAAGTGGACAAAGACAAGTGGACAAGTGGACAAGTGGTGCTACGTAGGTCCAATGGAGTGTCACTCAGCCATGAAATCCACGTCATGAGGCTGGTAGCAGCATCCTGAGTGGATTTAGGTACGATCATCCTCAGTGAAATAAGTCCCACAAAAAAAGAAACTTATGATATCACTTATCGAGGGAATGTAAAAATCGCTCCCCATGAACGGAATCCCCAAACAGAACAGAGTCACGCTTTTAGAAAACACACTTATGCCTGCTTCAGGGGAAAGGTGAGGTGCGGTGACGCATAAAACTCGAGTTTGAAATGAGCACAGATACCCTTCCGAAAACCGAATATGGAATGGACACGACCTACTCCTTGCTCAATCAACTGGACTCACCAGACCCTGTTCATCGCACAAGTATCTATCCGACTAGTAAGCATCTTAAAAGCTAAGTCTTGATATCTCTGTGTAAGTGCATCAAGGGTGTGTAAAGCGGCCTAAAACCAGCAGGGAAAATCAGCTCAGACCCATTCTGACGATACATTTCCAACACAAAGAAGAAACAAGCAGGGCAAAACAGAGAGAAATTCTTCCAAAATGCGTTCAGGGACTGGCATGCAACCAGGATTGACCACATCTACAGCCCCAGCGGCAGAAGACATAAGGCTGGACACTCTTGGGGCTGAGACGATTGGTGAGGTTGGGAAAGCAAATGCAGACCCTTGAAAGGAATCCTGCGTGCTCCCCATTCCATGGCTCCCAACTCTCCAGGTTCAACGCAATCTTCCGACAGCGAAAGCACTCATTGGAAACCCAGCGGATGCTACACCGTGGGATCGGGAAAGCTTTCTGAAACTCACCTCAGTTTTCCTCTCCTGGTGCTCGTGTTCTCCATTCAGGCCCCCTTACTAACAATCTCCCCACTTGGAGACTCGGCGCCTTTCCATGCCTCTTTCGTACCGTCTGCAATTTGTCCGCAGGATGAACTGCAAGAGGGGGAACCAATGAGAGACTCGCTGGAGGTGTTTGGTCGGGCACATGTCACTCTCATTTCCCATCACGAAGAAGAATTCACCAGCGGTTCAGCCTGCCACCGCGGATCGACAATAGGGCGTGAAGCCATCCAGCCGTGTTGCGTCCCACTCACAAAAAAGCGACTTGGGAAATGGAGCTCAGGGGCCCTGCACTTCCCAAACCTGCAGAGTTCTAAACGATAACTATCGCCCCAAAATATATTGAGGTCAGGCTACGAAGAGGCGCTGAACGCAAGGCAGAACTGCAGGAAACGGATGTCAACGGGTACATCGGAATGGCCCCGATAGCACATGAAAAGCGCCAGAACGTGGACAATGATGCGGTTGGCCAAAAAGGGCGTATGCGTTTTTTCCTGAATATATTCAGGAAAAAACGCATACGCCCTTTTTGGCCAACCAAGCAACCTGGGAGAGCAAATCAGCACTACAAAGAAATCTCTCGCCCCTCCCCCCCCGGGGCAAAAGGGCCAGGCGAAAAAAGTCTAAAAACCAGAAAGGCAGGACAGCCCACGGAGTCAAGGGAGCCTTGTTAAGCTGATGGGCGGGATGTCAATGGCCAACAGCCAATCTTCACAAGTGTATCCTCTTTCCCAAACCATGGAAAACACAGAACCACAGAGCATAGGGCACTTCCACACATGGGCGTTGACCTTGGGAAAATGAAAAAATCAACCAGACACAGGGACCCCAAAGTTGAGGGCTGCTGTCTTGACAAGAACCTCCACTCCGGTACACGTTTCATATCCCAGGAAAGAGCCAAGTGGACAAAGACGAGTGGACAAGTGGACAAAGACAAGTGGACAAGTGGACAAGTGGTGCTACGTAGGTCCAATGGAGTGTCACTCAGCCATGAAATCCACGTCATGAGGCTGGTAGCAGCATCCTGAGTGGATTTAGGTACGATCATCCTCAGTGAAATAAGTCCCACAAAAAAAGAAACTTATGATATCACTTATCGAGGGAATGTAAAAATCGCTCCCCATGAACGGAATCCCCAAACAGAACAGAGTCACGCTTTTAGAAAACACACTTATGCCTGCTTCAGGGGAAAGGTGAGGTGCGGTGACGCATAAAACTCGAGTTTGAAATGAGCACAGATACCCTTCCGAAAACCGAATATGGAATGGACACGACCTACTCCTTGCTCAATCAACTGGACTCACCAGACCCTGTTCATCGCACAAGTATCTATCCGACTAGTAAGCATCTTAAAAGCTAAGTCTTGATATCTCTGTGTAAGTGCATCAAGTGTGTGTAAAGCGGCCTAAAACCAGCAGGGAAAATCAGCTCAGACCCATTCTGAGGATACATTTCCAACACAAAGAAGAAACAAGCAGGGCAAAACAGAGAGAAATTCTTCCAAAATGCGTTCAGGGACTGGCATGCAACCAGGATTGACCACATCTACAGCCCCAGCGGCAGAAGACATAAGGCTGGACACTCTTGGGGCTGAGACGATTGGTGAGGTTGGGAAAGCAAATGCAGACCCTTGAAAGGAATCCTGCGTGCTCCCCATTCCATGGCTCCCAACTCTCCAGGTTCAACGCAATCTTCCGACAGCGAAAGCACTCATTGGAAACCCAGCGGATGCTACACCGTGGGATCGGGAAAGCTTTCTGAAACTCACCTCAGTTTTCCTCTCCTGGTGCTCGTGTTCTCCATTCAGGCCCCCTTACTAACAATCTCCCCACTTGGAGACTCGGCGCCTTTCCATGCCTCTTTCGTACCGTCTGCAATTTGTCCGCAGGATGAACTGCAAGAGGGGGAACCAATGAGAGACTCGCTGGAGGTGTTTGGTCGGGCACATGTCACTCTCATTTCCCATCACGAAGAAGAATTCACCAGCGGTTCAGCCTGCAACCGCGGATCGACAATAGGGCGTGAAGCCATCCAGCCGTGTTGCGTCCCACTCACAAAAAAGCGACTTGGGAAATGGAGCTCAGGGGCCCTGCACTTCCCAAACCTGCAGAGTTCTAAACGATAACTATCGCCCCAAAATATATTGAGGTCAGGCTACGAAGAGGCGCTGAACGCAAGGCAGAACTGCAGGAAACGGATGTCAACGGGTACATCGGAATGGCCCCGATAGCACATGAAAAGCGCCAGAACGTGGACAATGATGCGGTTGGCCAAAAAGGGCGTATGCGTTTTTTCCTGAATATATTCAGGAAAAAACGCATACGCCCTTTTTGGCCAACCAAGCAACCTGGGAGAGCAAATCAGCACTACAAAGAAATCTCTCGCCGCCCCCCCCCCCCCGGGGCAAAAGGGCCAGGCGAAAAAAGTCTAAAAACCAGAAAGGCAGGACAGCCCACGGAGTCAAGGGAGCCTTGTTAAGCTGATGGGCGGGATGTCAATGGCCAACAGCCAATCTTCACAAGTGTATCCTCTTTCCCAAACCATGTAAAACACAGAACCACAGAGCATAGGGCACTTCCACACATGGGCGTTGACCTTGGGAAAATGAAAAAATCAACCAGACACAGGGACCCCAAAGTTGAGGGCTGCTGTCTTGACAAGAACCTCCACTCCGGTACACGTTTCATATCCCAGGAAAGAGCCAAGTGGACAAAGACGAGTGGACAAGTGGACAAAGAAAAGTGGACAAGTGGACAAGTGGTGCTATGTAGGTCCAATGGAGTGTCACTCAGCCATGAAATCCACGTCATGAGGCTGGTAGCAGCATCCTGAGTGGATTTAGGTACGATCATCCTCAGTGAAATAAGTCCCACAAAAAAAGAAACTTATGATATCACTTATCGAGGGAATGTAAAAATCGCTCCCCATGAACGGAATCCCCAAACAGAACAGAGTCACGCTTTTAGAAAACACACTTATGCCTGCTTCAGGGGAAAGGTGAGGTGCGGTGACGCATAAAACTCGAGTTTGAAATGAGCACAGATACCCTTCCGAAAACCGAATATGGAATGGACACGACCTACTCCTTGCTCAATCAACTGGACTCACCAGACCCTGTTCATCGCACAAGTATCTATCCGACTAGTAAGCATCTTAAAAGCTAAGTCTTGATATCTCTGTGTAAGTGCATCAAGTGTGTGTAAAGCGGCCTAAAACCAGCAGGGAAAATCAGCTCAGACCCATTCTGAGGATACATTTCCAACACAAAGAAGAAACAAGCAGGGCAAAACAGAGAGAAATTCTTCCAAAATGCGTTCAGGGACTGGCATGCAACCAGGATTGACCACATCTACAGCCCCAGCGGCAGAAGACATAAGGCTGGACACTCTTGGGGCTGAGACGATTGGTGAGGTTGGGAAAGCAAATGCAGACCCTTGAAAGGAATCCTGCGTGCTCCCCATTCCATGGCTCCCAACTCTCCAGGTTCAACGCAATCTTCCGACAGCGAAAGCACTCATTGGAAACCCAGCGGATGCTACACCGTGGGATCGGGAAAGCTTTCTGAAACTCACCTCAGTTTTCCTCTCCTGGTGCTCGTGTTCTCCATTCAGGCCCCCTTACTAACAATCTCCCCACTTGGAGACTCGGCGCCTTTCCATGCCTCTTTCGTACCGTCTGCAATTTGTCCGCAGGATGAACTGCAAGAGGGGGAACCAATGAGAGACTCGCTGGAGGTGTTTGGTCGGGCACATGTCACTCTCATTTCCCATCACGAAGAAGAATTCACCAGCGGTTCAGCCTGCCACCGCGGATCGACAATAGGGCGTGAAGCCATCCAGCCGTGTTGCGTCCCACTCACAAAAAAGCGACTTGGGAAATGGAGCTCAGGGGCCCTGCACTTCCCAAACCTGCAGAGTTCTAAACGATAACTATCGCCCCAAAATATATTGAGGGCAGGCTACGAAGAGGCGCTGAACGCAAGGCAGAACTGCAGGAAACGGATGTCAACAGGTACATCGGAATGGCCCCGATAGCACATGAAAAGCGCCAGAACGTGGACAATGATGCGGTTGGCCAAAAAGGGCGTATGCGTTTTTTCCTGAATATATTCAGGAAAAAACGCATACGCCCTTTTTGGCCAACCAAGCAACCTGGGAGAGCAAATCAGCACTACAAAGAAATCTCTCGCCCCCCCCCCCCCCCGGGGCAAAAGGGCCAGGCGAAAAAAGTCTAAAAACCAGAAAGGCAGGACAGCCCACGGAGTCAAGGGAGCCTTGTTAAGCTGATGGGCGGGATGTCAATGGCCAACAGCCAATCTTCACAAGTGTATCCTCGTTCCCAAACCATGTAAAACACAGAACCACAGAGCATAGGGCACTTCCCCACATGGGCGTTGACCTTGGGAAAATGAAAAAATCAACCAGACACAGGGACCCCAAAGTTGAGGGCTGCTGTCTTGACAAGAACCTCCACTCCGGTACACGTTTCATATCCCAGGAAAGAGCCAAGTGGACAAAGACGAGTGGACAAGTGGACAAAGACAAGTGGACAAGTGGACAAGTGGTGCTACGTAGGTCCAATGGAGTGTCACTCAGCCATGAAATCCACGTCATGAGGCTGGTAGCAGCATCCTGAGTGGATTTAGGTACGATCATCCTCAGTGAAATAAGCCCCACAAAAAAAGAAACTTATGATATCACTTATCGAGGGAATGTAAAAATCGCTCCCCATGAACGGAATCCCCAAACAGAACAGAGTCACGCTTTTAGAAAACACACTTATGCCTGCTTCAGGGGAAAGGTGAGGTGCGGTGACGCATAAAACTCGAGTTTGAAATGAGCACAGATACCCTTCCGAAAACCGAATATGGAATGGACACGACCTACTCCTTGCTCAATCAACTGGACTCACCAGACCCTGTTCATCGCACAAGTATCTATCCGACTAGTAAGCATCTTAAAAGCTAAGTCTTGATATCTCGGTGTAAGTGCATCAAGGGTGTGTAAAGCGGCCTAAAACCAGCAGGGAAAATCAGCTCAGACCCATTCTGAGGATACATTTCCAACACAAAGAAGAAACAAGCAGGGCAAAACAGAGAGAAATTCTTCCAAAATGCGTTCAGGGACTGGCATGCAACCAGGATTGACCACATCTACAGCCCCAGCGGCAGAAGACATAAGGCTGGACACTCTTGGGGCTGAGACGATTGGTGAGGTTGGGAAAGCAAATGCAGACCCTTGAAAGGAATCCTGCGTGCTCCCCATTCCATGGCTCCCAACTCTCCAGGTTCAACGCAATCTTCCGACAGCGAAAGCACTCATTGGAAACCCAGCGGATGCTACACCGTGGGATCGGGAAAGCTTTCTGAAACTCACCTCAGTTTTCCTCTCCTGGTGCTCGTGTTCTCCATTCAGGCCCCCTTACTAACAATCTCCCCACTTGGAGACTCGGCGCCTTTCCATGCCTCTTTCGTACCGTCTGCAATTTGTCCGCAGGATGAACTGCAAGAGGGGGAACCAATGAGAGACTCGCTGGAGGTGTTTGGTCGGGCACATGTCACTCTCATTTCCCATCACGAAGAAGAATTCACCAGCGGTTCAGCCTGCCACCGCGGATCGACAATAGGGCGTGAAGCCATCCAGCCGTGTTGCGTCCCACTCACAAAAAAGCGACTTGGGAAATGGAGCTCAGGGGCCCTGCACTTCCCAAACCTGCAGAGTTCTAAACGATAACTATCGCCCCAAAATATATTGAGGTCAGGCTACGAAGAGGCGCTGAACGCAAGGCAGAACTGCAGGAAACGGATGTCAACGGGTACATCGGAATGGCCCCGATAGCACATGAAAAGCGCCAGAACGTGGACAATGATGCGGTTGGCCAAAAAGGGCGTATGCGTTTTTTCCTGAATATATTCAGGAAAAAACGCATACGCCCTTTTTGGCCAACCAAGCAACCTGGGAGAGCAAATCAGCACTACAAAGAAATCTCTCGCCGCCCCCCCCCCCCCGGGGCAAAAGGGCCAGGCGAAAAAAGTCTAAAAACCAGAAAGGCAGGACAGCCCACGGAGTCAAGGGAGCCTTGTTAAGCTGATGGGCGGGATGTCAATGGCCAACAGCCAATCTTCACAAGTGTATCCTCTTTCCCAAACCATGTAAAACACAGAACCACAGAGCATAGGGCACTTCCACACATGGGCGTTGACCTTGGGAAAATGAAAAAATCAACCAGACACAGGGACCCCAAAGTTGAGGGCTGCTGTCTTGACAAGAACCTCCACTCCGGTACACGTTTCATATCCCAGGAAAGAGCCAAGTGGACAAAGACGAGTGGACAAGTGGACAAAGACAAGTGGACAAGTGGACAAGTGGTGCTACGTAGGTCCAATGGAGTGTCACTCAGCCATGAAATCCACGTCATGAGGCTGGTAGCAGCATCCTGAGTGGATTTAGGTACGATCATCCTCAGAGAAATAAGTCCCACAAAAAAAGAAACTTATGATATCACTTATCGAGGGAATGTAAAAATCGCTCCCCATGCACTGAATCCCCAAACAGAACAGAGTCACGCTTTTAGAAAACACACTTATGCCTGCTTCAGGGGAAAGGTGAGGTGCGGTGACGCATAAAACTCGAGTTTGAAATGAGCACAGATACCCTTCCGAAAACCGAATATGGAATGGACACGACCTACTCCTTGCTCAATCAACTGGACTCACCAGACCCTGTTCATCGCACAAGTATCTATCCGACTAGTAAGCATCTTAAAAGCTAAGTCTTGATATCTCTGTGTAAGTGCATCAAGGGTGTGTAAAGCGGCCTAAAACCAGCAGGGAAAATCAGCTCAGACCCATTCTGACGATACATTTCCAACACAAAGAAGAAACAAGCAGGGCAAAACAGAGAGAAATTCTTCCAAAATGCGTTCAGGGACTGGCATGCAACCAGGATTGACCACATCTACAGCCCCAGCGGCAGAAGACATAAGGCTGGACACTCTTGGGGCTGAGACGATTGGTGAGGTTGGGAAAGCAAATGCAGACCCTTGAAAGGAATCCTGCGTGCTCCCCATTCCATGGCTCCCAACTCTCCAGGTTCAACGCAATCTTCCGACAGCGAAAGCACTCATTGGAAACCCAGCGGATGCTACACCGTGGGATCGGGAAAGCTTTCTGAAACTCACCTCAGTTTTCCTCTCCTGGTGCTCGTGTTCTCCATTCAGGCCCCCTTACTAACAATCTCCCCACTTGGAGACTCGGCGCCTTTCCATGCCTCTTTCGTACCGTCTGCAATTTGTCCGCAGGATGAACTGCAAGAGGGGGAACCAATGAGAGACTCGCTGGAGGTGTTTGGTCGGGCACATGTCACTCTCATTTCCCATCACGAAGAAGAATTCACCAGCGGTTCAGCCTGCCACCGCGGATCGACAATAGGGCGTGAAGCCATCCAGCCGTGTTGCGTCCCACTCACAAAAAAGCGACTTGGGAAATGGAGCTCAGGGGCCCTGCACTTCCCAAACCTGCAGAGTTCTAAACGATAACTATCGCCCCAAAATATATTGAGGTCAGGCTACGAAGAGGCGCTGAACGCAAGGCAGAACTGCAGGAAACGGATGTCAACGGGTACATCGGAATGGCCCCGATAGCACATGAAAAGCGCCAGAACGTGGACAATGATGCGGTTGGCCAAAAAGGGCGTATGCGTTTTTTCCTGAATATATTCAGGAAAAAACGCATACGCCCTTTTTGGCCAACCAAGCAACCTGGGAGAGCAAATCAGCACTACAAAGAAATCTCTCGCCGCCCCCCCCCCCCGGGGCAAAAGGGCCAGGCGAAAAAAGTCTAAAAACCAGAAAGGCAGGACAGCCCACGGAGTCAAGGGAGCCTTGTTAAGCTGATGGGCGGGATGTCAATGGCCAACAGCCAATCTTCACAAGTGTATCCTCTTTCCCAAACCATGTAAAACACAGAACCACAGAGCATAGGGCACTTCCACACATGGGCGTTGACCTTGGGAAAATGAAAAAATCAACCAGACACAGGGACCCCAAAGTTGAGGGCTGCTGTCTTGACAAGAACCTCCACTCCGGTACACGTTTCATATCCCAGGAAAGAGCCAAGTGGACAAAGACGAGTGGACAAGTGGACAAAGACAAGTGGACAAGTGGACAAGTGGTGCTACGTAGGTCCAATGGAGTGTCACTCAGCCATGAAATCCACGTCATGAGGCTGGTAGCAGCATCCTGAGTGGATTTAGGTACGATCATCCTCAGAGAAATAAGTCCCACAAAAAAAGAAACTTATGATATCACTTATCGAGGGAATGTAAAAATCGCTCCCCATGAACGGAATCCCCAAACAGAACAGAGTCACGCTTTTAGAAAACACACTTATGCCTGCTTCAGGGGAAAGGTGAGGTGCGGTGACGCATAAAACTCGAGTTTGAAATGAGCACAGATACCCTTCCGAAAACCGAATATGGAATGGACACGACCTACTCCTTGCTCAATCAACTGGACTCACCAGACCCTGTTCATCGCACAAGTATCTATCCGACTAGTAAGCATCTTAAAAGCTAAGTCTTGATATCTCTGTGTAAGTGCATCAAGGGTGTGTAAAGCGGCCTAAAACCAGCAGGGAAAATCAGCTCAGACCCATTCTGACGATACATTTCCAACACAAAGAAGAAACAAGCAGGGCAAAACAGAGAGAAATTCTTCCAAAATGCGTTCAGGGACTGGCATGCAACCAGGATTGACCACATCTACAGCCCCAGCGGCAGAAGACATAAGGCTGGACACTCTTGGGGCTGAGACGATTGGTGAGGTTGGGAAAGCAAATGCAGACCCTTGAAAGGAATCCTGCGTGCTCCCCATTCCATGGCTCCCAACTCTCCAGGTTCAACGCAATCTTCCGACAGCGAAAGCACTCATTGGAAACCCAGCGGATGCTACACCGTGGGATCGGGAAAGCTTTCTGAAACTCACCTCAGTTTTCCTCTCCTGGTGCTCGTGTTCTCCATTCAGGCCCCCTTACTAACAATCTCCCCACTTGGAGACTCGGCGCCTTTCCATGCCTCTTTCGTACCGTCTGCAATTTGTCCGCAGGATGAACTGCAAGAGGGGGAACCAATGAGAGACTCGCTGGAGGTGTTTGGTCGGGCACATGTCACTCTCATTTCCCATCACGAAGAAGAATTCACCAGCGGTTCAGCCTGCAACCGCGGATCGACAATAGGGCGTGAAGCCATCCAGCCGTGTTGCGTCCCACTCACAAAAAAGCGACTTGGGAAATGGAGCTCAGGGGCCCTGCACTTCCCAAACCTGCAGAGTTCTAAACGATAACTATCGCCCCAAAATATATTGAGGTCAGGCTACGAAGAGGCGCTGAACGCAAGGCAGAACTGCAGGAAACGGATGTCAACGGGTACATCGGAATGGCCCCGATAGCACATGAAAAGCGCCAGAACGTGGACAATGATGCGGTTGGCCAAAAAGGGCGTATGCGTTTTTTCCTGAATATATTCAGGAAAAAACGCATACGCCCTTTTTGGCCAACCAAGCAACCTGGGAGAGCAAATCAGCACTACAAAGAAATCTCTCGCCCCCCCCCCCCGGGGCAAAAGGGCCAGGCGAAAAAAGTCTAAAAACCAGAAAGGCAGGACAGCCCACGGAGTCAAGGGAGCCTTGTTAAGCTGATGGGCGGGATGTCAATGGCCAACAGCCAATCTTCACAAGTGTATCCTCTTTCCCAAACCATGTAAAACACAGAACCACAGAGCATAGGGCACTTCCACACATGGGCGTTGACCTTGGGAAAATGAAAAAATCAACCAGACACAGGGACCCCAAAGTTGAGGGCTGCTGTCTTGACAAGAACCTCCACTCCGGTACACGTTTCATATCCCAGGAAAGAGCCAAGTGGACAAAGACGAGTGGACAAGTGGACAAAGACAAGTGGACAAGTGGACAAGTGGTGCTACGTAGGTCCAATGGAGTGTCACTCAGCCATGAAATCCACGTCATGAGGCTGGTAGCAGCATCCTGAGTGGATTTAGGTACGATCATCCTCAGTGAAATAAGTCCCACAAAAAAAGAAACTTATGATATCACTTATCGAGGGAATGTAAAAATCGCTCCCCATGAACGGAATCCCCAAACAGAACAGAGTCACGCTTTTAGAAAACACACTTATGCCTGCTTCAGGGGAAAGGTGAGGTGCGGTGACGCATAAAACTCGAGTTTGAAATGAGCACAGATACCCTTCCGAAAACCGAATATGGAATGGACACGACCTACTCCTTGCTCAATCAACTGGACTCACCAGACCCTGTTCATCGCACAAGTATCTATCCGACTAGTAAGCATCTTAAAAGCTAAGTCTTGATATCTCTGTGTAAGTGCATCAAGGGTGTGTAAAGCGGCCTAAAACCAGCAGGGAAAATCAGCTCAGACCCATTCTGAGGATACATTTCCAACACAAAGAAGAAACAAGCAGGGCAAAACAGAGAGAAATTCTTCCAAAATGCGTTCAGGGACTGGCATGCAACCAGGATTGACCACATCTACAGCCCCAGCGGCAGAAGACATAAGGCTGGACACTCTTGGGGCTGAGACGATTGGTGAGGTTGGGAAAGCAAATGCAGACCCTTGAAAGGAATCCTGCGTGCTCCCCATTCCATGGCTCCCAACTCTCCAGGTTCAACGCAATCTTCCGACAGCGAAAGCACTCATTGGAAACCCAGCGGATGCTACACCGTGGGATCGGGAAAGCTTTCTGAAACTCACCTCAGTTTTCCTCTCCTGGTGCTCGTGTTCTCCATTCAGGCCCCCTTACTAACAATCTCCCCACTTGGAGACTCGGCGCCTTTCCATGCCTCTTTCGTACCGTCTGCAATTTGTCCGCAGGATGAACTGCAAGAGGGGGAACCAATGAGAGACTCGCTGGAGGTGTTTGGTCGGGCACATGTCACTCTCATTTCCCATCACGAAGAAGAATTCACCAGCGGTTCAGCCTGCCACCGCGGATCGACAATAGGGCGTGAAGCCATCCAGCCGTGTTGCGTCCCACTCACAAAAAAGCGACTTGGGAAATGGAGCTCAGGGGCACTGCACTTCCCAAACCTGCAGAGTTCTAAACGATAACTATCGCCCCAAAATATATTGAGGTCAGGCTACGAAGAGGCGCTGAACGCAAGGCAGAACTGCAGGAAACGGATGTCAACGGGTACATCGGAATGGCCCCGATAGCACATGAAAAGCGCCAGAACGTGGACAATGATGCGGTTGGCCAAAAAGGGCGTATGCGTTTTTTCCTGAATATATTCAGGAAAAAACGCATACGCCCTTTTTGGCCAACCAAGCAACCTGGGAGAGCAAATCAGCACTACAAAGAAATCTCTCGCCCCCCCCCCCCGGGGCAAAAGGGCCAGGCGAAAAAAGTCTAAAAACCAGAAAGGCAGGACAGCCCACGGAGTCAAGGGAGCCTTGTTAAGCTGATGGGCGGGATGTCAATGGCCAACAGCCAATCTTCACAAGTGTATCCTCGTTCCCAAACCATGTAAAACACAGAACCACAGAGCATAGGGCACTTCCCCACATGGGCGTTGACCTTGGGAAAATGAAAAAATCAACCAGACACAGGGACCCCAAAGTTGAGGGCTGCTGTCTTGACAAGTACCTCCACTCCGGTACACGTTTCATATCCCAGGAAAGAGCCAAGTGGACAAAGACGAGTGGACAAGTGGACAAAGACAAGTGGACAAGTGGACAAGTGGTGCTACGTAGGTCCAATGGAGTGTCACTCAGCCATGAAATCCACGTCATGAGGCTGGTAGCAGCATCCTGAGTGGATTTAGGTACGATCATCCTCAGTGAAATAAGTCCCACAAAAAAAGAAACTTATGATATCACTTATCGAGGGAATGTAAAAATCGCTCCCCATGAACGGAATCCCCAAACAGAACAGAGTCACGCTTTTAGAAAACACACTTATGCCTGCTTCAGGGGAAAGGTGAGGTGCGGTGACGCATAAAACTCGAGTTTGAAATGAGCACAGATACCCTTCCGAAAACCGAATATGGAATGGACACGACCTACTCCTTGCTCAATCAACTGGACTCACCAGACCCTGTTCATCGCACAAGTATCTATCCGACTAGTAAGCATCTTAAAAGCTAAGTCTTGATATCTCTGTGTAAGTGCATCAAGGGTGTGTAAAGCGGCCTAAAACCAGCAGGGAAAATCAGCTCAGACCCATTCTGAGGATACATTTCCAACACAAAGAAGAAACAAGCAGGGCAAAACAGAGGGAAATTCTTCCAAAATGCGTTCAGGGACTGGCATGCAACCAGGATTGACCACATCTACAGCCCCAGCGGCAGAAGACATAAGGCTGGACACTCTTGGGGCTGAGACGATTGGTGAGGTTGGGAAAGCAAATGCAGACCCTTGAAAGGAATCCTGCGTGCTCCCCATTCCATGGCTCCCAACTCTCCAGGTTCAACGCAATCTTCCGACAGCGAAAGCACTCATTGGAAACCCAGCGGATGCTACACCGTGGGATCGGGAAAGCTTTCTGAAACTCACCTCAGTTTTCCTCTCCTGGTGCTCGTGTTCTCCATTCAGGCCCCCTTACTAACAATCTCCCCACTTGGAGACTCGGCGCCTTTCCATGCCTCTTTCGTACCGTCTGCAATTTGTCCGCAGGATGAACTGCAAGAGGGGGAACCAATGAGAGACTCGCTGGAGGTGTTTGGTCGGGCACATGTCACTCTCATTTCCCATCACGAAGAAGAATTCACCAGCGGTTCAGCCTGCAACCGCGGATCGACAATAGGGCGTGAAGCCATCCAGCCGTGTTGCGTCCCACTCACAAAAAAGCGACTTGGGAAATGGAGCTCAGGGGCCCTGCACTTCCCAAACCTGCAGAGTTCTAAACGATAACTATCGCCCCAAAATATATTGAGGTCAGGCTACGAAGAGGCGCTGAACGCAAGGCAGAACTGCAGGAAACGGATGTCAACGGGTACATCGGAATGGCCCCGATAGCACATGAAAAGCGCCAGAACGTGGACAATGATGCGGTTGGCCAAAAAGGGCGTATGCGTTTTTTCCTGAATATATTCAGGAAAAAACGCATACGCCCTTTTTGGCCAACCAAGCAACCTGGGAGAGCAAATCAGCACTACAAAGAAATCTCTCGCCCCCCCCCCCCCGGGGCAAAAGGGCCAGGCGAAAAAAGTCTAAAAACCAGAAAGGCAGGACAGCCCACGGAGTCAAGGGAGCCTTGTTAAGCTGATGGGCGGATGTCAATGGCCAACAGCCAATCTTCACAAGTGTATCCTCTTTCCCAAACCATGTAAAACACAGAACCACAGAGCATAGGGCACTTCCACACATGGGCGTTGACCTTGGGAAAATGAAAAAATCAACCAGACACAGGGACCCCAAAGTTGAGGGCTGCTGTCTTGACAAGAACCTCCACTCCGGTACACGTTTCATATCCCAGGAAAGAGCCAAGTGGACAAAGACGAGTGGACAAGTGGACAACGACAACTGGACAAGTGGACAAGTGGTGCTACGTAGGTCCAATGGAGTGTCACTCAGCCATGAAATCCACGTCATGAGGCTGGTAGCAGCATCCTGAGTGGATTTAGGTACGATCATCCTCAGTGAAATAAGTCCCACAAAAAAAGAAACTTATGATATCACTTATCGAGGGAATGTAAAAATCGCTCCCCATGAACGGAATCCCCAAACAGAACAGAGTCACGCTTTTAGAAAACACACTTATGCCTGCTTCAGGGGAAAGGTGAGGTGCGGTGACGCATAAAACTCGAGTTTGAAATGAGCACAGATACCCTTCCGAAAACCGAATATGGAATGGACACGACCTACTCCTTGCTCAATCAACTGGACTCACCAGACCCTGTTCATCGCACAAGTATCTATCCGACTAGTAAGCATCTTAAAAGCTAAGTCTTGATATCTCTGTGTAAGTGCATCAAGTGTGTGTAAAGCGGCCTAAAACCAGCAGGGAAAATCAGCTCAGACCCATTCTGAGGATACATTTCCAACATAAAGAAGAAACAAGCAGGGCAAAACAGAGAGAAATTCTTCCAAAATGCGTTCAGGGACTGGCATGCAACCAGGATTGACCACATCTACAGCCCCAGCGGCAGAAGACATAAGGCTGGACACTCTTGGGGCTGAGACGATTGGTGAGGTTGGGAAAGCAAATGCAGACCCTTGAAAGGAATCCTGCGTGCTCCCCATTCCATGGCTCCCAACTCTCCAGGTTCAACGCAATCTTCCGACAGCGAAAGCACTCATTGGAAACCCAGCGGATGCTACACCGTGGGATCGGGAAAGCTTTCTGAAACTCACCTCAGTTTTCCTCTCCTGGTGCTCGTGTTCTCCATTCAGGCCCCCTTACTAACAATCTCCCCACTTGGAGACTCGGCGCCTTTCCATGCCTCTTTCGTACCGTCTGCAATTTGTCCGCAGGATGAACTGCAAGAGGGGGAACCAATGAGAGACTCGCTGGAGGTGTTTGGTCGGGCACATGTCACTCTCATTTCCCATCACGAAGAAGAATTCACCAGCGGTTCAGCCTGCCACCGCGGATCGACAATAGGGCGTGAAGCCATCCAGCCGTGTTGCGTCCCACTCACAAAAAAGCGACTTGGGAAATGGAGCTCAGGGGCCCTGCACTTCCCAAACCTGCAGAGTTCTAAACGATAACTATCGCCCCAAAATATATTGAGGTCAGGCTACGAAGAGGCGCTGAACGCAAGGCAGAACTGCAGGAAACGGATGTCAACGGGTACATCGGAATGGCCCCGATAGCACATGAAAAGCGCCAGAACGTGGACAATGATGCGGTTGGCCAAAAAGGGCGTATGCGTTTTTTCCTGAATATATTCAGGAAAAAACGCATACGCCCTTTTTGGCCAACCAAGCAACCTGGGAGAGCAAATCAGCACTACAAAGAAATCTCTCGCCCCCCCCCCCGGGGCAAAAGGGCCAGGCGAAAAAAGTCTAAAAACCAGAAAGGCAGGACAGCCCACGGAGTCAAGGGAGCCTTGTTAAGCTGATGGGCGGGATGTCAATGGCCAACAGCCAATCTTCACAAGTGTATCCTCTTTCCCAAACCATGGAAAACACAGAACCACAGAGCATAGGGCACTTCCACACATGGGCGTTGACCTTGGGAAAATGAAAAAATCAACCAGACACAGGGACCCCAAAGTTGAGGGCTGCTGTCTTGACAAGAACCTCCACTCCGGTACACGTTTCATATCCCAGGAAAGAGCCAAGTGGACAAAGACGAGTGGACAAGTGGACAAAGACAAGTGGACAAGTGGACAAGTGGTGCTACGTAGGTCCAATGGAGTGTCACTCAGCCATGAAATCCACGTCATGAGGCTGGTAGCAGCATCCTGAGTGGATTTAGGTACGATCATCCTCAGTGAAATAAGTCCCACAAAAAAAGAAACTTATGATATCACTTATCGAGGGAATGTAAAAATCGCTCCCCATGAACGGAATCCCCAAACAGAACAGAGTCACGCTTTTAGAAAACACACTTATGCCTGCTTCAGGGGAAAGGTGAGGTGCGGTGACGCATAAAACTCGAGTTTGAAATGAGCACAGATACCCTTCCGAAAACCGAATATGGAATGGACACGACCTACTCCTTGCTCAATCAACTGGACTCACCAGACCCTGTTCATCGCACAAGTATCTATCCGACTAGTAAGCATCTTAAAAGCTAAGTCTTGATATCTCTGTGTAAGTGCATCAAGGGTGTGTAAAGCGGCCTAAAACCAGCAGGGAAAATCAGCTCAGACCCATTCTGAGGATACATTTCCAACACAAAGAAGAAACAAGCAGGGCAAAACAGAGAGAAATTCTTCCAAAATGCGTTCAGGGACTGGCATGCAACCAGGATTGACCACATCTACAGCCCCAGCGGCAGAAGACATAAGGCTGGACACTCTTGGGGCTGAGACGATTGGTGAGGTTGGGAAAGCAAATGCAGACCCTTGAAAGGAATCCTGCGTGCTCCCCATTCCATGGCTCCCAACTCTCCAGGTTCAACGCAATCTTCCGACAGCGAAAGCACTCATTGGAAACCCAGCGGATGCTACACCGTGGGATCGGGAAAGCTTTCTGAAACTCACCTCAGTTTTCCTCTCCTGGTGCTCGTGTTCTCCATTCAGGCCCCCTTACTAACAATCTCCCCACTTGGAGACTCGGCGCCTTTCCATGCCTCTTTCGTACCGTCTGCAATTTGTCCGCAGGATGAACTGCAAGAGGGGGAACCAATGAGAGACTCGCTGGAGGTGTTTGGTCGGGCACATGTCACTCTCATTTCCCATCACGAAGAAGAATTCACCAGCGGTTCAGCCTGCCACCGCGGATCGACAATAGGGCGTGAAGCCATCCAGCCGTGTTGCGTCCCACTCACAAAAAAGCGACTTGGGAAATGGAGCTCAGGGGCCCTGCACTTCCCAAACCTGCAGAGTTCTAAACGATAACTATCGCCCCAAAATATATTGAGGGCAGGCTACGAAGAGGCGCTGAACGCAAGGCAGAACTGCAGGAAACGGATGTCAACGGGTACATCGGAATGGCCCCGATAGCACATGAAAAGCGCCAGAACGTGGACAATGATGCGGTTGGCCAAAAAGGGCGTATGCGTTTTTTCCTGAATATATTCAGGAAAAAACGCATACGCCCTTTTTGGCCAACCAAGCAACCTGGGAGAGCAAATCAGCACTACAAAGAAATCTCTCGCCCCCCCCCCCCCGGGGCAAAAGGGCCAGGCGAAAAAAGTCTAAAAACCAGAAAGGCAGGACAGCCCACGGAGTCAAGGGAGCCTTGTTAAGCTGATGGGCGGGATGTCAATGGCCAACAGCCAATCTTCACAAGTGTATCCTCTTTCCCAAACCATGGAAAACACAGAACCACAGAGCATAGGGCACTTCCACACATGGGCGTTGACCTTGGGAAAATGAAAAAATCAACCAGACACAGGGACCCCAAAGTTGAGGGCTGCTGTCTTGACAAGAACCTCCACTCCGGTACACGTTTCATATCCCAGGAAAGAGCCAAGTGGACAAAGACGAGTGGACAAGTGGACAAAGACAAGTGGACAAGTGGACAAGTGGTGCTATGTAGGTCCAATGGAGTGTCACTCAGCCATGAAATCCACGTCATGAGGCTGGTAGCAGCATCCTGAGTGGATTTAGGTACGATCATCCTCAGTGAAATAAGTCCCACAAAAAAAGAAACTTATGATATCACTTATCGAGGGAATATAAAAATCGCTCCCCATGAACGGAATCCCCAAACAGAACAGAGTCACGCTTTTAGAAAACACACTTATGCCTGCTTCAGGGGAAAGGTGAGGTGCGGTGACGCATAAAACTCGAGTTTGAAATGAGCACAGATACCCTTCCGAAAACCGAATATGGAATGGACACGACCTACTCCTTGCTCAATCAACTGGACTCACCAGACCCTGTTCATCGCACAAGTATCTATCCGACTAGTAAGCATCTTAAAAGCTAAGTCTTGATATCTCTGTGTAAGTGCATCAAGTGTGTGTAAAGCGGCCTAAAACCAGCAGGGAAAATCAGCTCAGACCCATTCTGAGGATACATTTCCAACACAAAGAAGAAACAAGCAGGGCAAAACAGAGAGAAATTCTTCCAAAATGCGTTCAGGGACTGGCATGCAACCAGGATTGACCACATCTACAGCCCCAGCGGCAGAAGACATAAGGCTGGACACTCTTGGGGCTGAGACGATTGGTGAGGTTGGGAAAGCAAATGCAGACCCTTGAAAGGAATCCTGCGTGCTCCCCATTCCATGGCTCCCAACTCTCCAGGTTCAACGCAATCTTCCGACAGCGAAAGCACTCATTGGAAACCCAGCGGATGCTACACCGTGGGATCGGGAAAGCTTTCTGAAACTCACCTCAGTTTTCCTCTCCTGGTGCTCGTGTTCTCCATTCAGGCCCCCTTACTAACAATCTCCCCACTTGGAGACTCGGCGCCTTTCCATGCCTCTTTCGTACCGTCTGCAATTTGTCCGCAGGATGAACTGCAAGAGGGGGAACCAATGAGAGACTCGCTGGAGGTGTTTGGTCGGGCACATGTCACTCTCATTTCCCATCACGAAGAAGAATTCACCAGCGGTTCAGCCTGCCACCGCGGATCGACAATAGGGCGTGAAGCCATCCAGCCGTGTTGCGTCCCACTCACAAAAAAGCGACTTGGGAAATGGAGCTCAGGGGCCCTGCACTTCCCAAACCTGCAGAGTTCTAAACGATAACTATCGCCCCAAAATATATTGAGGGCAGGCTACGAAGAGGCGCTGAACGCAAGGCAGAACTGCAGGAAACGGATGTCAACAGGTACATCGGAATGGCCGCGATAGCACATGAAAAGCGCCAGAACGTGGACAATGATGCGGTTGGCCAAAAAGGGCGTATGCGTTTTTTCCTGAATATATTCAGGAAAAAACGCATACGCCCTTTTTGGCCAACCAAGCAACCTGGGAGAGCAAATCAGCACTACAAAGAAATCTCTCGCCCCCCCCCCCCCCGGGGCAAAAGGGCCAGGCGAAAAAAGTCTAAAAACCAGAAAGGCAGGACAGCCCACGGAGTCAAGGGAGCCTTGTTAAGCTGATGGGCGGGATGTCAATGGCCAACAGCCAATCTTCACAAGTGTATCCTCGTTCCCAAACCATGTAAAACACAGAACCACAGAGCATAGGGCACTTCCCCACATGGGCGTTGACCTTGGGAAAATGAAAAAATCAACCAGACACAGGGACCCCAAAGTTGAGGGCTGCTGTCTTGACAAGAACCTCCACTCCGGTACACGTTTCATATCCCAGGAAAGAGCCAAGTGGACAAAGACGAGTGGACAAGTGGACAAAGACAAGTGGACAAGTGGACAAGTGGTGCTACGTAGGTCCAATGGAGTGTCACTCAGCCATGAAATCCACGTCATGAGGCTGGTAGCAGCATCCTGAGTGGATTTAGGTACGATCATCCTCAGTGAAATAAGTCCCACAAAAAAAGAAACTTATGATATCACTTATCGAGGGAATGTAAAAATCGCTCCCCATGAACGGAATCCCCAAACAGAACAGAGTCACGCTTTTAGAAAACACACTTATGCCTGCTTCAGGGGAAAGGTGAGGTGCGGTGACGCATAAAACTCGAGTTTGAAATGAGCACAGATACCCTTCCGAAAACCGAATATGGAATGGACACGACCTACTCCTTGCTCAATCAACTGGACTCACCAGACCCTGTTCATCGCACAAGTATCTATCCGACTAGTAAGCATCTTAAAAGCTAAGTCTTGATATCTCTGTGTAAGTGCATCAAGGGTGTGTAAAGCGGCCTAAAACCAGCAGGGAAAATCAGCTCAGACCCATTCTGAGGATACATTTCCAACACAAAGAAGAAACAAGCAGGGCAAAACAGAGAGAAATTCTTCCAAAATGCGTTCAGGGACTGGCATGCAACCAGGATTGACCACATCTACAGCCCCAGCGGCAGAAGACATAAGGCTGGACACTCTTGGGGCTGAGACGATTGGTGAGGTTGGGAAAGCAAATGCAGACCCTTGAAAGGAATCCTGCGTGCTCCCCATTCCATGGCTCCCAACTCTCCAGGTTCAACGCAATCTTCCGACAGCGAAAGCACTCATTGGAAACCCAGCGGATGCTACACCGTGGGATCGGGAAAGCTTTCTGAAACTCACCTCAGTTTTCCTCTCCTGGTGCTCGTGTTCTCCATTCAGGCCCCCTTACTAACAATCTCCCCACTTGGAGACTCGGCGCCTTTCCATGCCTCTTTCGTACCGTCTGCAATTTGTCCGCAGGATGAACTGCAAGAGGGGGAACCAATGAGAGACTCGCTGGAGGTGTTTGGTCGGGCACATGTCACTCTCATTTCCCATCACGAAGAAGAATTCACCAGCGGTTCAGCCTGCAACCGCGGATCGACAATAGGGCGTGAAGCCATCCAGCCGTGTTGCGTCCCACTCACAAAAAAGCGACTTGGGAAATGGAGCTCAGGGGCCCTGCACTTCCCAAACCTGCAGAGTTCTAAACGATAACTATCGCCCCAAAATATATTGAGGTCAGGCTACGAAGAGGCGCTGAACGCAAGGCAGAACTGCAGGAAACGGATGTCAACGGGTACATCGGAATGGCCCCGATAGCACATGAAAAGCGCCAGAACGTGGACAATGATGCGGTTGGCCAAAAAGGGCGTATGCGTTTTTTCCTGAATATATTCAGGAAAAAACGCATACGCCCTTTTTGGCCAACCAAGCAACCTGGGAGAGCAAATCAGCACTACAAAGAAATCTCTCGCCCCCCCCCCCCGGGGCAAAAGGGCCAGGCGAAAAAAGTCTAAAAACCAGAAAGGCAGGACAGCCCACGGAGTCAAGGGAGCCTTGTTAAGCTGATGGGCGGGATGTCAATGGCCAACAGCCAATCTTCACAAGTGTATCCTCTTTCCCAAACCATGTAAAACACAGAACCACAGAGCATAGGGCACTTCCACACATGGGCGTTGACCTTGGGAAAATGAAAAAATCAACCAGACACAGGGACCCCAAAGTTGAGGGCTGCTGTCTTGACAAGAACCTCCACTCCGGTACACGTTTCATATCCCAGGAAAGAGCCAAGTGGACAAAGACGAGTGGACAAGTGGACAAAGACAAGTGGACAAGTGGACAAGTGGTGCTACGTAGGTCCAATGGAGTGTCACTCAGCCATGAAATCCACGTCATGAGGCTGGTAGCAGCATCCTGAGTGGATTTAGGTACGATCATCCTCAGTGAAATAAGTCCCACAAAAAAAGAAACTTATGATATCACTTATCGAGGGAATGTAAAAATCGCTCCCCATGAACGGAATCCCCAAACAGAACAGAGTCACGCTTTTAGAAAACACACTTATGCCTGCTTCAGGGGAAAGGTGAGGTGCGGTGACGCATAAAACTCGAGTTTGAAATGAGCACAGATACCCTTCCGAAAACCGAATATGGAATGGACACGACCTACTCCTTGCTCAATCAACTGGACTCACCAGACCCTGTTCATCGCACAAGTATCTATCCGACTAGTAAGCATCTTAAAAGCTAAGTCTTGATATCTCTGTGTAAGTGCATCAAGGGTGTGTAAAGCGGCCTAAAACCAGCAGGGAAAATCAGCTCAGACCCATTCTGAGGATACATTTCCAACACAAAGAAGAAACAAGCAGGGCAAAACAGAGAGAAATTCTTCCAAAATGCGTTCAGGGACTGGCATGCAACCAGGATTGACCACATCTACAGCCCCAGCGGCAGAAGACATAAGGCTGGACACTCTTGGGGCTGAGACGATTGGTGAGGTTGGGAAAGCAAATGCAGACCCTTGAAAGGAATCCTGCGTGCTCCCCATTCCATGGGTCCCAACTCTCCAGGTTCAACGCAATCTTCCGACAGCGAAAGCACTCATTGGAAACCCAGCGGATGCTACACCGTGGGATCGGGAAAGCTTTCTGAAACTCACCTCAGTTTTCCTCTCCTGGTGCTCGTGTTCTCCATTCAGGCCCCCTTACTAACAATCTCCCCACTTGGAGACTCGGCGCCTTTCCATGCCTCTTTCGTACCGTCTGCAATTTGTCCGCAGGATGAACTGCAAGAGGGGGAACCAATGAGAGACTCGCTGGAGGTGTTTGGTCGGGCACATGTCACTCTCATTTCCCATCACGAAGAAGAATTCACCAGCGGTTCAGCCTGCCACCGCGGATCGACAATAGGGCGTGAAGCCATCCAGCCGTGTTGCGTCCCACTCACAAAAAAGCGACTTGGGAAATGGAGCTCAGGGGCCCTGCACTTCCCAAACCTGCAGAGTTCTAAACGATAACTATCGCCCCAAAATATATTGAGGTCAGGCTACGAAGAGGCGCTGAACGCAAGGCAGAACTGCAGGAAACGGATGTCAACGGGTACATCGGAATGGCCCCGATAGCACATGAAAAGCGCCAGAACGTGGACAATGATGCGGTTGGCCAAAAAGGGCGTATGCGTTTTTTCCTGAATATATTCAGGAAAAAACGCATACGCCCTTTTTGGCCAACCAAGCAACCTGGGAGAGCAAATCAGCACTACAAAGAAATCTCTCGCCCCCCCCCCCGGGGCAAAAGGGCCAGGCGAAAAAAGTCTAAAAACCAGAAAGGCAGGACAGCCCACGGAGTCAAGGGAGCCTTGTTAAGCTGATGGGCGGGATGTCAATGGCCAACAGCCAATCTTCACAAGTGTATCCTCTTTCCCAAACCATGTAAAACACAGAACCACAGAGCATAGGGCACTTCCCCACATGGGCGTTGACCTTGGGAAAATGAAAAAATCAACCAGACACAGGGACCCCAAAGTTGAGGGCTGCTGTCTTGACAAGTACCTCCACTCCGGTACACGTTTCATATCCCAGGAAAGAGCCAAGTGGACAAAGACGAGTGGACAAGTGGACAAAGACAAGTGGACAAGTGGACAAGTGGTGCTACGTAGGTCCAATGGAGTGTCACTCAGCCATGAAATCCACGTCATGAGGCTGGTAGCAGCATCCTGAGTGGATTTAGGTACGATCATCCTCAGTGAAATAAGTCCCACAAAAAAAGAAACTTATGATATCACTTATCGAGGGAATGTAAAAATCGCTCCCCATGAACGGAATCCCCAAACAGAACAGAGTCACGCTTTTAGAAAACACACTTATGCCTGCTTCAGGGGAAAGGTGAGGTGCGGTGACGCATAAAACTCGAGTTTGAAATGAGCACAGATACCCTTCCGAAAACCGAATATGGAATGGACACGACCTACTCCTTGCTCAATCAACTGGACTCACCAGACCCTGTTCATCGCACAAGTATCTATCCGACTAGTAAGCATCTTAAAAGCTAAGTCTTGATATCTCTGTGTAAGTGCATCAAGGGTGTGTAAAGCGGCCTAAAACCAGCAGGGAAAATCAGCTCAGACCCATTCTGAGGATACATTTCCAACACAAAGAAGAAACAAGCAGGGCAAAACAGAGGGAAATTCTTCCAAAATGCGTTCAGGGACTGGCATGCAACCAGGATTGACCACATCTACAGCCCCAGCGGCAGAAGACATAAGGCTGGACACTCTTGGGGCTGAGACGATTGGTGAGGTTGGGAAAGCAAATGCAGACCCTTGAAAGGAATCCTGCGTGCTCCCCATTCCATGGCTCCCAACTCTCCAGGTTCAACGCAATCTTCCGACAGCGAAAGCACTCATTGGAAACCCAGCGGATGCTACACCGTGGGATCGGGAAAGCTTTCTGAAACTCACCTCAGTTTTCCTCTCCTGGTGCTCGTGTTCTCCATTCAGGCCCCCTTACTAACAATCTCCCCACTTGGAGACTCGGCGCCTTTCCATGCCTCTTTCGTACCGTCTGCAATTTGTCCGCAGGATGAACTGCAAGAGGGGGAACCAATGAGAGACTCGCTGGAGGTGTTTGGTCGGGCACATGTCACTCTCATTTCCCATCACGAAGAAGAATTCACCAGCGGTTCAGCCTGCAACCGCGGATCGACAATAGGGCGTGAAGCCATCCAGCCGTGTTGCGTCCCACTCACAAAAAAGCGACTTGGGAAATGGAGCTCAGGGGCCCTGCACTTCCCAAACCTGCAGAGTTCTAAACGATAACTATCGCCCCAAAATATATTGAGGTCAGGCTACGAAGAGGCGCTGAACGCAAGGCAGAACTGCAGGAAACGGATGTCAACGGGTACATCGGAATGGCCCCGATAGCACATGAAAAGCGCCAGAACGTGGACAATGATGCGGTTGGCCAAAAAGGGCGTATGCGTTTTTTCCTGAATATATTCAGGAAAAAACGCATACGCCCTTTTTGGCCAACCAAGCAACCTGGGAGAGCAAATCAGCACTACAAAGAAATCTCTCGCCCCCCCCCCCCCCCGGGGCAAAAGGGCCAGGCGAAAAAAGTCTAAAAACCAGAAAGGCAGGACAGCCCACGGAGTCAAGGGAGCCTTGTTAAGCTGATGGGCGGGATGTCAATGGCCAACAGCCAATCTTCACAAGTGTATCCTCTTTCCCAAACCATGTAAAACACAGAACCACAGAGCATAGGGCACTTCCACACATGGGCGTTGACCTTGGGAAAATGAAAAAATCAACCAGACACAGGGACCCCAAAGTTGAGGGCTGCTGTCTTGACAAGAACCTCCACTCCGGTACACGTTTCATATCCCAGGAAAGAGCCAAGTGGACAAAGACGAGTGGACAAGTGGACAACGACAACTGGACAAGTGGACAAGTGGTGCTACGTAGGTCCAATGGAGTGTCACTCAGCCATGAAATCCACGTCATGAGGCTGGTAGCAGCATCCTGAGTGGATTTAGGTACGATCATCCTCAGTGAAATAAGTCCCACAAAAAAAGAAACTTATGATATCACTTATCGAGGGAATGTAAAAATCGCTCCCCATGAACGGAATCCCCAAACAGAACAGAGTCACGCTTTTAGAAAACACACTTATGCCTGCTTCAGGGGAAAGGTGAGGTGCGGTGACGCATAAAACTCGAGTTTGAAATGAGCACAGATACCCTTCCGAAAACCGAATATGGAATGGACACGACCTACTCCTTGCTCAATCAACTGGACTCACCAGACCCTGTTCATCGCACAAGTATCTATCCGACTAGTAAGCATCTTAAAAGCTAAGTCTTGATATCTCTGTGTAAGTGCATCAAGGGTGTGTAAAGCGGCCTAAAACCAGCAGGGAAAATCAGCTCAGACCCATTCTGAGGATACATTTCCAACATAAAGAAGAAACAAGCAGGGCAAAACAGAGAGAAATTCTTCCAAAATGCGTTCAGGGACTGGCATGCAACCAGGATTGACCACATCTACAGCCCCAGCGGCAGAAGACATAAGGCTGGACACTCTTGGGGCTGAGACGATTGGTGAGGTTGGGAAAGCAAATGCAGACCCTTGAAAGGAATCCTGCGTGCTCCCCATTCCATGGCTCCCAACTCTCCAGGTTCAACGCAATCTTCCGACAGCGAAAGCACTCATTGGAAACCCAGCGGATGCTACACCGTGGGATCGGGAAAGCTTTCTGAAACTCACCTCAGTTTTCCTCTCCTGGTGCTCGTGTTCTCCATTCAGGCCCCCTTACTAACAATCTCCCCACTTGGAGACTCGGCGCCTTTCCATGCCTCTTTCGTACCGTCTGCAATTTGTCCGCAGGATGAACTGCAAGAGGGGGAACCAATGAGAGACTCGCTGGAGGTGTTTGGTCGGGCACATGTCACTCTCATTTCCCATCACGAAGAAGAATTCACCAGCGGTTCAGCCTGCCACCGCGGATCGACAATAGGGCGTGAAGCCATCCAGCCGTGTTGCGTCCCACTCACAAAAAAGCGACTTGGGAAATGGAGCTCAGGGGCCCTGCACTTCCCAAACCTGCAGAGTTCTAAACGATAACTATCGCCCCAAAATATATTGAGCGCAGGCTACGAAGAGGCGCTGAACGCAAGGCAGAACTGCAGGAAACGGATGTCAACGGGTACATCGGAATGGCCCCGATAGCACATGAAAAGCGCCAGAACGTGGACAATGATGCGGTTGGCCAAAAAGGGCGTATGCGTTTTTTCCTGAATATATTCAGGAAAAAACGCATACGCCCTTTTTGGCCAACCAAGCAACCTGGGAGAGCAAATCAGCACTACAAAGAAATCTCTCGCCCCCCCCCGGGGCAAAAGGGCCAGGCGAAAATAGTCTAAAAACCAGAAAGGCAGGACAGCCCACGGAGTCAAGGGAGCCTTGTTAAGCTGATGGGCGGGATGTCAATGGCCAACAGCCAATCTTCACAAGTGTATCCTCTTTCCCAAACCATGGAAAACACAGAACCACAGAGCATAGGGCACTTCCACACATGGGCGTTGACCTTGGGAAAATGAAAAAATCAACCAGACACAGGGACCCCAAAGTTGAGGGCTGCTGTCTTGACAAGAACCTCCACTCCGGTACACGTTTCATATCCCAGGAAAGAGCCAAGTGGACAAAGACGAGTGGACAAGTGGACAACGACAACTGGACAAGTGGACAAGTGGTGCTACGTAGGTCCAATGGAGTGTCACTCAGCCATGAAATCCACGTCATGAGGCTGGTAGCAGCATCCTGAGTGGATTTAGGTACGATCATCCTCAGTGAAATAAGTCCCACAAAAAAAGAAACTTATGATATCACTTATCGAGGGAATGTAAAAATCGCTCCCCATGCACTGAATCCCCAAACAGAACAGAGTCACGCTTTTAGAAAACACACTTATGCCTGCTTCAGGGGAAAGGTGAGGTGGGGTGACGCATAAAACTCGAGTTTGAAATGAGCACAGATACCCTTCCGAAAACCGAATATGGAATGGACACGACCTACTCCTTGCTCAATCAACTGGACTCACCAGACCCTGTTCATCGCACAAGTATCTATCCGACTAGTAAGCATCTTAAAAGCTAAGTCTTGATATCTCTGTGTAAGTGCATCAAGGGTGTGTAAAGCGGCCTAAAACCAGCAGGGAAAATCAGCTCAGACCCATTCTGAGGATACATTTCCAACATAAAGAAGAAACAAGCAGGGCAAAACAGAGAGAAATTCTTCCAAAATGCGTTCAGGGACTGGCATGCAACCAGGATTGACCACATCTACAGCCCCAGCGGCAGAAGACATAAGGCTGGACACTCTTGGGGCTGAGACGATTGGTGAGGTTGGGAAAGCAAATGCAGACCCTTGAAAGGAATCCTGCGTGCTCCCCATTCCATGGCTCCCAACTCTCCAGGTTCAACGCAATCTTCCGACAGCGAAAGCACTCATTGGAAACCCAGCGGATGCTACACCGTGGGATCGGGAAAGCTTTCTGAAACTCACCTCAGTTTTCCTCTCCTGGTGCTCGTGTTCTCCATTCAGGCCCCCTTACTAACAATCTCCCCACTTGGAGACTCGGCGCCTTTCCATGCCTCTTTCGTACCGTCTGCAATTTGTCCGCAGGATGAACTGCAAGAGGGGGAACCAATGAGAGACTCGCTGGAGGTGTTTGGTCGGGCACATGTCACTCTCATTTCCCATCACGAAGAAGAATTCACCAGCGGTTCAGCCTGCCACCGCGGATCGACAATAGGGCGTGAAGCCATCCAGCCGTGTTGCGTCCCACTCACAAAAAAGCGACTTGGGAAATGGAGCTCAGGGGCCCTGCACTTCCCAAACCTGCAGAGTTCTAAACGATAACTATCGCCCCAAAATATATTGAGGTCAGGCTACGAAGAGGCGCTGAACGCAAGGCAGAACTGCAGGAAACGGATGTCAACGGGTACATCGGAATGGCCCCGATAGCACATGAAAAGCGCCAGAACGTGGACAATGATGCGGTTGGCCAAAAAGGGCGTATGCGTTTTTTCCTGAATATATTCAGGAAAAAACGCATACGCCCTTTTTGGCCAACCAAGCAACCTGGGAGAGCAAATCAGCACTACAAAGAAATCTCTCGCCCCCCCCCCCGGGGCAAAAGGGCCAGGCGAAAAAAGTCTAAAAACCAGAAAGGCAGGACAGCCCACGGAGTCAAGGGAGCCTTGTTAAGCTGATGGGCGGGATGTCAATGGCCAACAGCCAATCTTCACAAGTGTATCCTCTTTCCCAAACCATGGAAAACACAGAACCACAGAGCATAGGGCACTTCCACACATGGGCGTTGACCTTGGGAAAATGAAAAAATCAACCAGACACAGGGACCCCAAAGTTGAGGGCTGCTGTCTTGACAAGAACCTCCACTCCGGTACACGTTTCATATCCCAGGAAAGAGCCAAGTGGACAAAGACGAGTGGACAAGTGGACAAAGACAAGTGGACAAGTGGACAAGTGGTGCTACGTAGGTCCAATGGAGTGTCACTCAGCCATGAAATCCACGTCATGAGGCTGGTAGCAGCATCCTGAGTGGATTTAGGTACGATCATCCTCAGTGAAATAAGTCCCACAAAAAAAGAAACTTATGATATCACTTATCGAGGGAATGTAAAAATCGCTCCCCATGAACGGAATCCCCAAACAGAACAGAGTCACGCTTTTAGAAAACACACTTATGCCTGCTTCAGGGGAAAGGTGAGGTGCGGTGACGCATAAAACTCGAGTTTGAAATGAGCACAGATACCCTTCCGAAAACCGAATATGGAATGGACACGACCTACTCCTTGCTCAATCAACTGGACTCACCAGACCCTGTTCATCGCACAAGTATCTATCCGACTAGTAAGCATCTTAAAAGCTAAGTCTTGATATCTCTGTGTAAGTGCATCAAGGGTGTGTAAAGCGGCCTAAAACCAGCAGGGAAAATCAGCTCAGACCCATTCTGAGGATACATTTCCAACACAAAGAAGAAACAAGCAGGGCAAAACAGAGGGAAATTCTTCCAAAATGCGTTCAGGGACTGGCATGCAACCAGGATTGACCACATCTACAGCCCCAGCGGCAGAAGACATAAGGCTGGACACTCTTGGGGCTGAGACGATTGGTGAGGTTGGGAAAGCAAATGCAGACCCTTGAAAGGAATCCTGCGTGCTCCCCATTCCATGGCTCCCAACTCTCCAGGTTCAACGCAATCTTCCGACAGCGAAAGCACTCATTGGAAACCCAGCGGATGCTACACCGTGGGATCGGGAAAGCTTTCTGAAACTCACCTCAGTTTTCCTCTCCTGGTGCTCGTGTTCTCCATTCAGGCCCCCTTACTAACAATCTCCCCACTTGGAGACTCGGCGCCTTTCCATGCCTCTTTCGTACCGTCTGCAATTTGTCCGCAGGATGAACTGCAAGAGGGGGAACCAATGAGAGACTCGCTGGAGGTGTTTGGTCGGGCACATGTCACTCTCATTTCCCATCACGAAGAAGAATTCACCAGCGGTTCAGCATGCAACCGCGGATCGACAATAGGGCGTGAAGCCATCCAGCCGTGTTGCGTCCCACTCACAAAAAAGCGACTTGGGAAATGGAGCTCAGGGGCCCTGCACTTCCCAAACCTGCAGAGTTCTAAACGATAACTATCGCCCCAAAATATATTGAGGGCAGGCTACGAAGAGGCGCTGAACGCAAGGCAGAACTGCAGGAAACGGATGTCAACGGGTACATCGGAATGGCCCCGATAGCACATGAAAAGCGCCAGAACGTGGACAATGATGCGGTTGGCCAAAAAGGGCGTATGCGTTTTTTCCTGAATATATTCAGGAAAAAACGCATACGCCCTTTTTGGCCAACCAAGCAACCTGGGAGAGCAAATCAGCACTACAAAGAAATCTCTCGCCCCCCCCCCCCCGGGGCAAAAGGGCCAGGCGAAAAAAGTCTAAAAACCAGAAAGGCAGGACAGCCCACGGAGTCAAGGGAGCCTTGTTAAGCTGATGGGCGGGATGTCAATGGCCAACAGCCAATCTTCACAAGTGTATCCTCGTTCCCAAACCATGGAAAACACAGAACCACAGAGCATAGGGCACTTCCCCACATGGGCGTTGACCTTGGGAAAATGAAAAAATCAACCAGACACAGGGACCCCAAAGTTGAGGGCTGCTGTCTTGACAAGAACCTCCACTCCGGTACACGTTTCATATCCCAGGAAAGAGCCAAGTGGACAAAGACGAGTGGACAAGTGGACAACGACAACTGGACAAGTGGACAAGTGGTGCTACGTAGGTCCAATGGAGTGTCACTCAGCCATGAAATCCACGTCATGAGGCTGGTAGCAGCATCCTGAGTGGATTTAGGTACGATCATCCTCAGTGAAATAAGTCCCACAAAAAAAGAAACTTATGATATCACTTATCGAGGGAATGTAAAAATCGCTCCCCATGAACGGAATCCCCAAACAGAACAGAGTCACGCTTTTAGAAAACACACTTATGCCTGCTTCAGGGGAAAGGTGAGGTGCGGTGACGCATAAAACTCGAGTTTGAAATGAGCACAGATACCCTTCCGAAAACCGAATATGGAATGGACACGACCTACTCCTTGCTCAATCAACTGGACTCACCAGACCCTGTTCATCGCACAAGTATCTATCCGACTAGTAAGCATCTTAAAAGCTAAGTCTTGATATCTCTGTGTAAGTGCATCAAGGGTGTGTAAAGCGGCCTAAAACCAGCAGGGAAAATCAGCTCAGACCCATTCTGAGGATACATTTCCAACATAAAGAAGAAACAAGCAGGGCAAAACAGAGAGAAATTCTTCCAAAATGCGTTCAGGGACTGGCATGCAACCAGGATTGACCACATCTACAGCCCCAGCGGCAGAAGACATAAGGCTGGACACTCTTGGGGCTGAGACGATTGGTGAGGTTGGGAAAGCAAATGCAGACCCTTGAAAGGAATCCTGCGTGCTCCCCATTCCATGGCTCCCAACTCTCCAGGTTCAACGCAATCTTCCGACAGCGAAAGCACTCATTGGAAACCCAGCGGATGCTACACCGTGGGATCGGGAAAGCTTTCTGAAACTCACCTCAGTTTTCCTCTCCTGGTGCTCGTGTTCTCCATTCAGGCCCCCTTACTAACAATCTCCCCACTTGGAGACTCGGCGCCTTTCCATGCCTCTTTCGTACCGTCTGCAATTTGTCCGCAGGATGAACTGCAAGAGGGGGAACCAATGAGAGACTCGCTGGAGGTGTTTGGTCGGGCACATGTCACTCTCATTTCCCATCACGAAGAAGAATTCACCAGCGGTTCAGCCTGCCACCGCGGATCGACAATAGGGCGTGAAGCCATCCAGCCGTGTTGCGTCCCACTCACAAAAAAGCGACTTGGGAAATGGAGCTCAGGGGCCCTGCACTTCCCAAACCTGCAGAGTTCTAAACGATAACTATCGCCCCAAAATATATTGAGCGCAGGCTACGAAGAGGCGCTGAACGCAAGGCAGAACTGCAGGAAACGGATGTCAACGGGTACATCGGAATGGCCCCGATAGCACATGAAAAGCGCCAGAACGTGGACAATGATGCGGTTGGCCAAAAAGGGCGTATGCGTTTTTTCCTGAATATATTCAGGAAAAAACGCATACGCCCTTTTTGGCCAACCAAGCAACCTGGGAGAGCAAATCAGCACTACAAAGAAATCTCTCGCCCCCCCCCGGGGCAAAAGGGCCAGGCGAAAATAGTCTAAAAACCAGAAAGGCAGGACAGCCCACGGAGTCAAGGGAGCCTTGTTAAGCTGATGGGCGGGATGTCAATGGCCAACAGCCAATCTTCACAAGTGTATCCTCTTTCCCAAACCATGGAAAACACAGAACCACAGAGCATAGGGCACTTCCACACATGGGCGTTGACCTTGGGAAAATGAAAAAATCAACCAGACACAGGGACCCCAAAGTTGAGGGCTGCTGTCTTGACAAGAACCTCCACTCCGGTACACGTTTCATATCCCAGGAAAGAGCCAAGTGGACAAAGACGAGTGGACAAGTGGACAACGACAACTGGACAAGTGGACAAGTGGTGCTACGTAGGTCCAATGGAGTGTCACTCAGCCATGAAATCCACGTCATGAGGCTGGTAGCAGCATCCTGAGTGGATTTAGGTACGATCATCCTCAGTGAAATAAGTCCCACAAAAAAAGAAACTTATGATATCACTTATCGAGGGAATGTAAAAATCGCTCCCCATGCACTGAATCCCCAAACAGAACAGAGTCACGCTTTTAGAAAACACACTTATGCCTGCTTCAGGGGAAAGGTGAGGTGGGGTGACGCATAAAACTCGAGTTTGAAATGAGCACAGATACCCTTCCGAAAACCGAATATGGAATGGACACGACCTACTCCTTGCTCAATCAACTGGACTCACCAGACCCTGTTCATCGCACAAGTATCTATCCGACTAGTAAGCATCTTAAAAGCTAAGTCTTGATATCTCTGTGTAAGTGCATCAAGGGTGTGTAAAGCGGCCTAAAACCAGCAGGGAAAATCAGCTCAGACCCATTCTGAGGATACATTTCCAACATAAAGAAGAAACAAGCAGGGCAAAACAGAGAGAAATTCTTCCAAAATGCGTTCAGGGACTGGCATGCAACCAGGATTGACCACATCTACAGCCCCAGCGGCAGAAGACATAAGGCTGGACACTCTTGGGGCTGAGACGATTGGTGAGGTTGGGAAAGCAAATGCAGACCCTTGAAAGGAATCCTGCGTGCTCCCCATTCCATGGCTCCCAACTCTCCAGGTTCAACGCAATCTTCCGACAGCGAAAGCACTCATTGGAAACCCAGCGGATGCTACACCGTGGGATCGGGAAAGCTTTCTGAAACTCACCTCAGTTTTCCTCTCCTGGTGCTCGTGTTCTCCATTCAGGCCCCCTTACTAACAATCTCCCCACTTGGAGACTCGGCGCCTTTCCATGCCTCTTTCGTACCGTCTGCAATTTGTCCGCAGGATGAACTGCAAGAGGGGGAACCAATGAGAGACTCGCTGGAGGTGTTTGGTCGGGCACATGTCACTCTCATTTCCCATCACGAAGAAGAATTCACCAGCGGTTCAGCCTGCCACCGCGGATCGACAATAGGGCGTGAAGCCATCCAGCCGTGTTGCGTCCCACTCACAAAAAAGCGACTTGGGAAATGGAGCTCAGGGGCCCTGCACTTCCCAAACCTGCAGAGTTCTAAACGATAACTATCGCCCCAAAATATATTGAGGTCAGGCTACGAAGAGGCGCTGAACGCAAGGCAGAACTGCAGGAAACGGATGTCAACGGGTACATCGGAATGGCCCCGATAGCACATGAAAAGCGCCAGAACGTGGACAATGATGCGGTTGGCCAAAAAGGGCGTATGCGTTTTTTCCTGAATATATTCAGGAAAAAACGCATACGCCCTTTTTGGCCAACCAAGCAACCTGGGAGAGCAAATCAGCACTACAAAGAAATCTCTCGCCCCCCCCCCCGGGGCAAAAGGGCCAGGCGAAAAAAGTCTAAAAACCAGAAAGGCAGGACAGCCCACGGAGTCAAGGGAGCCTTGTTAAGCTGATGGGCGGGATGTCAATGGCCAACAGCCAATCTTCACAAGTGTATCCTCTTTCCCAAACCATGGAAAACACAGAACCACAGAGCATAGGGCACTTCCACACATGGGCGTTGACCTTGGGAAAATGAAAAAATCAACCAGACACAGGGACCCCAAAGTTGAGGGCTGCTGTCTTGACAAGAACCTCCACTCCGGTACACGTTTCATATCCCAGGAAAGAGCCAAGTGGACAAAGACGAGTGGACAAGTGGACAAAGACAAGTGGACAAGTGGACAAGTGGTGCTACGTAGGTCCAATGGAGTGTCACTCAGCCATGAAATCCACGTCATGAGGCTGGTAGCAGCATCCTGAGTGGATTTAGGTACGATCATCCTCAGTGAAATAAGTCCCACAAAAAAAGAAACTTATGATATCACTTATCGAGGGAATGTAAAAATCGCTCCCCATGAACGGAATCCCCAAACAGAACAGAGTCACGCTTTTAGAAAACACACTTATGCCTGCTTCAGGGGAAAGGTGAGGTGCGGTGACGCATAAAACTCGAGTTTGAAATGAGCACAGATACCCTTCCGAAAACCGAATATGGAATGGACACGACCTACTCCTTGCTCAATCAACTGGACTCACCAGACCCTGTTCATCGCACAAGTATCTATCCGACTAGTAAGCATCTTAAAAGCTAAGTCTTGATATCTCTGTGTAAGTGCATCAAGGGTGTGTAAAGCGGCCTAAAACCAGCAGGGAAAATCAGCTCAGACCCATTCTGAGGATACATTTCCAACACAAAGAAGAAACAAGCAGGGCAAAACAGAGAGAAATTCTTCCAAAATGCGTTCAGGGACTGGCATGCAACCAGGATTGACCACATCTACAGCCCCAGCGGCAGAAGACATAAGGCTGGACACTCTTGGGGCTGAGACGATTGGTGAGGTTGGGAAAGCAAATGCAGACCCTTGAAAGGAATCCTGCGTGCTCCCCATTCCATGGCTCCCAACTCTCCAGGTTCAACGCAATCTTCCGACAGCGAAAGCACTCATTGGAAACCCAGCGGATGCTACACCGTGGGATCGGGAAAGCTTTCTGAAACTCACCTCAGTTTTCCTCTCCTGGTGCTCGTGTTCTCCATTCAGGCCCCCTTACTAACAATCTCCCCACTTGGAGACTCGGCGCCTTTCCATGCCTCTTTCGTACCGTCTGCAATTTGTCCGCAGGATGAACTGCAAGAGGGGGAACCAATGAGAGACTCGCTGGAGGTGTTTGGTCGGGCACATGTCACTCTCATTTCCCATCACGAAGAAGAATTCACCAGCGGTTCAGCCTGCAACCGCGGATCGACAATAGGGCGTGAAGCCATCCAGCCGTGTTGCGTCCCACTCACAAAAAAGCGACTTGGGAAATGGAGCTCAGGGGCCCTGCACTTCCCAAACCTGCAGAGTTCTAAACGATAACTATCGCCCCAAAATATATTGAGGGCAGGCTACGAAGAGGCGCTGAACGCAAGGCAGAACTGCAGGAAACGGATGTCAACGGGTACATCGGAATGGCCCCGATAGCACATGAAAAGCGCCAGAACGTGGACAATGATGCGGTTGGCCAAAAAGGGCGTATGCGTTTTTTCCTGAATATATTCAGGAAAAAACGCATACGCCCTTTTTGGCCAACCAAGCAACCTGGGAGAGCAAATCAGCACTACAAAGAAATCTCTCGCCCCCCCCCCCCCGGGGCAAAAGGGCCAGGCGAAAAAAGTCTAAAAACCAGAAAGGCAGGACAGCCCACGGAGTCAAGGGAGCCTTGTTAAGCTGATGGGCGGGATGTCAATGGCCAACAGCCAATCTTCACAAGTGTATCCTCGTTCCCAAACCATGGAAAACACAGAACCACAGAGCATAGGGCACTTCCCCACATGGGCGTTGACCTTGGGAAAATGAAAAAATCAACCAGACACAGGGACCCCAAAGTTGAGGGCTGCTGTCTTGACAAGAACCTCCACTCCGGTACACGTTTCATATCCCAGGAAAGAGCCAAGTGGACAAAGACGAGTGGACAAGTGGACAAAGACAAGTGGACAAGTGGACAAGTGGTGCTATGTAGGTCCAATGGAGTGTCACTCAGCCATGAAATCCACGTCATGAGGCTGGTAGCAGCATCCTGAGTGGATTTAGGTACGATCATCCTCAGTGAAATAAGTCCCACAAAAAAAGAAACTTATGATATCACTTATCGAGGGAATATAAAAATCGCTCCCCATGAACGGAATCCCCAAACAGAACAGAGTCACGCTTTTAGAAAACACACTTATGCCTGCTTCAGGGGAAAGGTGAGGTGCGGTGATGCATAAAACTCGAGTTTGAAATGAGCACAGATACCCTTCCGAAAACCGAATATGGAATGGACACGACCTACTCCTTGCTCAATCAACTGGACTCACCAGACCCTGTTCATCGCACAAGTATCTATCCGACTAGTAAGCATCTTAAAAGCTAAGTCTTGATATCTCTGTGTAAGTGCATCAAGGGTGTGTAAAGCGGCCTAAAACCAGCAGGGAAAATCAGCTCAGACCCATTCTGAGGATACATTTCCAACATAAAGAAGAAACAAGCAGGGCAAAACAGAGAGAAATTCTTCCAAAATGCGTTCAGGGACTGGCATGCAACCAGGATTGACCACATCTACAGCCCCAGCGGCAGAAGACATAAGGCTGGACACTCTTGGGGCTGAGACGATTGGTGAGGTTGGGAAAGCAAATGCAGACCCTTGAAAGGAATCCTGCGTGCTCCCCATTCCATGGCTCCCAACTCTCCAGGTTCAACGCAATCTTCCGACAGCGAAAGCACTCATTGGAAACCCAGCGGATGCTACACCGTGGGATCGGGAAAGCTTTCTGAAACTCACCTCAGTTTTCCTCTCCTGGTGCTCGTGTTCTCCATTCAGGCCCCCTTACTAACAATCTCCCCACTTGGAGACTCGGCGCCTTTCCATGCCTCTTTCGTACCGTCTGCAATTTGTCCGCAGGATGAACTGCAAGAGGGGGAGCCAATGAGAGACTCGCTGGAGGTGTTTGGTCGGGCACATGTCACTCTCATTTCCCATCACGAAGAAGAATTCACCAGCGGTTCAGCCTGCCACCGCGGATCGACAATAGGGCGTGAAGCCATCCAGCCGTGTTGCGTCCCACTCACAAAAAAGCGACTTGGGAAATGGAGCTCAGGGGCCCTGCACTTCCCAAACCTGCAGAGTTCTAAACGATAACTATCGCCCCAAAATATATTGAGGGCAGGCTACGAAGAGGCGCTGAACGCAAGGCAGAACTGCAGGAAACGGATGTCAACGGGTACATCGGAATGGCCGCGATAGCACATGAAAAGCGCCAGAACGTGGACAATGATGCGGTTGGCCAAAAAGGGCGTATGCGTTTTTTCCTGAATATATTCAGGAAAAAACGCATACGCCCTTTTTGGCCAACCAAGCAACCTGGGAGAGCAAATCAGCACTACAAAGAAATCTCTCGCCCCCCCCCCCCCGGGGCAAAAGGGCCAGGCGAAAAAAGTCTAAAAACCAGAAAGGCAGGACAGCCCACGGAGTCAAGGGAGCCTTGTTAAGCTGATGGGCGGGATGTCAATGGCCAACAGCCAATCTTCACAAGTGTATCCTCGTTCCCAAACCATGTAAAACACAGAACCACAGAGCATAGGGCACTTCCCCACATGGGCGTTGACCTTGGGAAAATGAAAAAATCAACCAGACACAGGGACCCCAAAGTTGAGGGCTGCTGTCTTGACAAGAACCTCCACTCCGGTACACGTTTCATATCCCAGGAAAGAGCCAAGTGGACAAAGACGAGTGGACAAGTGGACAAAGACAAGTGGACAAGTGGACAAGTGGTGCTACGTAGGTCCAATGGAGTGTCACTCAGCCATGAAATCCACGTCATGAGGCTGGTAGCAGCATCCTGAGTGGATTTAGGTACGATCATCCTCAGTGAAATAAGTCCCACAAAAAAAGAAACTTATGATATCACTTATCGAGGGAATGTAAAAATCGCTCCCCATGAACGGAATCCCCAAACAGAACAGAGTCACGCTTTTAGAAAACACACTTATGCCTGCTTCAGGGGAAAGGTGAGGTGCGGTGACGCATAAAACTCGAGTTTGAAATGAGCACAGATACCCTTCCGAAAACCGAATATGGAATGGACACGACCTACTCCTTGCTCAATCAACTGGACTCACCAGACCCTGTTCATCGCACAAGTATCTATCCGACTAGTAAGCATCTTAAAAGCTAAGTCTTGATATCTCGGTGTAAGTGCATCAAGGGTGTGTAAAGCGGCCTAAAACCAGCAGGGAAAATCAGCTCAGACCCATTCTGAGGATACATTTCCAACACAAAGAAGAAACAAGCAGGGCAAAACAGAGAGAAATTCTTCCAAAATGCGTTCAGGGACTGGCATGCAACCAGGATTGACCACATCTACAGCCCCAGCGGCAGAAGACATAAGGCTGGACACTCTTGGGGCTGAGACGATTGGTGAGGTTGGGAAAGCAAATGCAGACCCTTGAAAGGAATCCTGCGTGCTCCCCATTCCATGGCTCCCAACTCTCCAGGTTCAACGCAATCTTCCGACAGCGAAAGCACTCATTGGAAACCCAGCGGATGCTACACCGTGGGATCGGGAAAGCTTTCTGAAACTCACCTCAGTTTTCCTCTCCTGGTGCTCGTGTTCTCCATTCAGGCCCCCTTACTAACAATCTCCCCACTTGGAGACTCGGCGCCTTTCCATGCCTCTTTCGTACCGTCTGCAATTTGTCCGCAGGATGAACTGCAAGAGGGGGAGCCAATGAGAGACTCGCTGGAGGTGTTTGGTCGGGCACATGTCACTCTCATTTCCCATCACGAAGAAGAATTCACCAGCGGTTCAGCCTGCCACCGCGGATCGACAATAGGGCGTGAAGCCATCCAGCCGTGTTGCGTCCCACTCACAAAAAAGCGACTTGGGAAATGGAGCTCAGGGGCCCTGCACTTCCCAAACCTGCAGAGTTCTAAACGATAACTATCGCCCCAAAATATATTGAGGTCAGGCTACGAAGAGGCGCTGAACGCAAGGCAGAACTGCAGGAAACGGATGTCAACGGGTACATCGGAATGGCCCCGATAGCACATGAAAAGCGCCAGAACGTGGACAATGATGCGGTTGGCCAAAAAGGGCGTATGCGTTTTTTCCTGAATATATTCAGGAAAAAACGCATACGCCCTTTTTGGCCAACCAAGCAACCTGGGAGAGCAAATCAGCACTACAAAGAAATCTCTCGCCGCCCCCCCCCCCCCGGGGCAAAAGGGCCAGGCGAAAAAAGTCTAAAAACCAGAAAGGCAGGACAGCCCACGGAGTCAAGGGAGCCTTGTTAAGCTGATGGGCGGGATGTCAATGGCCAACAGCCAATCTTCACAAGTGTATCCTCTTTCCCAAACCATGGAAAACACAGAACCACAGAGCATAGGGCACTTCCACACATGGGCGTTGACCTTGGGAAAATGAAAAAATCAACCAGACACAGGGACCCCAAAGTTGAGGGCTGCTGTCTTGACAAGAACCTCCACTCCGGTACACGTTTCATATCCCAGGAAAGAGCCAAGTGGACAAAGACGAGTGGACAAGTGGACAAAGACAAGTGGACAAGTGGACAAGTGGTGCTACGTAGGTCCAATGGAGTGTCACTCAGCCATGAAATCCACGTCATGAGGCTGGTAGCAGCATCCTGAGTGGATTTAGGTACGATCATCCTCAGAGAAATAAGTCCCACAAAAAAAGAAACTTATGATATCACTTATCGAGGGAATGTAAAAATCGCTCCCCATGAACGGAATCCCCAAACAGAACAGAGTCACGCTTTTAGAAAACACACTTATGCCTGCTTCAGGGGAAAGGTGAGGTGCGGTGACGCATAAAACTCGAGTTTGAAATGAGCACAGATACCCTTCCGAAAACCGAATATGGAATGGACACGACCTACTCCTTGCTCAATCAACTGGACTCACCAGACCCTGTTCATCGCACAAGTATCTATCCGACTAGTAAGCATCTTAAAAGCTAAGTCTTGATATCTCTGTGTAAGTGCATCAAGGGTGTGTAAAGCGGCCTAAAACCAGCAGGGAAAATCAGCTCAGACCCATTCTGACGATACATTTCCAACACAAAGAAGAAACAAGCAGGGCAAAACAGAGAGAAATTCTTCCAAAATGCGTTCAGGGACTGGCATGCAACCAGGATTGACCACATCTACAGCCCCAGCGGCAGAAGACATAAGGCTGGACACTCTTGGGGCTGAGACGATTGGTGAGGTTGGGAAAGCAAATGCAGACCCTTGAAAGGAATCCTGCGTGCTCCCCATTCCATGGCTCCCAACTCTCCAGGTTCAACGCAATCTTCCGACAGCGAAAGCACTCATTGGAAACCCAGCGGATGCTACACCGTGGGATCGGGAAAGCTTTCTGAAACTCACCTCAGTTTTCCTCTCCTGGTGCTCGTGTTCTCCATTCAGGCCCCCTTACTAACAATCTCCCCACTTGGAGACTCGGCGCCTTTCCATGCCTCTTTCGTACCGTCTGCAATTTGTCCGCAGGATGAACTGCAAGAGGGGGAACCAATGAGAGACTCGCTGGAGGTGTTTGGTCGGGCACATGTCACTCTCATTTCCCATCACGAAGAAGAATTCACCAGCGGTTCAGCCTGCCACCGCGGATCGACAATAGGGCGTGAAGCCATCCAGCCGTGTTGCGTCCCACTCACAAAAAAGCGACTTGGGAAATGGAGCTCAGGGGCCCTGCACTTCCCAAACCTGCAGAGTTCTAAACGATAACTATCGCCCCAAAATATATTGAGGTCAGGCTACGAAGAGGCGCTGAACGCAAGGCAGAACTGCAGGAAACGGATGTCAACGGGTACATCGGAATGGCCCCGATAGCACATGAAAAGCGCCAGAACGTGGACAATGATGCGGTTGGCCAAAAAGGGCGTATGCGTTTTTTCCTGAATATATTCAGGAAAAAACGCATACGCCCTTTTTGGCCAACCAAGCAACCTGGGAGAGCAAATCAGCACTACAAAGAAATCTCTCGCCCCCCCCCCCCGGGGCAAAAGGGCCAGGCGAAAAAAGTCTAAAAACCAGAAAGGCAGGACAGCCCACGGAGTCAAGGGAGCCTTGTTAAGCTGATGGGCGGGATGTCAATGGCCAACAGCCAATCTTCACAAGTGTATCCTCTTTCCCAAACCATGGAAAACACAGAACCACAGAGCATAGGGCACTTCCACACATGGGCGTTGACCTTGGGAAAATGAAAAAATCAACCAGACACAGGGACCCCAAAGTTGAGGGCTGCTGTCTTGACAAGAACCTCCACTCCGGTACACGTTTCATATCCCAGGAAAGAGCCAAGTGGACAAAGACGAGTGGACAAGTGGACAAAGACAAGTGGACAAGTGGACAAGTGGTGCTACGTAGGTCCAATGGAGTGTCACTCAGCCATGAAATCCACGTCATGAGGCTGGTAGCAGCATCCTGAGTGGATTTAGGTACGATCATCCTCAGTGAAATAAGTCCCACAAAAAAAGAAACTTATGATATCACTTATCGAGGGAATGTAAAAATCGCTCCCCATGAACGGAATCCCCAAACAGAACAGAGTCACGCTTTTAGAAAACACACTTATGCCTGCTTCAGGGGAAAGGTGAGGTGCGGTGACGCATAAAACTCGAGTTTGAAATGAGCACAGATACCCTTCCGAAAACCGAATATGGAATGGACACGACCTACTCCTTGCTCAATCAACTGGACTCACCAGACCCTGTTCATCGCACAAGTATCTATCCGACTAGTAAGCATCTTAAAAGCTAAGTCTTGATATCTCCGTGTAAGTGCATCAAGTGTGTGTAAAGCGGCCTAAAACCAGCAGGGAAAATCAGCTCAGACCCATTCTGAGGATACATTTCCAACACAAAGAAGAAACAAGCAGGGCAAAACAGAGAGAAATTCTTCCAAAATGCGTTCAGGGACTGGCATGCAACCAGGATTGACCACATCTACAGCCCCAGCGGCAGAAGACATAAGGCTGGACACTCTTGGGGCTGAGACGATTGGTGAGGTTGGGAAAGCAAATGCAGACCCTTGAAAGGAATCCTGCGTGCTCCCCATTCCATGGCTCCCAACTCTCCAGGTTCAACGCAATCTTCCGACAGCGAAAGCACTCATTGGAAACCCAGCGGATGCTACACCGTGGGATCGGGAAAGCTTTCTGAAACTCACCTCAGTTTTCCTCTCCTGGTGCTCGTGTTCTCCATTCAGGCCCCCTTACTAACAATCTCCCCACTTGGAGACTCGGCGCCTTTCCATGCCTCTTTCGTACCGTCTGCAATTTGTCCGCAGGATGAACTGCAAGAGGGGGAACCAATGAGAGACTCGCTGGAGGTGTTTGGTCGGGCACATGTCACTCTCATTTCCCATCACGAAGAAGAATTCACCAGCGGTTCAGCCTGCAACCGCGGATCGACAATAGGGCGTGAAGCCATCCAGCCGTGTTGCGTCCCACTCACAAAAAAGCGACTTGGGAAATGGAGCTCAGGGGCCCTGCACTTCCCAAACCTGCAGAGTTCTAAACGATAACTATCGCCCCAAAATATATTGAGGTCAGGCTACGAAGAGGCGCTGAACGCAAGGCAGAACTGCAGGAAACGGATGTCAACGGGTACATCGGAATGGCCCCGATAGCACATGAAAAGCGCCAGAACGTGGACAATGATGCGGTTGGCCAAAAAGGGCGTATGCGTTTTTTCCTGAATATATTCAGGAAAAAACGCATACGCCCTTTTTGGCCAACCAAGCAACCTGGGAGAGCAAATCAGCACTACAAAGAAATCTCTCGCCCCCCCCCCCCGGGGCAAAAGGGCCAGGCGAAAAAAGTCTAAAAACCAGAAAGGCAGGACAGCCCACGGAGTCAAGGGAGCCTTGTTAAGCTGATGGGCGGGATGTCAATGGCCAACAGCCAATCTTCACAAGTGTATCCTCTTTCCCAAACCATGTAAAACACAGAACCACAGAGCATAGGGCACTTCCACACATGGGCGTTGACCTTGGGAAAATGAAAAAATCAACCAGACACAGGGACCCCAAAGTTGAGGGCTGCTGTCTTGACAAGAACCTCCACTCCGGTACACGTTTCATATCCCAGGAAAGAGCCAAGTGGACAAAGACGAGTGGACAAGTGGACAAAGACAAGTGGACAAGTGGACAAGTGGTGCTACGTAGGTCCAATGGAGTGTCACTTAGCCATGAAATCCACGTCATGAGGCTGGTAGCAGCATCCTGAGTGGATTTAGGTACGATCATCCTCAGTGAAATAAGTCCCACAAAAAAAGAAACTTATGATATCACTTATCGAGGGAATGTAAAAATCGCTCCCCATGAACGGAATCCCCAAACAGAACAGAGTCACGCTTTTAGAAAACACACTTATGCCTGCTTCAGGGGAAAGGTGAGGTGCGGTGACGCATAAAACTCGAGTTTGAAATGAGCACAGATACCCTTCCGAAAACCGAATATGGAATGGACACGACCTACTCCTTGCTCAATCAACTGGACTCACCAGACCCTGTTCATCGCACAAGTATCTATCCGACTAGTAAGCATCTTAAAAGCTAAGTCTTGATATCTCTGTGTAAGTGCATCAAGGGTGTGTAAAGCGGCCTAAAACCAGCAGGGAAAATCAGCTCAGACCCATTCTGAGGATACATTTCCAACACAAAGAAGAAACAAGCAGGGCAAAACAGAGAGAAATTCTTCCAAAATGCGTTCAGGGACTGGCATGCAACCAGGATTGACCACATCTACAGCCCCAGCGGCAGAAGACATAAGGCTGGACACTCTTGGGGCTGAGACGATTGGTGAGGTTGGGAAAGCAAATGCAGACCCTTGAAAGGAATCCTGCGTGCTCCCCATTCCATGGCTCCCAACTCTCCAGGTTCAACGCAATCTTCCGACAGCGAAAGCACTCATTGGAAACCCAGCGGATGCTACACCGTGGGATCGGGAAAGCTTTCTGAAACTCACCTCAGTTTTCCTCTCCTGGTGCTCGTGTTCTCCATTCAGGCCCCCTTACTAACAATCTCCCCACTTGGAGACTCGGCGCCTTTCCATGCCTCTTTCGTACCGTCTGCAATTTGTCCGCAGGATGAACTGCAAGAGGGGGAACCAATGAGAGACTCGCTGGAGGTGTTTGGTCGGGCACATGTCACTCTCATTTCCCATCACGAAGAAGAATTCACCAGCGGTTCAGCCTGCCACCGCGGATCGACAATAGGGCGTGAAGCCATCCAGCCGTGTTGCGTCCCACTCACAAAAAAGCGACTTGGGAAATGGAGCTCAGGGGCCCTGCACTTCCCAAACCTGCAGAGTTCTAAACGATAACTATCGCCCCAAAATATATTGAGGTCAGGCTACGAAGAGGCGCTGAACGCAAGGCAGAACTGCAGGAAACGGATGTCAACGGGTACATCGGAATGGCCCCGATAGCACATGAAAAGCGCCAGAACGTGGACAATGATGCGGTTGGCCAAAAAGGGCGTATGCGTTTTTTCCTGAATATATTCAGGAAAAAACGCATACGCCCTTTTTGGCCAACCAAGCAACCTGGGAGAGCAAATCAGCACTACAAAGAAATCTCTCGCCCCCCCCCCCCGGGGCAAAAGGGCCAGGCGAAAAAAGTCTAAAAACCAGAAAGGCAGGACAGCCCACGGAGTCAAGGGAGCCTTGTTAAGCTGATGGGCGGGATGTCAATGGCCAACAGCCAATCTTCACAAGTGTATCCTCTTTCCCAAACCATGTAAAACACAGAACCACAGAGCATAGGGCACTTCCACACATGGGCGTTGACCTTGGGAAAATGAAAAAATCAACCAGACACAGGGACCCCAAAGTTGAGGGCTGCTGTCTTGACAAGAACCTCCACTCCGGTACACGTTTCATATCCCAGGAAAGAGCCAAGTGGACAAAGACGAGTGGACAAGTGGACAACGACAACTGGACAAGTGGACAAGTGGTGCTACGTAGGTCCAATGGAGTGTCACTCAGCCATGAAATCCACGTCATGAGGCTGGTAGCAGCATCCTGAGTGGATTTAGGTACGATCATCCTCAGTGAAATAAGTCCCACAAAAAAAGAAACTTATGATATCACTTATCGAGGGAATGTAAAAATCGCTCCCCATGAACGGAATCCCCAAACAGAACAGAGTCACGCTTTTAGAAAACACACTTATGCCTGCTTCAGGGGAAAGGTGAGGTGCGGTGACGCATAAAACTCGAGGTTGAAATGAGCACAGATACCCTTCCGAAAACCGAATATGGAATGGACACGACCTACTCCTTGCTCAATCAACTGGACTCACCAGACCCTGTTCATCGCACAAGTATCTATCCGACTAGTAAGCATCTTAAAAGCTAAGTCTTGATATCTCTGTGTAAGTGCATCAAGTGTGTGTAAAGCGGCCTAAAACCAGCAGGGAAAATCAGCTCAGACCCATTCTGAGGATACATTTCCAACATAAAGAAGAAACAAGCAGGGCAAAACAGAGAGAAATTCTTCCAAAATGCGTTCAGGGACTGGCATGCAACCAGGATTGACCACATCTACAGCCCCAGCGGCAGAAGACATAAGGCTGGACACTCTTGGGGCTGAGACGATTGGTGAGGTTGGGAAAGCAAATGCAGACCCTTGAAAGGAATCCTGCGTGCTCCCCATTCCATGGGTCCCAACTCTCCAGGTTCAACGCAATCTTCCGACAGCGAAAGCACTCATTGGAAACCCAGCGGATGCTACACCGTGGGATCGGGAAAGCTTTCTGAAACTCACCTCAGTTTTCCTCTCCTGGTGCTCGTGTTCTCCATTCAGGCCCCCTTACTAACAATCTCCCCACTTGGAGACTCGGCGCCTTTCCATGCCTCTTTCGTACCGTCTGCAATTTGTCCGCAGGATGAACTGCAAGAGGGGGAACCAATGAGAGACTCGCTGGAGGTGTTTGGTCGGGCACATGTCACTCTCATTTCCCATCACGAAGAAGAATTCACCAGCGGTTCAGCCTGCCACCGCGGATCGACAATAGGGCGTGAAGCCATCCAGCCGTGTTGCGTCCCACTCACAAAAAAGCGACTTGGGAAATGGAGCTCAGGGGCCCTGCACTTCCCAAACCTGCAGAGTTCTAAACGATAACTATCGCCCCAAAATATATTGAGCGCAGGCTACGAAGAGGCGCTGAACGCAAGGCAGAACTGCAGGAAACGGATGTCAACGGGTACATCGGAATGGCCCCGATAGCACATGAAAAGCGCCAGAACGTGGACAATGATGCGGTTGGCCAAAAAGGGCGTATGCGTTTTTTCCTGAATATATTCAGGAAAAAACGCATACGCCCTTTTTGGCCAACCAAGCAACCTGGGAGAGCAAATCAGCACTACAAAGAAATCTCTCGCCCCCCCCCCCGGGGCAAAAGGGCCAGGCGAAAAAAGTCTAAAAACCAGAAAGGCAGGACAGCCCACGGAGTCAAGGGAGCCTTGTTAAGCTGATGGGCGGGATGTCAATGGCCAACAGCCAATCTTCACAAGTGTATCCTCTTTCCCAAACCATGGAAAACACAGAACCACAGAGCATAGGGCACTTCCACACATGGGCGTTGACCTTGGGAAAATGAAAAAATCAACCAGACACAGGGACCCCAAAGTTGAGGGCTGCTGTCTTGACAAGAACCTCCACTCCGGTACACGTTTCATATCCCAGGAAAGAGCCAAGTGGACAAAGACGAGTGGACAAGTGGACAACGACAACTGGACAAGTGGACAAGTGGTGCTACGTAGGTCCAATGGAGTGTCACTCAGCCATGAAATCCACGTCATGAGGCTGGTAGCAGCATCCTGAGTGGATTTAGGTACGATCATCCTCAGTGAAATAAGTCCCACAAAAAAAGAAACTTATGATATCACTTATCGAGGGAATGTAAAAATCGCTCCCCATGCACTGAATCCCCAAACAGAACAGAGTCACGCTTTTAGAAAACACACTTATGCCTGCTTCAGGGGAAAGGTGAGGTGGGGTGACGCATAAAACTCAAGTTTGAAATGAGCACAGATACCCTTCCGAAAACCGAATATGGAATGGACACGACCTACTCCTTGCTCAATCAACTGGACTCACCAGACCCTGTTCATCGCACAAGTATCTATCCGACTAGTAAGCATCTTAAAAGCTAAGTCTTGATATCTCTGTGTAAGTGCATCAAGGGTGTGTAAAGCGGCCTAAAACCAGCAGGGAAAATCAGCTCAGACCCATTCTGAGGATACATTTCCAACATAAAGAAGAAACAAGCAGGGCAAAACAGAGAGAAATTCTTCCAAAATGCGTTCAGGGACTGGCATGCAACCAGGATTGACCACATCTACAGCCCCAGCGGCAGAAGACATAAGGCTGGACACTCTTGGGGCTGAGACGATTGGTGAGGTTGGGAAAGCAAATGCAGACCCTTGAAAGGAATCCTGCGTGCTCCCCATTCCATGGCTCCCAACTCTCCAGGTTCAACGCAATCTTCCGACAGCGAAAGCACTCATTGGAAACCCAGCGGATGCTACACCGTGGGATCGGGAAAGCTTTCTGAAACTCACCTCAGTTTTCCTCTCCTGGTGCTCGTGTTCTCCATTCAGGCCCCCTTACTAACAATCTCCCCACTTGGAGACTCGGCGCCTTTCCATGCCTCTTTCGTACCGTCTGCAATTTGTCCGCAGGATGAACTGCAAGAGGGGGAACCAATGAGAGACTCGCTGGAGGTGTTTGGTCGGGCACATGTCACTCTCATTTCCCATCACGAAGAAGAATTCACCAGCGGTTCAGCCTGCCACCGCGGATCGACAATAGGGCGTGAAGCCATCCAGCCGTGTTGCGTCCCACTCACAAAAAAGCGACTTGGGAAATGGAGCTCAGGGGCCCTGCACTTCCCAAACCTGCAGAGTTCTAAACGATAACTATCGCCCCAAAATATATTGAGGTCAGGCTACGAAGAGGCGCTGAACGCAAGGCAGAACTGCAGGAAACGGATGTCAACGGGTACATCGGAATGGCCCCGATAGCACATGAAAAGCGCCAGAACGTGGACAATGATGCGGTTGGCCAAAAAGGGCGTATGCGTTTTTTCCTGAATATATTCAGGAAAAAACGCATACGCCCTTTTTGGCCAACCAAGCAACCTGGGAGAGCAAATCAGCACTACAAAGAAATCTCTCGCCCCCCCCCCGGGGCAAAAGGGCCAGGCGAAAAAAGTCTAAAAACCAGAAAGGCAGGACAGCCCACGGAGTCAAGGGAGCCTTGTTAAGCTGATGGGCGGGATGTCAATGGCCAACAGCCAATCTTCACAAGTGTATCCTCTTTCCCAAACCATGTAAAACACAGAACCACAGAGCATAGGGCACTTCCACACATGGGCGTTGACCTTGGGAAAATGAAAAAATCAACCAGACACAGGGACCCCAAAGTTGAGGGCTGCTGTCTTGACAAGAACCTCCACTCCGGTACACGTTTCATATCCCAGGAAAGAGCCAAGTGGACAAAGACGAGTGGACAAGTGGACAAAGACAAGTGGACAAGTGGACAAGTGGTGCTACGTAGGTCCAATGGAGTGTCACTCAGCCATGAAATCCACGTCATGAGGCTGGTAGCAGCATCCTGAGTGGATTTAGGTACGATCATCCTCAGTGAAATAAGTCCCACAAAAAAAGAAACTTATGATATCACTTATCGAGGGAATGTAAAAATCGCTCCCCATGAACGGAATCCCCAAACAGAACAGAGTCACGCTTTTAGAAAACACACTTATGCCTGCTTCAGGGGAAAGGTGAGGTGCGGTGACGCATAAAACTCGAGTTTGAAATGAGCACAGATACCCTTCCGAAAACCGAATATGGAATGGACACGACCTACTCCTTGCTCAATCAACTGGACTCACCAGACCCTGTTCATCGCACAAGTATCTATCCGACTAGTAAGCATCTTAAAAGCTAAGTCTTGATATCTCTGTGTAAGTGCATCAAGGGTGTGTAAAGCGGCCTAAAACCAGCAGGGAAAATCAGCTCAGACCCATTCTGAGGATACATTTCCAACACAAAGAAGAAACAAGCAGGGCAAAACAGAGAGAAATTCTTCCAAAATGCGTTCAGGGACTGGCATGCAACCAGGATTGACCACATCTACAGCCCCAGCGGCAGAAGACATAAGGCTGGACACTCTTGGGGCTGAGACGATTGGTGAGGTTGGGAAAGCAAATGCAGACCCTTGAAAGGAATCCTGCGTGCTCCCCATTCCATGGCTCCCAACTCTCCAGGTTCAACGCAATCTTCCGACAGCGAAAGCACTCATTGGAAACCCAGCGGATGCTACACCGTGGGATCGGGAAAGCTTTCTGAAACTCACCTCAGTTTTCCTCTCCTGGTGCTCGTGTTCTCCATTCAGGCCCCCTTACTAACAATCTCCCCACTTGGAGACTCGGCGCCTTTCCATGCCTCTTTCGTACCGTCTGCAATTTGTCCGCAGGATGAACTGCAAGAGGGGGAACCAATGAGAGACTCGCTGGAGGTGTTTGGTCGGGCACATGTCACTCTCATTTCCCATCACGAAGAAGAATTCACCAGCGGTTCAGCCTGCCACCGCGGATCGACAATAGGGCGTGAAGCCATAGAGCCGTGTTGCGTCCCACTCACAAAAAAGCGACTTGGGAAATGGAGCTCAGGGGCCCTGCACTTCCCAAACCTGCAGAGTTCTAAACGAAAACTATCGCCCCAAAATATATTGAGGTCAGGCTACGAAGAGGCGCTGAACGCAAGGCAGAACTGCAGGAAACGGATGTCAACGGGTACATCGGAATGGCCCCGATAGCACATGAAAAGCGCCAGAACGTGGACAATGATGCGGTTGGCCAAAAAGGGCGTATGCGTTTTTTCCTGAATATATTCAGGAAAAAACGCATACGCCCTTTTTGGCCAACCAAGCAACCTGGGAGAGCAAATCAGCACTACAAAGAAATCTCTCGCGCCCCCCCCCCGGGGCAAAAGGGCCAGGCGAAAAAAGTCTAAAAACCAGAAAGGCAGGACAGCCCACGGAGTCAAGGGAGCCTTGTTAAGCTGATGGGCGGGATGTCAATGGCCAACAGCCAATCTTCACAAGTGTATCCTCTTTCCCAAACCATGTAAAACACAGAACCACAGAGCATAGGGCACTTCCACACATGGGCGTTGACCTTGGGAAAATGAAAAAATCAACCAGACACAGGGACCCCAAAGTTGAGGGCTGCTGTCTTGACAAGAACCTCCACTCCGGTACACGTTTCATATCCCAGGAAAGAGCCAAGTGGACAAAGACGAGTGGACAAGTGGACAAAGACAAGTGGACAAGTGGACAAGTGGTGCTACGTAGGTCCAATGGAGTGTCACTCAGCCATGAAATCCACGTCATGAGGCTGGTAGCAGCATCCTGAGTGGATTTAGGTACGATCATCCTCAGAGAAATAAGTCCCACAAAAAAAGTAACTTATGATATCACTTATCGAGGGAATGTAAAAATCGCTCCCCATGAACGGAATCCCCAAACAGAACAGAGTCACGCTTTTAGAAAACACACTTATGCCTGCTTCAGGGGAAAGGTGAGGTGCGGTGACGCATAAAACTCGAGTTTGAAATGAGCACAGATACCCTTCCGAAAACCGAATATGGAATGGACACGACCTACTCCTTGCTCAATCAACTGGACTCACCAGACCCTGTTCATCGCACAAGTATCTATCCGACTAGTAAGCATCTTAAAAGCTAAGTCTTGATATCTCTGTGTAAGTGCATCAAGGGTGTGTAAAGCGGCCTAAAACCAGCAGGGAAAATCAGCTCAGACCCATTCTGAGGATACATTTCCAACACAAAGAAGAAACAAGCAGGGCAAAACAGAGAGAAATTCTTCCAAAATGCGTTCAGGGACTGGCATGCAACCAGGATTGACCACATCTACAGCCCCAGCGGCAGAAGACATAAGGCTGGACACTCTTGGGGCTGAGACGATTGGTGAGGTTGGGAAAGCAAATGCAGACCCTTGAAAGGAATCCTGCGTGCTCCCCATTCCATGGCTCCCAACTCTCCAGGTTCAACGCAATCTTCCGACAGCGAAAGCACTCATTGGAAACCCAGCGGATGCTACACCGTGGGATCGGGAAAGCTTTCTGAAACTCACCTCAGTTTTCCTCTCCTGGTGCTCGTGTTCTCCATTCAGGCCCCCTTACTAACAATCTCCCCACTTGGAGACTCGGCGCCTTTCCATGCCTCTTTCGTACCGTCTGCAATTTGTCCGCAGGATGAACTGCAAGAGGGGGAACCAATGAGAGACTCGCTGGAGGTGTTTGGTCGGGCACATGTCACTCTCATTTCCCATCACGAAGAAGAATTCACCAGCGGTTCAGCCTGCAACCGCGGATCGACAATAGGGCGTGAAGCCATCCAGCCGTGTTGCGTCCCACTCACAAAAAAGCGACTTGGGAAATGGAGCTCAGGGGCCCTGCACTTCCCAAACCTGCAGAGTTCTAAACGATAACTATCGCCCCAAAATATATTGAGCGCAGGCTACGAAGAGGCGCTGAACGCAAGGCAGAACTGCAGGAAACGGATGTCAACGGGTACATCGGAATGGCCCCGATAGCACATGAAAAGCGCCAGAACGTGGACAATGATGCGGTTGGCCAAAAAGGGCGTATGCGTTTTTTCCTGAATATATTCAGGAAAAAACGCATACGCCCTTTTTGGCCAACCAAGCAACCTGGGAGAGCAAATCAGCACTACAAAGAAATCTCTCGCCCCCCCCCCGGGGCAAAAGGGCCAGGCGAAAAAAGTCTAAAAACCAGAAAGGCAGGACAGCCCACGGAGTCAAGGGAGCCTTGTTAAGCTGATGGGCGGGATGTCAATGGCCAACAGCCAATCTTCACAAGTGTATCCTCTTTCCCAAACCATGGAAAACACAGAACCACAGAGCATAGGGCACTTCCACACATGGGCGTTGACCTTGGGAAAATGAAAAAATCAACCAGACACAGGGACCCCAAAGTTGAGGGCTGCTGTCTTGACAAGAACCTCCACTCCGGTACACGTTTCATATCCCAGGAAAGAGCCAAGTGGACAAAGACGAGTGGACAAGTGGACAAAGACAAGTGGACAAGTGGACAAGTGGTGCTACGTAGGTCCAATGGAGTGTCACTCAGCCATGAAATCCACGTCATGAGGCTGGTAGCAGCATCCTGAGTGGATTTAGGTACGATCATCCTCAGAGAAATAAGTCCCACAAAAAAAGAAACTTATGATATCACTTATCGAGGGAATGTAAAAATCGCTCCCCATGAACGGAATCCCCAAACAGAACAGAGTCACGCTTTTAGAAAACACACTTATGCCTGCTTCAGGGGAAAGGTGAGGTGCGGTGACGCATAAAACTCGAGTTTGAAATGAGCACAGATACCCTTCCGAAAACCGAATATGGAATGGACACGACCTACTCCTTGCTCAATCAACTGGACTCACCAGACCCTGTTCATCGCACAAGTATCTATCCGACTAGTAAGCATCTTAAAAGCTAAGTCTTGATATCTCTGTGTAAGTGCATCAAGTGTGTGTCAAGCGGCCTAAAACCAGCAGGGAAAATCAGCTCAGACCCATTCTGAGGATACATTTCCAACACAAAGAAGAAACAAGCAGGGCAAAACAGAGAGAAATTCTTCCAAAATGCGTTCAGGGACTGGCATGCAACCAGGATTGACCACATCTACAGCCCCAGCGGCAGAAGACATAAGGCTGGACACTCTTGGGGCTGAGACGATTGGTGAGGTTGGGAAAGCAAATGCAGACCCTTGAAAGGAATCCTGCGTGCTCCCCATTCCATGGCTCCCAACTCTCCAGGTTCAACGCAATCTTCCGACAGCGAAAGCACTCATTGGAAACCCAGCGGATGCTACACCGTGGGATCGGGAAAGCTTTCTGAAACTCACCTCAGTTTTCCTCTCCTGGTGCTCGTGTTCTCCATTCAGGCCCCCTTACTAACAATCTCCCCACTTGGAGACTCGGCGCCTTTCCATGCCTCTTTCGTACCGTCTGCAATTTGTCCGCAGGATGAACTGCAAGAGGGGGAACCAATGAGAGACTCGCTGGAGGTGTTTGGTCGGGCACATGTCACTCTCATTTCCCATCACGAAGAAGAATTCACCAGCGGTTCAGCCTGCCACCGCGGATCGACAATAGGGCGTGAAGCCATCCAGCCGTGTTGCGTCCCACTCACAAAAAAGCGACTTGGGAAATGGAGCTCAGGGGCCCTGCACTTCCCAAACCTGCAGAGTTCTAAACGATAACTATCGCCCCAAAATATATTGAGGGCAGGCTACGAAGAGGCGCTGAACGCAAGGCAGAACTGCAGGAAACGGATGTCAACGGGTACATCGGAATGGCCCCGATAGCACATGAAAAGCGCCAGAACGTGGACAATGATGCGGTTGGCCAAAAAGGGCGTATGCGTTTTTTCCTGAATATATTCAGGAAAAAACGCATACGCCCTTTTTGGCCAACCAAGCAACCTGGGAGAGCAAATCAGCACTACAAAGAAATCTCTCGCCCCCCCCCCCGGGGCAAAAGGGCCAGGCGAAAAAAGTCTAAAACCCAGAAAGGCAGGACAGCCCACGGAGTCAAGGGAGCCTTGTTAAGCTGATGGGCGGGATGTCAATGGCCAACAGCCAATCTTCACAAGTGTATCCTCTTTCCCAAACCATGTAAAACACAGAACCACAGAGCATAGGGCACTTCCACACATGGGCGTTGACCTTGGGAAAATGAAAAAATCAACCAGACACAGGGACCCCAAAGTTGAGGGCTGCTGTCTTGACAAGAGCCTCCACTCCGGTACACGTTTCATATCCCAGGAAAGAGCCAAGTGGACAAAGACGAGTGGACAAGTGGACAAAGACAAGTGGACAAGTGGACAAGTGGTGCTACGTAGGTCCAATGGAGTGTCACTCAGCCATGAAATCCACGTCATGAGGCTGGTAGCAGCATCCTGAGTGGATTTAGGTACGATCATCCTCAGTGAAATAAGTCCCACAAAAAAAGAAACTTATGATATCACTTATCGAGGGAATGTAAAAATCGCTCCCCATGAACGGAATCCCCAAACAGAACAGAGTCACGCTTTTAGAAAACACACTTATGCCTGCTTCAGGGGAAAGGTGAGGTGCGGTGACGCATAAAACTCGAGTTTGAAATGAGCACAGATACCCTTCCGAAAACCGAATATGGAATGGACACGACCTACTCCTTGCTCAATCAACTGGACTCACCAGACCCTGTTCATCGCACAAGTATCTATCCGACTAGTAAGCATCTTAAAAGCTAAGTCTTGATATCTCTGTGTAAGTGCATCAAATGTGTGTAAAGCGGCCTAAAACCAGCAGGGAAAATCAGCTCAGACCCATTCTGAGGATACATTTCCAACACAAAGAAGAAACAAGCAGGGCAAAACAGAGAGAAATTCTTCCAAAATGCGTTCAGGGACTGGCATGCAACCAGGATTGACCACATCTACAGCCCCAGCGGCAGAAGACATAAGGCTGGACACTCTTGGGGCTGAGACGATTGGTGAGGTTGGGAAAGCAAATGCAGACCCTTGAAAGGAATCCTGCGTGCTCCCCATTCCATGGCTCCCAACTCTCCAGGTTCAACGCAATCTTCCGACAGCGAAAGCACTCATTGGAAACCCAGCGGATGCTACACCGTGGGATCGGGAAAGCTTTCTGAAACTCACCTCAGTTTTCCTCTCCTGGTGCTCGTGTTCTCCATTCAGGCCCCCTTACTAACAATCTCCCCACTTGGAGACTCGGCGCCTTTCCATGCCTCTTTCGTACCGTCTGCAATTTGTCCGCAGGATGAACTGCAAGAGGGGGAACCAATGAGAGACTCGCTGGAGGTGTTTGGTCGGGCACATGTCACTCTCATTTCCCATCACGAAGAAGAATTCACCAGCAGTTCAGCCTGCCACCGCGGATCGACAATAGGGCGTGAAGCCATCCAGCCGTGTTGCGTCCCACTCACAAAAAAGCGACTTGGGAAATGGAGCTCAGGGGCCCTGCACTTCCCAAACCTGCAGAGTTCTAAACGATAACTATCGCCCCAAAATATATTGAGGGCAGGCTACGAAGAGGCGCTGAACGCAAGGCAGAACTGCAGGAAACGGATGTCAACGGGTACATCGGAATGGCCCCGATAGCACATGAAAAGCGCCAGAACGTGGACAATGATGCGGTTGGCCAAAAAGGGCGTATGCGTTTTTTCCTGAATATATTCAGGAAAAAACGCATACGCCCTTTTTGGCCAACCAAGCACCCTGGGAGAGCAAATCAGCACTACAAAGAAATCTCTCGCCCCCACCCCAGGGCAAAAGGGCCAGGCGAAAAAAGTCTAAAAACCAGAAAGGCAGGACAGCCCACGGAGTCAAGGGAGCCTTGTTAAGCTGATGGGCGGGATGTCAATGGCCAACAGCCAATCTTCACAAGTGTATCCTCTTTCCCAAACCATGTAAAACACAGAACCACAGAGCATAGGGCACTTCCACACATGGGCGTTGACCTTGGGAAAATGAAAAAATCAACCAGACACAGGGACCCCAAAGTTGAGGGCTGCTGTCTTGACAAGAACCTCCACTCCGGTACACGTTTCATATCCCAGGAAAGAGCCAAGTGGACAAAGACGAGTGGACAAGTGGACAAAGACAAGTGGACAAGTGGACAAGTGGTGCTACGTAGGTCCAATGGAGTGTCACTCAGCCATGAAATCCACGTCATGAGGCTGGTAGCAGCATCCTGAGTGGATTTAGTTACGATCATCCTCAGTGAAATAAGTCCCACAAAAAAAGAAACTTATGATATCACTTATCGAGGGAATGTAAAAATCGCTCCCCATGAACGGAATCCCCAAACAGAACAGAGTCACGCTTTTAGAAAACACACTTATGCCTGCTTCAGGGGAAAGGTGAGGTGCGGTGACGCATAAAACTCGAGTTTGAAATGAGCACAGATACCCTTCCGAAAACCGAATATGGAATGGACACGACCTACTCCTTGCTCAATCAACTGGACTCACCAGACCCTGTTCATCGCACAAGTATCTATCCGACTAGTAAGCATCTTAAAAGCTAAGTCTTGATATCTCTGTGTAAGTGCATCAAGTGTGTGTAAAGCGGCCTAAAACCAGCAGGGAAAATCAGCTCAGACCCATTCTGAGGATACATTTCCAACACAAAGAAGAAACAAGCAGGGCAAAACAGAGAGAAATTCTTCCAAAATGCGTTCAGGGACTGGCATGCAACCAGGATTGACCACATCTACAGCCCCAGCGGCAGAAGACATAAGGCTGGACACTCTTGGGGCTGAGACGATTGGTGAGGTTGGGAAAGCAAATGCAGACCCTTGAAAGGAATCCTGCGTGCTCCCCATTCCATGGCTCCCAACTCTCCAGGTTCAACGCAATCTTCCGACAGCGAAAGCACTCATTGGAAACCCAGCGGATGCTACACCGTGGGATCGGGAAAGCTTTCTGAAACTCACCTCAGTTTTCCTCTCCTGGTGCTCGTGTTCTCCATTCAGGCCCCCTTACTAACAATCTCCCCACTTGGAGTCTCGGCGCCTTTCCATGCCTCTTTCGTACCGTCTGCAATTTGTCCGCAGGATGAACTGCAAGAGGGGGAACCAATGAGAGACTCGCTGGAGGTGTTTGGTCGGGCACATGTCACTCTCATTTCCCATCACGAAGAAGAATTCACCAGCGGTTCAGCCTGCAACCGCGGATCGACAATAGGGCGTGAAGCCATCCAGCCGTGTTGCGTCCCACTCACAAAAAAGCGACTTGGGAAATGGAGCTCAGGGGCCCTGCACTTCCCAAACCTGCAGAGTTCTAAACGATAACTATCGCCCCAAAATATATTGAGGTCAGGCTACGAAGAGGCGCTGAACGCAAGGCAGAACTGCAGGAAACGGATGTCAACGGGTACATCGGAATGGCCCCGATAGCACATGAAAAGCGCCAGAACGTGGACAATGATGCGGTTGGCCAAAAAGGGCGTATGCGTTTTTTCCTGAATATATTCAGGAAAAAACGCATACGCCCTTTTTGGCCAACCAAGCAACCTGGGAGAGCAAATCAGCACTACAAAGAAATCTCTCGCCCCCCCCCCGGGGCAAAAGGGCCAGGCGAAAAAAGTCTAAAAACCAGAAAGGCAGGACAGCCCACGGAGTCAAGGGAGCCTTGTTAAGCTGATGGGCGGGATGTCAATGGCCAACAGCCAATCTTCACAAGTGTATCCTCTTTCCCAAACCATGTAAAACACAGAACCACAGAGCATAGGGCACTTCCACACATGGGCGTTGACCTTGGGAAAATGAAAAAATCAACCAGACACAGGGACCCCAAAGTTGAGGGCTGCTGTCTTGACAAGAACCTCCACTCCGGTACACGTTTCATATCCCAGGAAAGAGCCAAGTGGACAAAGACGAGTGGACAAGTGGACAAAGACAAGTGGACAAGTGGACAAGTGGTGCTACGTAGGTCCAATGGAGTGTCACTCAGCCATGAAATCCACGTCATGAGGCTGGTAGCAGCATCCTGAGTGGATTTAGGTACGATCATCCTCAGTGAAATAAGTCCCACAAAAAAAGAAACTTATGATATCACTTATCGAGGGAATGTAAAAATCGCTCCCCATGAACGGAATCCCCAAACAGAACAGAGTCACGCTTTTAGAAAACACACTTATGCCTGCTTCAGGGGAAAGGTGAGGTGCGGTGACGCATAAAACTCGAGTTTGAAATGAGCACAGATACCCTTCCGAAAACCGAATATGGAATGGACACGACCTACTCCTTGCTCAATCAACTGGACTCACCAGACCCTGTTCATCGCACAAGTATCTATCCGACTAGTAAGCATCTTAAAAGCTAAGTCTTGATATCTCTGTGTAAGTGCATCAAGTGTGTGTAAAGCGGCCTAAAACCAGCAGGGAAAATCAGCTCAGACCCATTCTGAGGATACATTTCCAACACAAAGAAGAAACAAGCACGGCAAAACAGAGAGAAATTCTTCCAAAATGCGTTCAGGGACTGGCATGCAACCAGGATTGACCACATCTACAGCCCCAGCGGCAGAAGACATAAGGCTGGACACTCTTGGGGCTGAGACGATTGGTGAGGTTGGGAAAGCAAATGCAGACCCTTGAAAGGAATCCTGCGTGCTCCCCATTCCATGGGTCCCAACTCTCCAGGTTCAACGCAATCTTCCGACAGCGAAAGCACTCATTGGAAACCCAGCGGATGCTACACCGTGGGATCGGGAAAGCTTTCTGAAACTCACCTCAGTTTTCCTCTCCTGGTGCTCGTGTTCTCCATTCAGGCCCCCTTACTAACAATCTCCCCACTTGGAGACTCGGCGCCTTTCCATGCCTCTTTCGTACCGTCTGCAATTTGTCCGCAGGATGAACTGCAAGAGGGGGAACCAATGAGAGACTCGCTGGAGGTGTTTGGTCGGGCACATGTCACTCTCATTTCCCATCACGAAGAAGAATTCACCAGCGGTTCAGCCTGCCACCGCGGATCGACAATAGGGCGTGAAGCCATCCAGCCGTGTTGCGTCCCACTCACAAAAAAGCGACTTGGGAAATGGAGCTCAGGGGCCCTGCACTTCCCAAACCTGCAGAGTTCTAAACGATAACTATCGCCCCAAAATATATTGAGGTCAGGCTACGAAGAGGCGCTGAACGCAAGGCAGAACTGCAGGAAACGGATGTCAACGGGTACATCGGAATGGCCCCGATAGCACATGAAAAGCGCCAGAACGTGGACAATGATGCGGTTGGCCAAAAAGGGCGTATGCGTTTTTTCCTGAATATATTCAGGAAAAAACGCATACGCCCTTTTTGGCCAACCAAGCAACCTGGGAGAGCAAATCAGCACTACAAAGAAATCTCTCGCCCCCCCCCCCCGGGGCAAAAGGGCCAGGCGAAAAAAGTCTAAAAACCAGAAAGGCAGGACAGCCCACGGAGTCAAGGGAGCCTTGTTAAGCTGATGGGCGGGATGTCAATGGCCAACAGCCAATCTTCACAAGTGTATCCTCTTTCCCAAACCATGTAAAACACAGAACCACAGAGCATAGGGCACTTCCACACATGGGCGTTGACCTTGGGAAAATGAAAAAATCAACCAGACACAGGGACCCCAAAGTTGAGGGCTGCTGTCTTGACAAGAACCTCCACTCCGGTACACGTTTCATATCCCAGGAAAGAGCCAAGTGGACAAAGACGAGTGGACAAGTGGACAAAGACAAGTGGACAAGTGGACAAGTGGTGCTACGTAGGTCCAATGGAGTGTCACTCAGCCATGAAATCCACGTCATGAGGCTGGTAGCAGCATCCTGAGTGGATTTAGGTACGATCATCCTCAGTGAAATAAGTCCCACAAAAAAAGAAACTTATGATATCACTTATCGAGGGAATGTAAAAATCGCTCCCCATGCACTGAATCCCCAAACAGAACAGAGTCACGCTTTTAGAAAACACACTTATGCCTGCTTCAGGGGAAAGGTGAGGTGCGGTGACGCATAAAACTCGAGTTTGAAATGAGCACAGATACCCTTCCGAAAACCGAATATGGAATGGACACGACCTACTCCTTGCTCAATCAACTGGACTCACCAGACCCTGTTCATCGCACAAGTATCTATCCGACTAGTAAGCATCTTAAAAGCTAAGTCTTGATATCTCTGTGTAAGTGCATCAAGTGTGTGTAAAGCGGCCTAAAACCAGCAGGGAAAATCAGCTCAGACCCATTCTGAGGATACATTTCCAACACAAAGAAGAAACAAGCACGGCAAAACAGAGAGAAATTCTTCCAAAATGCGTTCAGGGACTGGCATGCAACCAGGATTGACCACATCTACAGCCCCAGCGGCAGAAGACATAAGGCTGGACACTCTTGGGGCTGAGACGATTGGTGAGGTTGGGAAAGCAAATGCAGACCCTTGAAAGGAATCCTGCGTGCTCCCCATTCCATGGCTCCCAACTCTCCAGGTTCAACGCAATCTTCCGACAGCGAAAGCACTCATTGGAAACCCAGCGGATGCTACACCGTGGGATCGGGAAAGCTTTCTGAAACTCACCTCAGTTTTCCTCTCCTGGTGCTCGTGTTCTCCATTCAGGCCCCCTTACTAACAATCTCCCCACTTGGAGACTCGGCGCCTTTCCATGCCTCTTTCGTACCGTCTGCAATTTGTCCGCAGGATGAACTGCAAGAGGGGGAACCAATGAGAGACTCGCTGGAGGTGTTTGGTCGGGCACATGTCACTCTCATTTCCCATCACGAAGAAGAATTCACCAGCGGTTCAGCCTGCAACCGCGGATCGACAATAGGGCGTGAAGCCATCCAGCCGTGTTGCGTCCCACTCACAAAAAAGCGACTTGGGAAATGGAGCTCAGGGGCCCTGCACTTCCCAAACCTGCAGAGTTCTAAACGATAACTATCGCCCCAAAATATATTGAGGTCAGGCTACGAAGAGGCGCTGAACGCAAGGCAGAACTGCAGGAAACGGATGTCAACGGGTACATCGGAATGGCCCCGATAGCACATGAAAAGCGCCAGAACGTGGACAATGATGCGGTTGGCCAAAAAGGGCGTATGCGTTTTTTCCTGAATATATTCAGGAAAAAACGCATACGCCCTTTTTGGCCAACCAAGCAACCTGGGAGAGCAAATCAGCACTACAAAGAAATCTCTCGCCCCCCCCCCGGGGGGCAAAAGGGCCAGGCGAAAAAAGTCTAAAAACCAGAAAGGCAGGACAGCCCACGGAGTCAAGGGAGCCTTGTTAAGCTGATGGGCGGGATGTCAATGGCCAACAGCCAATCTTCACAAGTGTATTATCCTCTTTCCCAAACCATGTAAAACACAGAACCACAGAGCATAGGGCACTTCCACACATGGGCGTTGACCTTGGGAAAATGAAAAAATCAACCAGACACAGGGACCCCAAAGTTGAGGGCTGCTGTCTTGACAAGAACCTCCACTCCGGTACACGTTTCATATCCCAGGAAAGAGCCAAGTGGACAAAGACGAGTGGACAAGTGGACAAAGACAAGTGGACAAGTGGACAAGTGGTGCTACGTAGGTCCAATGGAGTGTCACTCAGCCATGAAATCCACGTCATGAGGCTGGTAGCAGCATCCTGAGTGGATTTAGGTACGATCATCCTCAGTGAAATAAGTCCCACAAAAAAAGAAACTTATGATATCACTTATCGAGGGAATGTAAAAATCGCTCCCCATGAACGGAATCCCCAAACAGAACAGAGTCACGCTTTTAGAAAACACACTTATGCCTGCTTCAGGGGAAAGGTGAGGTGCGGTGACGCATAAAACTCGAGTTTGAAATGAGCACAGATACCCTTCCGAAAACCGAATATGGAATGGACACGACCTACTCCTTGCTCAATCAACTGGACTCACCAGACCCTGTTCATCGCACAAGTATCTATCCGACTAGTAAGCATCTTAAAAGCTAAGTCTTGATATCTCTGTGTAAGTGCATCAAGTGTGTGTAAAGCGGCCTAAAACCAGCAGGGAAAATCAGCTCAGACCCATTCTGAGGATACATTTCCAACACAAAGAAGAAACAAGCAGGGCAAAACAGAGAGAAATTCTTCCAAAATGCGTTCAGGGACTGGCATGCAACCAGGATTGACCACATCTACAGCCCCAGCGGCAGAAGACATAAGGCTGGACACTCTTGGGGCTGAGACGATTGGTGAGGTTGGGAAAGCAAATGCAGACCCTTGAAAGGAATCCTGCGTGCTCCCCATTCCATGGCTCCCAACTCTCCAGGTTCAACGCAATCTTCCGACAGCGAAAGCACTCATTGGAAACCCAGCGGATGCTACACCGTGGGATCGGGAAAGCTTTCTGAAACTCACCTCAGTTTTCCTCTCCTGGTGCTCGTGTTCTCCATTCAGGCCCCCTTACTAACAATCTCCCCACTTGGAGACTCGGCGCCTTTCCATGCCTCTTTCGTACCGTCTGCAATTTGTCCGCAGGATGAACTGCAAGAGGGGGAACCAATGAGAGACTCGCTGGAGGTGTTTGGTCGGGCACATGTCACTCTCATTTCCCATCACGAAGAAGAATTCACCAGCGGTTCAGCCTGCCACCGCGGATCGACAATAGGGCGTGAAGCCATCCAGCCGTGTTGCGTCCCACTCACAAAAAAGCGACTTGGGAAATGGAGCTCAGGGGCCCTGCACTTCCCAAACCTGCAGAGTTCTAAACGATAACTATCGCCCCAAAATATATTGAGGTCAGGCTACGAAGAGGCGCTGAACGCAAGGCAGAACTGCAGGAAACGGATGTCAACGGGTACATCGGAATGGCCCCGATAGCACATGAAAAGCACCAGAACGTGGACAATGATGCGGTTGGCCAAAAAGGGCGTATGCGTTTTTTCCTGAATATATTCAGGAAAAAACGCATACGCCCTTTTTGGCCAACCAAGCAACCTGGGAGAGCAAATCAGCACTACAAAGAAATCTCTCGCCCCCCCCCGGGGCAAAAGGGCCAGGCGAAAAAAGTCTAAAACCCAGAAAGGCAGGACAGCCCACGGAGTCAAGGGAGCCTTGTTAAGCTGATGGGCGGGATGTCAATGGCCAACAGCCAATCTTCACAAGTGTATCCTCTTTCCCAAACCATGTAAAACACAGAACCACAGAGCATAGGGCACTTCCACACATGGGCGTTGACCTTGGGAAAATGAAAAAATCAACCAGACACAGGGACCCCAAAGTTGAGGGCTGCTGTCTTGACAAGAACCTCCACTCCGGTACACGTTTCATATCCCAGGAAAGAGCCAAGTGGACAAAGACGAGTGGACAAGTGGACAAAGACAAGTGGACAAGTGGACAAGTGGTGCTACGTAGGTCCAATGGAGTGTCACTCAGCCATGAAATCCACGTCATGAGGCTGGTAGCAGCATCCTGAGTGGATTTAGGTACGATCATCCTCAGTGAAATAAGTCCCACAAAAAAAGAAACTTATGATATCACTTATCGAGGGAATGTAAAAATCGCTCCCCATGAACGGAATCCCCAAACAGAACAGAGTCACGCTTTTAGAAAACACACTTATGCCTGCTTCAGGGGAAAGGTGAGGTGCGGTGACGCATAAAACTCGAGTTTGAAATGAGCACAGATACCCTTCCGAAAACCGAATATGGAATGGACACGACCTACTCCTTGCTCAATCAACTGGACTCACCAGACCCTGTTCATCGCACAAGTATCTATCCGACTAGTAAGCATCTTAAAAGCTAAGTCTTGATATCTCTGTGTAAGTGCATCAAGTGTGTGTAAAGCGGCCTAAAACCAGCAGGGAAAATCAGCTCAGACCCATTCTGAGGATACATTTCCAACACAAAGAAGAAACAAGCAGGGCAAAACAGAGAGAAATTCTTCCAAAATGCGTTCAGGGACTGGCATGCAACCAGGATTGACCACATCTACAGCCCCAGCGGCAGAAGACATAAGGCTGGACACTCTTGGGGCTGAGACGATTGGTGAGGTTGGGAAAGCAAATGCAGACCCTTGAAAGGAATCCTGCGTGCTCCCCATTCCATGGCTCCCAACTCTCCAGGTTCAACGCAATCTTCCGACAGCGAAAGCACTCATTGGAAACCCAGCGGATGCTACACCGTGGGATCGGGAAATCTTTCTGAAACTCACCTCAGTTTTCATCTCCTGGTGCTCGTGTTCTCCATTCAGGCCCCCTTACTAACAATCTCCCCACTTGGAGTCTCGGCGCCTTTCCATGCCTCTTTCGTACCGTCTGCAATTTGTCCGCAGGATGAACTGCAAGAGGGGGAACCAATGAGAGACTCGCTGGAGGTGTTTGGTCGGGCACATGTCACTCTCATTTCCCATCACGAAGAAGAATTCACCAGCGGTTCAGCCTGCAACCGCGGATCGACAATAGGGCGTGAAGCCATCCAGCCGTGTTGCGTCCCACTCACAAAAAAGCGACTTGGGAAATGGAGCTCAGGGGCACTGCACTTCCCAAACCTGCAGAGTTCTAAACGATAACTATCGCCCCAAAATATATTGAGGGCAGGCTACGAAGAGGCGCTGAACGCAAGGCAGAACTGCAGGAAACGGATGTCAACGGGTACATCGGAATGGCCCCGATAGCACATGAAAATCGCCAGAACGTGGACAATGATGCGGTTGGCCAAAAAGGGCGTATGTGTTTTTTCCTGATATTCAGGAAAAAACGCATACGCCCTTTTTGGCCAACCAAGCAACCTGGGAGAGCAAATCAGCACTACAAAGAAATCTCTCGCCCCCCCCCCGGGGCAAAAGGGCCAGGCGAAAAAAGTCTAAAAACCAGAAAGGCAGGACAGCCCACGGAGTCAAGGGAGCCTTGTTAAGCTGATGGGCGGGATGTCAATGGCCAACAGCCAATCTTCACAAGTGTATCCTCTTTCCCAAACCATGTAAAACACAGAACCACAGAGCATAGGGCACTTCCACACATGGGCGTTGACCTTGGGAAAATGAAAAAATCAACCAGACACAGGGACCCCAAAGTTGAGGGCTGCTGTCTTGACAAGAACCTCCACTCCGGTACACGTTTCATATCCCAGGAAAGAGCCAAGTGGACAAAGACGAGTGGACAAGTGGACAAAGACAAGTGGACAAGTGGACAAGTGGTGCTACGTAGGTCCAATGGAGTGTCACTCAGCCATGAAATCCACGTCATGAGGCTGGTAGCAGCATCCTGAGTGGATTTAGGTACGATCATCCTCAGTGAAATAAGTCCCACAAAAAAAGAAACTTATGATATCACTTATCGAGGGAATGTAAAAATCGCTCCCCATGAACGGAATCCCCAAACAGAACAGAGTCACGCTTTTAGAAAACACACTTATGCCTGCTTCAGGGGAAAGGTGAGGTGCGGTGACGCATAAAACTCGAGTTTGAAATGAGCACAGATACCCTTCCGAAAACCGAATATGGAATGGACACGACCTACTCCTTGCTCAATCAACTGGACTCACCAGACCCTGTTCATCGCACAAGTATCTATCCGACTAGTAAGCATCTTAAAAGCTAAGTCTTGATATCTCTGTGTAAGTGCATCAAGTGTGTGTAAAGCGGCCTAAAACCAGCAGGGAAAATCAGCTCAGACCCATTCTGAGGATACATTTCCAACACAAAGAAGAAACAAGCAGGGCAAAACAGAGAGAAATTCTTCCAAAATGCGTTCAGGGACTGGCATGCAACCAGGATTGACCACATCTACAGCCCCAGCGGCAGAAGACATAAGGCTGGACACTCTTGGGGCTGAGACGATTGGTGAGGTTGGGAAAGCAAATGCAGACCCTTGAAAGGAATCCTGCGTGCTCCCCATTCCATGGCTCCCAACTCTCCAGGTTCAACGCAATCTTCCGACAGCGAAAGCACTCATTGGAAACCCAGCGGATGCTACACCGTGGGATCGGGAAAGCTTTCTGAAACTCACCTCAGTTTTCCTCTCCTGGTGCTCGTGTTCTCCATTCAGGCCCCCTTACTAACAATCTCCCCACTTGGAGACTCGGCGCCTTTCCATGCCTCTTTCGTACCGTCTGCAATTTGTCCGCAGGATGAACTGCAAGAGGGGGAACCAATGAGAGACTCGCTGGAGGTGTTTGGTCGGGCACATGTCACTCTCATTTCCCATCACGAAGAAGAATTCACCAGCGGTTCAGCCTGCCACCGCGGATCGACAATAGGGCGTGAAGCCATCCAGCCGTGTTGCGTCGCACTCACAAAAAAGCGACTTGGGAAATGGAGCTCAGGGGCCCTGCACTTCCCAAACCTGCAGAGTTCTAAACGATAACTATCGCCCCAAAATATATTGAGGGCAGGCTACGAAGAGGCGCTGAACGCAAGGCAGAACTGCAGGAAACGGATGTCAACGGGTACATCGGAATGGCCCCGATAGCACATGAAAAGCACCAGAACGTGGACAATGATGCGGTTGGCCAAAAAGGGCGTATGCGTTTTTTCCTGAATATATTCAGGAAAAAACGCATACGCCCTTTTTGGCCAACCAAGCAACCTGGGAGAGCAAATCAGCACTACAAAGAAATCTCTCGCCCCCCCCCCCCCGGGGCAAAAGGGCCAGGCGAAAAAAGTCTAAAAACCAGAAAGGCAGGACAGCCCACGGAGTCAAGGGAGCCTTGTTAAGCTGATGGGCGGGATGTCAATGGCCAACAGCCAATCTTCACAAGTGTATCCTCTTTCCCAAACCATGGAAAACACAGAACCACAGAGCATAGGGCACTTCCACACATGGGCGTTGACCTTGGGAAAATGAAAAAATCAACCAGACACAGGGACCCCAAAGTTGAGGGCTGCTGTCTTGACAAGAACCTCCACTCCGGTACACGTTTCATATCCCAGGAAAGAGCCAAGTGGACAAAGACGAGTGGACAAGTGGACAAAGACAAGTGGACAAGTGGACAAGTGGTGCTACGTAGGTCCAATGGAGTGTCACTCAGCCATGAAATCCACGTCATGAGGCTGGTAGCAGCATCCTGAGTGGATTTAGGTACGATCATCCTCAGTGAAATAAGTCCCACAAAAAAAGAAACTTATGATATCACTTATCGAGGGAATGTAAAAATCGCTCCCCATGAACGGAATCCCCAAACAGAACAGAGTCACGCTTTTAGAAAACACACTTATGCCTGCTTCAGGGGAAAGGTGAGGTGCGGTGACGCATAAAACTCGAGTTTGAAATGAGCACAGATACCCTTCCGAAAACCGAATATGGAATGGACACGACCTACTCCTTGCTCAATCAACTGGACTCACCAGACCCTGTTCATCGCACAAGTATCTATCCGACTAGTAAGCATCTTAAAAGCTAAGTCTTGATATCTCTGTGTAAGTGCATCAAGTGTGTGTAAAGCGGCCTAAAACCAGCAGGGAAAATCAGCTCAGACCCATTCTGAGGATACATTTCCAACACAAAGAAGAAACAAGCAGGGCAAAACAGAGAGAAATTCTTCCAAAATGCGTTCAGGGACTGGCATGCAACCAGGATTGACCACATCTACAGCCCCAGCGGCAGAAGACATAAGGCTGGACACTCTTGGGGCTGAGACGATTGGTGAGGTTGGGAAAGCAAATGCAGACCCTTGAAAGGAATCCTGCGTGCTCCCAATTCCATGGCTCCCAACTCTCCAGGTTCAACGCAATCTTCCGACAGCGAAAGCACTCATTGGAAACCCAGCGGATGCTACACCGTGGGATCGGGAAAGCTTTCTGAAACTCACCTCAGTTTTCCTCTCCTGGTGCTCGTGTTCTCCATTCAGGCCCCCTTACTAACAATCTCCCCACTTGGAGACTCGGCGCCTTTCCATGCCTCTTTCGTACCGTCTGCAATTTGTCCGCAGGATGAACTGCAAGAGGGGGAACCAATGAGAGACTCGCTGGAGGTGTTTGGTCGGGCACATGTCACTCTCATTTCCCATCACGAAGAAGAATTCACCAGCGGTTCAGCCTGCCACCGCGGATCGACAATAGGGCGTGAAGCCATCCAGCCGTGTTGCGTCCCACTCACAAAAAAGCGACTTGGGAAATGGAGCTCAGGGGCCCTGCACTTCCCAAACCTGCAGAGTTCTAAACGATAACTATCGCCCCAAAATATATTGAGGGCAGGCTACGAAGAGGCACTGAACGCAAGGCAGAACTGCAGGAAACGGATGTCAACGGGTACATCGGAATGGCCCCGATAGCACATGAAAAGCGCCAGAACGTGGACAATGATGCGGTTGGCCAAAAAGGGCGTATGCGTTTTTTCCTGAATATATTCAGGAAAAAACGCATACGCCCTTTTTGGCCAACCAAGCAACCTGGGAGAGCAAATCAGCACTACAAAGAAATCTCTCGCCCCCCCCCCCCGGGGCAAAAGGGCCAGGCGAAAAAAGTCTAAAAACCAGAAAGGCAGGACAGCCCACGGAGTCAAGGGAGCCTTGTTAAGCTGATGGGCGGGATGTCAATGGCCAACAGCCAATCTTCACAAGTGTATCCTCTTTCCCAAACCATGTAAAACACAGAACCACAGAGCATAGGGCACTTCCACACATGGGCGTTGACCTTGGGAAAATGAAAAAATCAACCAGACACAGGGACCCCAAAGTTGAGGGCTGCTGTCTTGACAAGAACCTCCACTCCGGTACACGTTTCATATCCCAGGAAAGAGCCAAGTGGACAAAGACGAGTGGACAAGTGGACAAAGACAAGTGGACAAGTGGACAAGTGGTGCTACGTAGGTCCAATGGAGTGTCACTCAGCCATGAAATCCACGTCATGAGGCTGGTAGCAGCATCCTGAGTGGATTTAGGTACGATCATCCTCAGTGAAATAAGTCCCACAAAAAAAGAAACTTATGATATCACTTATCGAGGGAATGTAAAAATCGCTCCCCATGAACGGAATCCCCAAACAGAACAGAGTCACGCTTTTAGAAAACACACTTATGCCTGCTTCAGGGGAAAGGTGAGGTGCGGTGACGCATAAAACTCGAGTTTGAAATGAGCACAGATACCCTTCCGAAAACCGAATATGGAATGGACACGACCTACTCCTTGCTCAATCAACTGGACTCACCAGACCCTGTTCATCGCACAAGTATCTATCCGACTAGTAAGCATCTTAAAAGCTAAGTCTTGATATCTCTGTGTAAGTGCATCAAGTGTGTGTAAAGCGGCCTAAAACCAGCAGGGAAAATCAGCTCAGACCCATTCTGAGGATACATTTCCAACACAAAGAAGAAACAAGCAGGGCAAAACAGAGAGAAATTCTTCCAAAATGCGTTCAGGGACTGGCATGCAACCAGGATTGACCACATCTACAGCCCCAGCGGCAGAAGACATAAGGCTGGACACTCTTGGGGCTGAGACGATTGGTGAGGTTGGGAAAGCAAATGCAGACCCTTGAAAGGAATCCTGCGTGCTCCCCATTCCATGGCTCCCAACTCTCCAGGTTCAACGCAATCTTCCGACAGCGAAAGCACTCATTGGAAACCCAGCGGATGCTACACCGTGGGATCGGGAAAGCTTTCTGAAACTCACCTCAGTTTTCCTCTCCTGGTGCTCGTGTTCTCCATTCAGGCCCCCTTACTAACAATCTCCCCACTTGGAGACTCGGCGCCTTTCCATGCCTCTTTCGTACCGTCTGCAATTTGTCCGCAGGATGAACTGCAAGAGGGGGAACCAATGAGAGACTCGCTGGAGGTGTTTGGTCGGGCACATGTCACTCTCATTTCCCATCACGAAGAAGAATTCACCAGCGGTTCAGCCTGCCACCGCGGATCGACAATAGGGCGTGAAGCCATCCAGCCGTGTTGCGTCCCACTCACAAAAAAGCGACTTGGGAAATGGAGCTCAGGGGCCCTGCACTTCCCAAACCTGCAGAGTTCTAAACGATAACTATCGCCCCAAAATATATTGAGCGCAGGCTACGAAGAGGCGCTGAACGCAAGGCAGAACTGCAGGAAACGGATGTCAACGGGTACATCGGAATGGCCCCGATAGCACATGAAAAGCGCCAGAACGTGGACAATGATGCGGTTGGCCAAAAAGGGCGTATGCGTTTTTTCCTGAATATATTCAGGAAAAAACGCATACGCCCTTTTTGGCCAACCAAGCAACCTGGGAGAGCAAATCAGCACTACAAAGAAATCTCTCGCCCCCCCCCCCGGGGCAAAAGGGCCAGGCGAAAAAAGTCTAAAAACCAGAAAGGCAGGACAGCCCACGGAGTCAAGGGAGCCTTGTTAAGCTGATGGGCGGGATGTCAATGGCCAACAGCCAATCTTCACAAGTGTATCCTCTTTCCCAAACCATGTAAAACACAGAACCACAGAGCATAGGGCACTTCCACACATGGGCGTTGACCTTGGGAAAATGAAAAAATCAACCAGACACAGGGACCCCAAAGTTGAGGGCTGCTGTCTTGACAAGAACCTCCACTCCGGTACACGTTTCATATCCCAGGAAAGAGCCAAGTGGACAAAGACGAGTGGACAAGTGGACAAAGACAAGTGGACAAGTGGACAAGTGGTGCTACGTAGGTCCAATGGAGTGTCACTCAGCCATGAAATCCACGTCATGAGGCTGGTAGCAGCATCCTGAGTGGATTTAGGTACGATCATCCTCAGTGAAATAAGTCCCACAAAAAAAGAAACTTATGATATCACTTATCGAGGGAATGTAAAAATCGCTCCCCATGAACGGAATCCCCAAACAGAACAGAGTCACGCTTTTAGAAAACACACTTATGCCTGCTTCAGGGGAAAGGTGAGGTGCGGTGACGCATAAAACTCGAGTTTGAAATGAGCACAGATACCCTTCCGAAAACCGAATATGGAATGGACACGACCTACTCCTTGCTCAATCAACTGGACTCACCAGACCCTGTTCATCGCACAAGTATCTATCCGACTAGTAAGCATCTTAAAAGCTAAGTCTTGATATCTCTGTGTAAGTGCATCAAGTGTGTGTAAAGCGGCCTAAAACCAGCAGGGAAAATCAGCTCAGACCCATTCTGAGGATACATTTCCAACACAAAGAAGAAACAAGCAGGGCAAAACAGAGAGAAATTCTTCCAAAATGCGTTCAGGGACTGGCATGCAACCAGGATTGACCACATCTACAGCCCCAGCGGCAGAAGACATAAGGCTGGACACTCTTGGGGCTGAGACGATTGGTGAGGTTGGGAAAGCAAATGCAGACCCTTGAAAGGAATCCTGCGTGCTCCCCATTCCATGGCTCCCAACTCTCCAGGTTCAACGCAATCTTCCGACAGCGAAAGCACTCATTGGAAACCCAGCGGATGCTACACCGTGGGATCGGGAAAGCTTTCTGAAACTCACCTCAGTTTTCATCTCCTGGTGCTCGTGTTCTCCATTCAGGCCCCCTTACTAACAATCTCCCCACTTGGAGACTCGGCGCCTTTCCATGCCTCTTTCGTACCGTCTGCAATTTGTCCGCAGGATGAACTGCAAGAGGGGGAACCAATGAGAGACTCGCTGGAGGTGTTTGGTCGGGCACATGTCACTCTCATTTCCCATCACGAAGAAGAATTCACCAGCGGTTCAGCCTGCCACCGCGGATCGACAATAGGGCGTGAAGCCATCCAGCCGTGTTGCGTCCCACTCACAAAAAAGCGACTTGGGAAATGGAGCTCAGGGGCCCTGCACTTCCCAAACCTGCAGAGTTCTAAACGATAACTATCGCCCCCAAATATATTGAGGTCAGGCTACGAAGAGGCGCTGAACGCAAGGCAGAACTGCAGGAAACGGATGTCAACGGGTACATCGGAATGGCCCCGATAGCACATGAAAAGCGCCAGAACGTGGACAATGATGCGGTTGGCCAAAAAGGGCGTATGCGTTTTTTCCTGAATATATTCAGGAAAAAACGCATACGCCCTTTTTGGCCAACCAAGCAACCTGGGAGAGCAAATCAGCACTACAAAGAAATCTCTCGCCCCCCCCCCCGGGGCAAAAGGGCCAGGCGAAAAAAGTCTAAAAACCAGAAAGGCAGGACAGCCCACGGAGTCAAGGGAGCCTTGTTAAGCTGATGGGCGGGATGTCAATGGCCAACAGCCAATCTTCACAAGTGTATCCTCTTTCCCAAACCATGTAAAACACAGAACCACAGAGCATAGGGCACTTCCACACATGGGCGTTGACCTTGGGAAAATGAAAAAATCAACCAGACACAGGGACCCCAAAGTTGAGGGCTGCTGTCTTGACAAGAACCTCCACTCCGGTACACGTTTCATATCCCAGGAAAGAGCCAAGTGGACAAAGACGAGTGGACAAGTGGACAAAGACAAGTGGACAAGTGGACAAGTGGTGCTACGTAGGTCCAATGGAGTGTCACTCAGCCATGAAATCCACGTCATGAGGCTGGTAGCAGCATCCTGAGTGGATTTAGGTACGATCATCCTCAGTGAAATAAGTCCCACAAAAAAAGAAACTTATGATATCACTTATCGAGGGAATGTAAAAATCGCTCCCCATGAACGGAATCCCCAAACAGAACAGAGTCACGCTTTTAGAAAACACACTTATGCCTGCTTCAGGGGAAAGGTGAGGTGCGGTGACGCATAAAACTCGAGTTTGAAATGAGCACAGATACCCTTCCGAAAACCGAATATGGAATGGACACGACCTACTCCTTGCTCAATCAACTGGACTCACCAGACCCTGTTCATCGCACAAGTATCTATCCGACTAGTAAGCATCTTAAAAGCTAAGTCTTGATATCTCTGTGTAAGTGCATCAAGTGTGTGTAAAGCGGCCTAAAACCAGCAGGGAAAATCAGCTCAGACCCATTCTGAGGATACATTTCCAACACAAAGAAGAAACAAGCAGGGCAAAACAGAGAGAAATTCTTCCAAAATGCGTTCAGGGACTGGCATGCAACCAGGATTGACCACATCTACAGCCCCAGCGGCAGAAGACATAAGGCTGGACACTCTTGGGGCTGAGACGATTGGTGAGGTTGGGAAAGCAAATGCAGACCCTTGAAAGGAATCCTGCGTGCTCCCCATTCCATGGCTCCCAACTCTCCAGGTTCAACGCAATCTTCCGACAGCGAAAGCACTCATTGGAAACCCAGCGGATGCTACACCGTGGGATCGGGAAAGCTTTCTGAAACTCACCTCAGTTTTCCTCTCCTGGTGCTCGTGTTCTCCATTCAGGCCCCCTTACTAACAATCTCCCCACTTGGAGACTCGGCGCCTTTCCATGCCTCTTTCGTACCGTCTGCAATTTGTCCGCAGGATGAACTGCAAGAGGGGGAACCAATGAGAGACTCGCTGGAGGTGTTTGGTCGGGCACATGTCACTCTCATTTCCCATCACGAAGAAGAATTCACCAGCGGTTCAGCCTGCCACCGCGGATCGACAATAGGGCGTGAAGCCATCCAGCCGTGTTGCGTCCCACTCACAAAAAAGCGACTTGGGAAATGGAGCTCAGGGGCCCTGCACTTCCCAAACCTGCAGAGTTCTAAACGATAACTATCGCCCCAAAATATATTGAGGTCAGGCTACGAAGAGGCGCTGAACGCAAGGCAGAACTGCAGGAAACGGATGTCAACGGGTACATCGGAATGGCCCCGATAGCACATGAAAAGCGCCAGAACGTGGACAATGATGCGGTTGGCCAAAAAGGGCGTATGCGTTTTTTCCTGAATATATTCAGGAAAAAACGCATACGCCCTTTTTGGCCAACCAAGCAACCTGGGAGAGCAAATCAGCACTACAAAGAAATCTCTCGCCCCCCCCCCCGGGGGCAAAAGGGCCAGGAGAAAAAAGTCTAAAAACCAGAAAGGCAGGACAGCCCACGGAGTCAAGGGAGCCTTGTTAAGCTGATGGGCGGGATGTCAATGGCCAACAGCCAATCTTCACAAGTGTATCCTCTTTCCCAAACCATGTAAAACACAGAACCACAGAGCATAGGGCACTTCCACACATGGGCGTTGACCTTGGGAAAATGAAAAAATCAACCAGACACAGGGACCCCAAAGTTGAGGGCTGCTGTCTTGACAAGAACCTCCACTCCGGTACACGTTTCATATCCCAGGAAAGAGCCAAGTGGACAAAGACGAGTGGACAAGTGGACAAAGACAAGTGCACAAGTGGACAAGTGGTGCTACGTAGGTCCAATGGAGTGTCACTCAGCCATGAAATCCACGTCATGAGGCTGGTAGCAGCATCCTGAGTGGATTTAGGTACGATCATCCTCAGTGAAATAAGTCCCACAAAAATAGAAACTTATGATATCACTTATCGAGGGAATGTAAAAATCGCTCCCCATGAACGGAATCCCCAAACAGAACAGAGTCACGCTTTTAGAAAACACACTTATGCCTGCTTCAGGGGAAAGGTGAGGTGCGGTGACGCATAAAACTCGAGTTTGAAATGAGCACAGATACCCTTCCGAAAACCGAATATGGAATGGACACGACCTACTCCTTGCTCAATCAACTGGACTCACCAGACCCTGTTCATCGCACAAGTATCTATCCGACTAGTAAGCATCTTAAAAGCTAAGTCTTGATATCTCTGTGTAAGTGCATCAAGTGTGTGTCAAGCGGCCTAAAACCAGCAGGGAAAATCAGCTCAGACCCATTCTGAGGATACATTTCCAACACAAAGAAGAAACAAGCAGGGCAAAACAGAGAGAAATTCTTCCAAAATGCGTTCAGGGACTGGCATGCAACCAGGATTGACCACATCTACAGCCCCAGCGGCAGAAGACATAAGGCTGGACACTCTTGGGGCTGAGACGATTGGTGAGGTTGGGAAAGCAAATGCAGACCCTTGAAAGGAATCCTGCGTGCTCCCCATTCCATGGCTCCCAACTCTCCAGGTTCAACGCAATCTTCCGACAGCGAAAGCACTCATTGGAAACCCAGCGGATGCTACACCGTGGGATCGGGAAAGCTTTCTGAAACTCACCTCAGTTTTCCTCTCCTGGTGCTCGTGTTCTCCATTCAGGCCCCCTTACTAACAATCTCCCCACTTGGAGACTCGGCGCCTTTCCATGCCTCTTTCGTACCGTCTGCAATTTGTCCGCAGGATGAACTGCAAGAGGGGGAACCAATGAGAGACTCGCTGGAGGTGTTTGGTCGGGCACATGTCACTCTCATTTCCCATCACGAAGAAGAATTCACCAGCGGTTCAGCCTGCCACCGCGGATCGACAATAGGGCGTGAAGCCATCCAGCCGTGTTGCGTCCCACTCACAAAAAAGCGACTTGGGAAATGGAGCTCAGGGGCCCTGCACTTCCCAAACCTGCAGAGTTCTAAACGATAACTATCGCCCCAAAATATATTGAGGTCAGGCTACGAAGAGGCGCTGAACGCAAGGCAGAACTGCAGGAAACGGATGTCAACGGGTACATCGGAATGGCCCCGATAGCACATGAAAAGCGCCAGAACGTGGACAATGATGCGGTTGGCCAAAAAGGGCGTATGCGTTTTTTCCTGAATATATTCAGGAAAAAACGCATACGCCCTTTTTGGCCAACCAAGCAACCTGGGAGAGCAAATCAGCACTACAAAGAAATCTCTCGGCCCCCCCCCCGGGGCAAAAGGGCCAGGCGAAAAAAGTCTAAAAACCAGAAAGCCAGGACAGCCCACGGAGTCAAGGGAGCCTTGTTAAGCTGATGGGCGGGATGTCAATGGCCAACAGCCAATCTTCACAAGTGTATCCTCTTTCCCAAACCATGTAAAACACAGAACCACAGAGCATAGGGCACTTCCACACATGGGCGTTGACCTTGGGAAAATGAAAAAATCAACCAGACACAGGGACCCCAAAGTTGAGGGCTGCTGTCTTGACAAGAACCTCCACTCCGGTACACGTTTCATATCCCAGGAAAGAGCCAAGTGGACAAAGACGAGTGGACAAGTGGACAAAGACAAGTGGACAAGTGGACAAGTGGTGCTACGTAGGTCCAATGGAGTGTCACTCAGCCATGAAATCCACGTCATGAGGCTGGTAGCAGCATCCTGAGTGGATTTAGGTACGATCATCCTCAGTGAAATAAGTCCCACAAAAAAAGAAACTTATGATATCACTTATCGAGGGAATGTAAAAATCGCTCCCCATGAACGGAATCCCCAAACAGAACAGAGTCACGCTTTTAGAAAACACACTTATGCCTGCTTCAGGGGAAAGGTGAGGTGCGGTGACGCATAAAACTCGAGTTTGAAATGAGCACAGATACCCTTCCGAAAACCGAATATGGAATGGACACGACCTACTCCTTGCTCAATCAACTGGACTCACCAGACCCTGTTCATCGCACAAGTATCTATCCGACTAGTAAGCATCTTAAAAGCTAAGTCTTGATATCTCTGTGTAAGTGCATCAAGTGTGTGTAAAGCGGCCTAAAACCAGCAGGGAAAATCAGCTCAGACCCATTCTGAGGATACATTTCCAACACAAAGAAGAAACAAGCACGGCAAAACAGAGAGAAATTCTTCCAAAATGCGTTCAGGGACTGGCATGCAACCAGGATTGACCACATCTACAGCCCCAGCGGCAGAAGACATAAGGCTGGACACTCTTGGGGCTGAGACGATTGGTGAGGTTGGGAAAGCAAATGCAGACCCTTGAAAGGAATCCTGCGTGCTCCCCATTCCATGGCTCCCAACTCTCCAGGTTCAACGCAATCTTCCGACAGCGAAAGCACTCATTGGAAACCCAGCGGATGCTACACCGTGGGATCGGGAAAGCTTTCTGAAACTCACCTCAGTTTTCCTCTCCTGGTGCTCGTGTTCTCCATTCAGGCCCCCTTACTAACAATCTCCCCACTTGGAGACTCGGCGCCTTTCCATGCCTCTTTCGTACCGTCTGCAATTTGTCCGCAGGATGAACTGCAAGAGGGGGAACCAATGAGAGACTCGCTGGAGGTGTTTGGTCGGGCACATGTCACTCTCATTTCCCATCACGAAGAAGAATTCACCAGCGGTTCAGCCTGCCACCGCGGATCGACAATAGGGCGTGAAGCCATCCAGCCGTGTTGCGTCCCACTCACAAAAAAGCGACTTGGGAAATGGAGCTCAGGGGCCCTGCACTTCCCAAACCTGCAGAGTTCTAAACGATAACTATCGCCCCAAAATATATTGAGGTCAGGCTACGAAGAGGCGCTGAACGCAAGGCAGAACTGCAGGAAACGGATGTCAACGGGTACATCGGAATGGCCCCGATAGCACATGAAAAGCGCCAGAACGTGGACAATGATGCGGTTGGCCAAAAAGGGCGTATGCGTTTTTTCCTGAATATATTCAGGAAAAAACGCATACGCCCTTTTTGGCCAACCAAGCAACCTGGGAGAGCAAATCAGCACTACAAAGAAATCTCTCGCCCCCCCCCCGGGGCAAAAGGGCCAGGCGAAAAAAGTCTAAAAACCAGAAAGCCAGGACAGCCCACGGAGTCAAGGGAGCCTTGTTAAGCTGATGGGCGGGATGTCAATGGCCAACAGCCAATCTTCACAAGTGTATCCTCTTTCCCAAACCATGTAAAACACAGAACCACAGAGCATAGGGCACTTCCACACATGGGCGTTGACCTTGGGAAAATGAAAAAATCAACCAGACACAGGGACCCCAAAGTTGAGGGCTGCTGTCTTGACAAGAACCTCCACTCCGGTACACGTTTCATATCCCAGGAAAGAGCCAAGTGGACAAAGACGAGTGGACAAGTGGACAAAGACAAGTGGACAAGTGGACAAGTGGTGCTACGTAGGTCCAATGGAGTGTCACTCAGCCATGAAATCCACGTCATGAGGCTGGTAGCAGCATCCTGAGTGGATTTAGGTACGATCATCCTCAGTGAAATAAGTCCCACAAAAAAAGAAACTTATGATATCACTTATCGAGGGAATGTAAAAATCGCTCCCCATGAACGGAATCCCCAAACAGAACAGAGTCACGCTTTTAGAAAACACACTTATGCCTGCTTCAGGGGAAAGGTGAGGTGCGGTGACGCATAAAACTCGAGTTTGAAATGAGCACAGATACCCTTCCGAAAACCGAATATGGAATGGACACGACCTACTCCTTGCTCAATCAACTGGACTCACCAGACCCTGTTCATCGCACAAGTATCTATCCGACTAGTAAGCATCTTAAAAGCTAAGTCTTGATATCTCTGTGTAAGTGCATCAAGTGTGTGTAAAGCGGCCTAAAACCAGCAGGGAAAATCAGCTCAGACCCATTCTGAGGATACATTTCCAACACAAAGAAGAAACAAGCACGGCAAAACAGAGAGAAATTCTTCCAAAATGCGTTCAGGGACTGGCATGCAACCAGGATTGACCACATCTACAGCCCCAGCGGCAGAAGACATAAGGCTGGACACTCTTGGGGCTGAGACGATTGGTGAGGTTGGGAAAGCAAATGCAGACCCTTGAAAGGAATCCTGCGTGCTCCCCATTCCATGGCTCCCAACTCTCCAGGTTCAACGCAATCTTCCGACAGCGAAAGCACTCATTGGAAACCCAGCGGATGCTACACCGTGGGATCGGGAAAGCTTTCTGAAACTCACCTCAGTTTTCCTCTCCTGGTGCTCGTGTTCTCCATTCAGGCCCCCTTACTAACAATCTCCCCACTTGGAGACTCGGCGCCTTTCCATGCCTCTTTCGTACCGTCGGCAATTTGTCCGCAGGATGAACTGCAAGAGGGGGAACCAATGAGAGACTCGCTGGAGGTGTTTGGTCGGGCACATGTCACTCTCATTTCCCATCACGAAGAAGAATTCACCAGCGGTTCAGCCTGCCACCGCGGATCGACAATAGGGCGTGAAGCCATCCAGCCGTGTTGCGTCCCACTCACAAAAAAGCGACTTGGGAAATGGAGCTCAGGGGCCCTGCACTTCCCAAACCTGCAGAGTTCTAAACGATAACTATCGCCCCAAAATATATTGAGGTCAGGCTACGAAGAGGCGCTGAACGCAAGGCAGAACTGCAGGAAACGGATGTCAACGGGTACATCGGAATGGCCCCGATAGCACATGAAAAGCGCCAGAACGTGGACAATGATGCGGTTGGCCAAAAAGGGCGTATGCGTTTTTTCCATATTCAGGAAAAAACGCATACGCCCTTTTTGGCCAACCAAGCAACCTGGGAGAGCAAATCAGCACTACAAAGAAATCTCTCGCCCCCCCCCCCGGGGCAAAAGGGCCAGGCGAAAAAAGTCTAAAAACCAGAAAGGCAGGACAGCCCACGGAGTCAAGGGAGCCTTGTTAAGCTGATGGGCGGGATGTCAATGGCCAACAGCCAATCTTCACAAGTGTATCCTCTTTCCCAAACCATGTAAAACACAGAACCACAGAGCATAGGGCACTTCCACACATGGGCGTTGACCTTGGGAAAATGAAAAAATCAACCAGACACAGGGACCCCAAAGTTGAGGGCTGCTGTCTTGACAAGAACCTCCACTCCGGTACACGTTTCATATCCCAGGAAAGAGCCAAGTGGACAAAGACGAGTGGACAAGTGGACAAAGACAAGTGGACAAGTGGACAAGTGGTGCTACGTAGGTCCAATGGAGTGTCACTCAGCCATGAAATCCACGTCATGAGGCTGGTAGCAGCATCCTGAGTGGATTTAGGTACGATCATCCTCAGTGAAATAAGTCCCACAAAAAAAGAAACTTATGATATCACTTATCGAGGGAATGTAAAAATCGCTCCCCATGAACGGAATCCCCAAACAGAACAGAGTCACGCTTTTAGAAAACACACTTATGCCTGCTTCAGGGGAAAGGTGAGGTGCGGTGACGCATAAAACTCGAGTTTGAAATGAGCACAGATACCCTTCCGAAAACCGAATATGGAATGGACACGACCTACTCCTTGCTCAATCAACTGGACTCACCAGACCCTGTTCATCGCACAAGTATCTATCCGACTAGTAAGCATCTTAAAAGCTAAGTCTTGATATCTCTGTGTAAGTGCATCAAGTGTGTGTAAAGCGGCCTAAAACCAGCAGGGAAAATCAGCTCAGACCCATTCTGAGGATACATTTCCAACACAAAGAAGAAACAAGCACGGCAAAACAGAGAGAAATTCTTCCAAAATGCGTTCAGGGACTGGCATGCAACCAGGATTGACCACATCTACAGCCCCAGCGGCAGAAGACATAAGGCTGGACACTCTTGGGGCTGAGACGATTGGTGAGGTTGGGAAAGCAAATGCAGACCCTTGAAAGGAATCCTGCGTGCTCCCCATTCCATGGCTCCCAACTCTCCAGGTTCAACGCAATCTTCCGACAGCGAAAGCACTCATTGGAAACCCAGCGGATGCTACACCGTGGGATCGGGAAAGCTTTCTGAAACTCACCTCAGTTTTCCTCTCCTGGTGCTCGTGTTCTCCATTCAGGCCCCCTTACTAACAATCTCCCCACTTGGAGACTCGGCGCCTTTCCATGCCTCTTTCGTACCGTCTGCAATTTGTCCGCAGGATGAACTGCAAGAGGGGGAACCAATGAGAGACTCGCTGGAGGTGTTTGGTCGGGCACATGTCACTCTCATTTCCCATCACGAAGAAGAATTCACCAGCGGTTCAGCCTGCCACCGCGGATCGACAATAGGGCGTGAAGCCATCCAGCCGTGTTGCGTCCCACTCACAAAAAAGCGACTTGGGAAATGGAGCTCAGGGGCCCTGCACTTCCCAAACCTGCAGAGTTCTAAACGATAACTATCGCCCCAAAATATATTGAGGTCAGGCTACGAAGAGGCGCTGAACGCAAGGCAGAACTGCAGGAAACGGATGTCAACGGGTACATCGGAATGGCCCCGATAGCACATGAAAAGCGCCAGAACGTGGACAATGATGCGGTTGGCCAAAAAGGGCGTATGCGTTTTTTCCTGAATATATTCAGGAAAAAACGCATACGCCCTTTTTGGCCAACCAAGCAACCTGGGAGAGCAAATCAGCACTACAAAAAAATCTCTCGCCCCCCCCCCCCCGGGGGCAAAAGGGCCAGGCGAAAAAAGTCTAAAAACCAGAAAGGCAGGACAGCCCACGGAGTCAAGGGAGCCTTGTTAAGCTGATGGGCGGGATGTCAATGGCCAACAGCCAATCTTCACAAGTGTATCCTCTTTCCCAAACCATGTAAAACACAGAACCACAGAGCATAGGGCACTTCCACACATGGGCGTTGACCTTGGGAAAATGAAAAAATCAACCAGACACAGGGACCCCAAAGTTGAGGGCTGCTATCTTGACAAGAACCTCCACTCCGGTACACGTTTCATATCCCAGGAAAGAGCCAAGTGGACAAAGACGAGTGGACAAGTGGACAAAGACAAGTGGACAAGTGGACAAGTGGTGCTACGTAGGTCCAATGGAGTGTCACTCAGCCATGAAATCCACGTCATGAGGCTGGTAGCAGCATCCTGAGTGGATTTAGGTACGATCATCCTCAGTGAAATAAGTCCCACAAAAAAAGAAACTTATGATATCACTTATCGAGGGAATGTAAAAATCGCTCCCCATGAACGGAATCCCCAAACAGAACAGAGTCACGCTTTTAGAAAACACACTTATGCCTGCTTCAGGGGAAAGGTGAGGTGCGGTGACGCATAAAACTCGAGTTTGAAATGAGCACAGATACCCTTCCGAAAACCGAATATGGAATGGACACGACCTACTCCTTGCTCAATCAACTGGACTCACCAGACCCTGTTCATCGCACAAGTATCTATCCGACTAGTAAGCATCTTAAAAGCTAAGTCTTGATATCTCTGTGTAAGTGCATCAAGTGTGTGTAAAGCGGCCTAAAACCAGCAGGGAAAATCAGCTCAGACCCATTCTGAGGATACATTTCCAACACAAAGAAGAAACAAGCAGGGCAAAACAGAGAGAAATTCTTCCAAAATGCGTTCAGGGACTGGCATGCAACCAGGATTGACCACATCTACAGCCCCAGCGGCAGAAGACATAAGGCTGGACACTCTTGGGGCTGAGACGATTGGTGAGGTTGGGAAAGCAAATGCAGACCCTTGAAAGGAATCCTGCGTGCTCCCCATTCCATGGCTCCCAACTCTCCAGGTTCAACGCAATCTTCCGACAGCGAAAGCACTCATTGGAAACCCAGCGGATGCTACACCGTGGGATCGGGAAAGCTTTCTGAAACTCACCTCAGTTTTCCTCTCCTGGTGCTCGTGTTCTCCATTCAGGCCCCCTTACTAACAATCTCCCCACTTGGAGACTCGGCGCCTTTCCATGCCTCTTTCGTACCGTCTGCAATTTGTCCGCAGGATGAACTGCAAGAGGGGGAACCAATGAGAGACTCGCTGGAGGTGTTTGGTCGGGCACATGTCACTCTCATTTCCCATCACGAAGAAGAATTCACCAGCGGTTCAGCCTGCCACCGCGGATCGACAATAGGGCGTGAAGCCATCCAGCCGTGTTGCGTCCCACTCACAAAAAAGCGACTTGGGAAATGGAGCTCAGGGGCCCTGCACTTCCCAAACCTGCAGAGTTCTAAACGATAACTATCGCCCCAAAATATATTGAGGTCAGGCTACGAAGAGGCGCTGAACGCAAGGCAGAACTGCAGGAAACGGATGTCAACGGGTACATCGGAATGGCCCCGATAGCACATGAAAAGCGCCAGAACGTGGACAATGATGCGGTTGGCCAAAAAGGGCGTATGCGTTTTTTCCTGAATATATTCAGGAAAAAACGCATACGCCCTTTTTGGCCAACCAAGCAACCTGGGAGAGCAAATCAGCACTACAAAGAAATCTCTCGCCCCCCCCCCCGGGGGCAAAAGGGCCAGGCGAAAAAAGTCTAAAAACCAGAAACGCAGGACAGCCCACGGAGTCAAGGGAGCCTTGTTAAGCTGATGGGCGGGATGTCAATGGCCAACAGCCAATCTTCACAAGTGTATCCTCTTTCCCAAACCATGTAAAACACAGAACCACAGAGCATAGGGCACTTCCACACATGGGCGTTGACCTTGGGAAAATGAAAAAATCAACCAGACACAGGGACCCCAAAGTTGAGGGCTGCTGTCTTGACAAGAACCTCCACTCCGGTACACGTTTCATATCCCAGGAAAGAGCCAAGTGGACAAAGACGAGTGGACAAGTGGACAAAGACAAGTGCACAAGTGGACAAGTGGTGCTACGTAGGTCCAATGGAGTGTCACTCAGCCATGAAATCCACGTCATGAGGCTGGTAGCAGCATCCTGAGTGGATTTAGGTACGATCATCCTCAGTGAAATAAGTCCCACAAAAATAGAAACTTATGATATCACTTATCGAGGGAATGTAAAAATCGCTCCCCATGAACGGAATCCCCAAACAGAACAGAGTCACGCTTTTAGAAAACACACTTATGCCTGCTTCAGGGGAAAGGTGAGGTGCGGTGACGCATAAAACTCGAGTTTGAAATGAGCACAGATACCCTTCCGAAAACCGAATATGGAATGGACACGACCTACTCCTTGCTCAATCAACTGGACTCACCAGACCCTGTTCATCGCACAAGTATCTATCCGACTAGTAAGCATCTTAAAAGCTAAGTCTTGATATCTCTGTGTAAGTGCATCAAGTGTGTGTAAAGCGGCCTAAAACCAGCAGGGAAAATCAGCTCAGACCCATTCTGAGGATACATTTCCAACACAAAGAAGAAACAAGCAGGGCAAAACAGAGAGAAATTCTTCCAAAATGCGTTCAGGGACTGGCATGCAACCAGGATTGACCACATCTACAGCCCCAGCGGCAGAAGACATAAGGCTGGACACTCTTGGGGCTGAGACGATTGGTGAGGTTGGGAAAGCAAATGCAGACCCTTGAAAGGAATCCTGCGTGCTCCCCATTCCATGGCTCCCAACTCTCCAGGTTCAACGCAATCTTCCGACAGCGAAAGCACTCATTGGAAACCCAGCGGATGCTACACCGTGGGATCGGGAAAGCTTTCTGAAACTCACCTCAGTTTTCCTCTCCTGGTGCTCGTGTTCTCCATTCAGGCCCCCTTACTAACAATCTCCCCACTTGGAGACTCGGCGCCTTTCCATGCCTCTTTCGTACCGTCGGCAATTTGTCCGCAGGATGAACTGCAAGAGGGGGAACCAATGAGAGACTCGCTGGAGGTGTTTGGTCGGGCACATGTCACTCTCATTTCCCATCACGAAGAAGAATTCACCAGCGGTTCAGCCTGCCACCGCGGATCGACAATAGGGCGTGAAGCCATCCAGCCGTGTTGCGTCCCACTCACAAAAAAGCGACTTGGGAAATGGAGCTCAGGGGCCCTGCACTTCCCAAACCTGCAGAGTTCTAAACGATAACTATCGCCCCAAAATATATTGAGGTCAGGCTACGAAGAGGCGCTGAACGCAAGGCAGAACTGCAGGAAACGGATGTCAACGGGTACATCGGAATGGCCCCGATAGCACATGAAAAGCGCCAGAACGTGGACAATGATGCGGTTGGCCAAAAAGGGCGTATGCGTTTTTTCCATATTCAGGAAAAAACGCATACGCCCTTTTTGGCCAACCAAGCAACCTGGGAGAGCAAATCAGCACTACAAAGAAATCTCTCGCCCCCCCCCCCCGGGGCAAAAGGGCCAGGCGAAAAAAGTCTAAAAACCAGAAAGGCAGGACAGCCCACGGAGTCAAGGGAGCCTTGTTAAGCTGATGGGCGGGATGTCAATGGCCAACAGCCAATCTTCACAAGTGTATCCTCTTTCCCAAACCATGTAAAACACAGAACCACAGAGCATAGGGCACTTCCACACATGGGCGTTGACCTTGGGAAAATGAAAAAATCAACCAGACACAGGGACCCCAAAGTTGAGGGCTGCTGTCTTGACAAGAACCTCCACTCCGGTACACGTTTCATATCCCAGGAAAGAGCCAAGTGGACAAAGACGAGTGGACAAGTGGACAAAGACAAGTGGACAAGTGGACAAGTGGTGCTACGTAGGTCCAATGGAGTGTCACTCAGCCATGAAATCCACGTCATGAGGCTGGTAGCAGCATCCTGAGTGGATTTAGGTACGATCATCCTCAGTGAAATAAGTCCCACAAAAAAAGAAACTTATGATATCACTTATCGAGGGAATGTAAAAATCGCTCCCCATGAACGGAATCCCCAAACAGAACAGAGTCACGCTTTTAGAAAACACACTTATGCCTGCTTCAGGGGAAAGGTGAGGTGCGGTGACGCATAAAACTCGAGTTTGAAATGAGCACAGATACCCTTCCGAAAACCGAATATGGAATGGACACGACCTACTCCTTGCTCAATCAACTGGACTCACCAGACCCTGTTCATCGCACAAGTATCTATCCGACTAGTAAGCATCTTAAAAGCTAAGTCTTGATATCTCTGTGTAAGTGCATCAAGTGTGTGTAAAGCGGCCTAAAACCAGCAGGGAAAATCAGCTCAGACCCATTCTGAGGATACATTTCCAACACAAAGAAGAAACAAGCACGGCAAAACAGAGAGAAATTCTTCCAAAATGCGTTCAGGGACTGGCATGCAACCAGGATTGACCACATCTACAGCCCCAGCGGCAGAAGACATAAGGCTGGACACTCTTGGGGCTGAGACGATTGGTGAGGTTGGGAAAGCAAATGCAGACCCTTGAAAGGAATCCTGCGTGCTCCCCATTCCATGGCTCCCAACTCTCCAGGTTCAACGCAATCTTCCGACAGCGAAAGCACTCATTGGAAACCCAGCGGATGCTACACCGTGGGATCGGGAAAGCTTTCTGAAACTCACCTCAGTTTTCCTCTCCTGGTGCTCGTGTTCTCCATTCAGGCCCCCTTACTAACAATCTCCCCACTTGGAGACTCGGCGCCTTTCCATGCCTCTTTCGTACCGTCTGCAATTTGTCCGCAGGATGAACTGCAAGAGGGGGAACCAATGAGAGACTCGCTGGAGGTGTTTGGTCGGGCACATGTCACTCTCATTTCCCATCACGAAGAAGAATTCACCAGCGGTTCAGCCTGCCACCGCGGATCGACAATAGGGCGTGAAGCCATCCAGCCGTGTTGCGTCCCACTCACAAAAAAGCGACTTGGGAAATGGAGCTCAGGGGCCCTGCACTTCCCAAACCTGCAGAGTTCTAAACGATAACTATCGCCCCAAAATATATTGAGGTCAGGCTACGAAGAGGCGCTGAACGCAAGGCAGAACTGCAGGAAACGGATGTCAACGGGTACATCGGAATGGCCCCGATAGCACATGAAAAGCGCCAGAACGTGGACAATGATGCGGTTGGCCAAAAAGGGCGTATGCGTTTTTTCCTGAATATATTCAGGAAAAAACGCATACGCCCTTTTTGGCCAACCAAGCAACCTGGGAGAGCAAATCACCACTACAAAGAAATCTCTCGCCCCCCCCCCCCGGGGGCAAAAGGGCCAGGCGAAAAAAGTCTAAAAACCAGAAAGGCAGGACAGCCCACGGAGTCAAGGGAGCCTTGTTAAGCTGATGGGCGGGATGTCAATGGCCAACAGCCAATCTTCACAAGTGTATCCTCTTTCCCAAACCATGTAAAACACAGAACCACAGAGCATAGGGCACTTCCACACATGGGCGTTGACCTTGGGAAAATGAAAAAATCAACCAGACACAGGGACCCCAAAGTTGAGGGCTGCTGTCTTGACAAGAACCTCCACTCCGGTACACGTTTCATATCCCAGGAAAGAGCCAAGTGGACAAAGACGAGTGGACAAGTGGACAAAGACAAGTGGACAAGTGGACAAGTGGTGCTACGTAGGTCCAATGGAGTGTCACTCAGCCATGAAATCCACGTCATGAGGCTGGTAGCAGCATCCTGAGTGGATTTAGGTACGATCATCCTCAGTGAAATAAGTCCCACAAAAAAAGAAACTTATGATATCACTTATCGAGGGAATGTAAAAATCGCTCCCCATGAACGGAATCCCCAAACAGAACAGAGTCACGCTTTTAGAAAACACACTTATGCCTGCTTCAGGGGAAAGGTGAGGTGCGGTGACGCATAAAACTCGAGTTTGAAATGAGCACAGATACCCTTCCGAAAACCGAATATGGAATGGACACGACCTACTCCTTGCTCAATCAACTGGACTCACCAGACCCTGTTCATCGCACAAGTATCTATCCGACTAGTAAGCATCTTAAAAGCTAAGTCTTGATATCTCTGTGTAAGTGCATCAAGTGTGTGTAAAGCGGCCTAAAACCAGCAGGGAAAATCAGCTCAGACCCATTCTGAGGATACATTTCCAACACAAAGAAGAAACAAGCAGGGCAAAACAGAGAGAAATTCTTCCAAAATGCGTTCAGGGACTGGCATGCAACCAGGATTGACCACATCTACAGCCCCAGCGGCAGAAGACATAAGGCTGGACACTCTTGGGGCTGAGACGATTGGTGAGGTTGGGAAAGCAAATGCAGACCCTTGAAAGGAATCCTGCGTGCTCCCCATTCCATGGCTCCCAACTCTCCAGGTTCAACGCAATCTTCCGACAGCGAAAGCACTCATTGGAAACCCAGCGGATGCTACACCGTGGGATCGGGAAAGCTTTCTGAAACTCACCTCAGTTTTCCTCTCCTGGTGCTCGTGTTCTCCATTCAGGCCCCCTTACTAACAATCTCCCCACTTGGAGACTCGGCGCCTTTCCATGCCTCTTTCGTACCGTCTGCAATTTGTCCGCAGGATGAACTGCAAGAGGGGGAAACAATGAGAGACTCGCTGGAGGTGTTTGGTCGGGCACATGTCACTCTCATTTCCCATCACGAAGAAGAATTCACCAGCGGTTCAGCCTGCCACCGCGGATCGACAATAGGGCGTGAAGCCATCCAGCCGTGTTGCGTCCCACTCACAAAAAAGCGACTTGGGAAATGGAGCTCAGGGGCCCTGCACTTCCCAAACCTGCAGAGTTCTAAACGATAACTATCGCCCCAAAATATATTGAGGTCAGGCTACGAAGAGGCGCTGAACGCAAGGCAGAACTGCAGGAAACGGATGTCAACGGGTACATCGGAATGGCCCCGATAGCACATGAAAAGCGCCAGAACGTGGACAATGATGCGGTTGGCCAAAAAGGGCGTATGCGTTTTTTCCTGAATATATTCAGGAAAAAACGCATACGCCCTTTTTGGCCAACCAAGCAACCTGGGAGAGCAAATCAGCACTACAAAGAAATCTCTCGCCCCCCCCCCCCCGGGGGCAAAAGGGCCAGGCGAAAAAAGTCTAAAAACCAGAAAGGCAGGACAGCCCACGGAGTCAAGGGAGCCTTGTTAAGCTGATGGGCGGGATGTCAATGGCCAACAGCCAATCTTCACAAGTGTATCCTCTTTCCCAAACCATGTAAAACACAGAACCACAGAGCATAGGGCACTTCCACACATGGGCGTTGACCTTGGGAAAATGAAAAAATCAACCAGACACAGGGACCCCAAAGTTGAGGGCTGCTGTCTTGACAAGAACCTCCACTCCGGTACACGTTTCATATCCCAGGAAAGAGCCAAGTGGACAAAGACGAGTGGACAAGTGGACAAAGACAAGTGCACAAGTGGACAAGTGGTGCTACGTAGGTCCAATGGAGTGTCACTCAGCCATGAAATCCACGTCATGAGGCTGGTAGCAGCATCCTGAGTGGATTTAGGTACGATCATCCTCAGTGAAATAAGTCCCACAAAAATAGAAACTTATGATATCACTTATCGAGGGAATGTAAAAATCGCTCCCCATGAACGGAATCCCCAAACAGAACAGAGTCACGCTTTTAGAAAACACACTTATGCCTGCTTCAGGGGAAAGGTGAGGTGCGGTGACGCATAAAACTCGAGTTTGAAATGAGCACAGATACCCTTCCGAAAACCGAATATGGAATGGACACGACCTACTCCTTGCTCAATCAACTGGACTCACCAGACCCTGTTCATCGCACAAGTATCTATCCGACTAGTAAGCATCTTAAAAGCTAAGTCTTGATATCTCTGTGTAAGTGCATCAAGTGTGTGTAAAGCGGCCTAAAACCAGCAGGGAAAATCAGCTCAGACCCATTCTGAGGATACATTTCCAACACAAAGAAGAAACAAGCAGGGCAAAACAGAGAGAAATTCTTCCAAAATGCGTTCAGGGACTGGCATGCAACCAGGATTGACCACATCTACAGCCCCAGCGGCAGAAGACATAAGGCTGGACACTCTTGGGGCTGAGACGATTGGTGAGGTTGGGAAAGCAAATGCAGACCCTTGAAAGGAATCCTGCGTGCTCCCCATTCCATGGCTCCCAACTCTCCAGGTTCAACGCAATCTTCCGACAGCGAAAGCACTCATTGGAAACCCAGCGGATGCTACACCGTGGGATCGGGAAAGCTTTCTGAAACTCACCTCAGTTTTCCTCTCCTGGTGCTCGTGTTCTCCATTCAGGCCCCCTTACTAACAATCTCCCCACTTGGAGACTCGGCGCCTTTCCATGCCTCTTTCGTACCGTCGGCAATTTGTCCGCAGGATGAACTGCAAGAGGGGGAACCAATGAGAGACTCGCTGGAGGTGTTTGGTCGGGCACATGTCACTCTCATTTCCCATCACGAAGAAGAATTCACCAGCGGTTCAGCCTGCCACCGCGGATCGACAATAGGGCGTGAAGCCATCCAGCCGTGTTGCGTCCCACTCACAAAAAAGCGACTTGGGAAATGGAGCTCAGGGGCCCTGCACTTCCCAAACCTGCAGAGTTCTAAACGATAACTATCGCCCCAAAATATATTGAGGTCAGGCTACGAAGAGGCGCTGAACGCAAGGCAGAACTGCAGGAAACGGATGTCAACGGGTACATCGGAATGGCCCCGATAGCACATGAAAAGCGCCAGAACGTGGACAATGATGCGGTTGGCCAAAAAGGGCGTATGCGTTTTTTCCATATTCAGGAAAAAACGCATACGCCCTTTTTGGCCAACCAAGCAACCTGGGAGAGCAAATCAGCACTACAAAGAAATCTCTCGCCCCCCCCCCCCGGGGCAAAAGGGCCAGGCGAAAAAAGTCTAAAAACCAGAAAGGCAGGACAGCCCACGGAGTCAAGGGAGCCTTGTTAAGCTGATGGGCGGGATGTCAATGGCCAACAGCCAATCTTCACAAGTGTATCCTCTTTCCCAAACCATGGAAAACACAGAACCACAGAGCATAGGGCACTTCCACACATGGGCGTTGACCTTGGGAAAATGAAAAAATCAACCAGACACAGGGACCCCAAAGTTGAGGGCTGCTGTCTTGACAAGAACCTCCACTCCGGTACACGTTTCATATCCCAGGAAAGAGCCAAGTGGACAAAGACGAGTGGACAAGTGGACAAAGACAAGTGGACAAGTGGACAAGTGGTGCTACGTAGGTCCAATGGAGTGTCACTCAGCCATGAAATCCACGTCATGAGGCTGGTAGCAGCATCCTGAGTGGATTTAGGTACGATCATCCTCAGTGAAATAAGTCCCACAAAAAAAGAAACTTATGATATCACTTATCGAGGGAATGTAAAAATCGCTCCCCATGAACGGAATCCCCAAACAGAACAGAGTCACGCTTTTAGAAAACACACTTATGCCTGCTTCAGGGGAAAGGTGAGGTGCGGTGACGCATAAAACTCGAGTTTGAAATGAGCACAGATACCCTTCCGAAAACCGAATATGGAATGGACACGACCTACTCCTTGCTCAATCAACTGGACTCACCAGACCCTGTTCATCGCACAAGTATCTATCCGACTAGTAAGCATCTTAAAAGCTAAGTCTTGATATCTCTGTGTAAGTGCATCAAGTGTGTGTAAAGCGGCCTAAAACCAGCAGGGAAAATCAGCTCAGACCCATTCTGAGGATACATTTCCAACACAAAGAAGAAACAAGCACGGCAAAACAGAGAGAAATTCTTCCAAAATGCGTTCAGGGACTGGCATGCAACCAGGATTGACCACATCTACAGCCCCAGCGGCAGAAGACATAAGGCTGGACACTCTTGGGGCTGAGACGATTGGTGAGGTTGGGAAAGCAAATGCAGACCCTTGAAAGGAATCCTGCGTGCTCCCCATTCCATGGCTCCCAACTCTCCAGGTTCAACGCAATCTTCCGACAGCGAAAGCACTCATTGGAAACCCAGCGGATGCTACACCGTGGGATCGGGAAAGCTTTCTGAAACTCACCTCAGTTTTCCTCTCCTGGTGCTCGTGTTCTCCATTCAGGCCCCCTTACTAACAATCTCCCCACTTGGAGACTCGGCGCCTTTCCATGCCTCTTTCGTACCGTCTGCAATTTGTCCGCAGGATGAACTGCAAGAGGGGGAACCAATGAGAGACTCGCTGGAGGTGTTTGGTCGGGCACATGTCACTCTCATTTCCCATCACGAAGAAGAATTCACCAGCGGTTCAGCCTGCCACCGCGGATCGACAATAGGGCGTGAAGCCATCCAGCCGTGTTGCGTCCCACTCACAAAAAAGCGACTTGGGAAATGGAGCTCAGGGGCCCTGCACTTCCCAAACCTGCAGAGTTCTAAACGATAACTATCGCCCCAAAATATATTGAGGTCAGGCTACGAAGAGGCGCTGAACGCAAGGCAGAACTGCAGGAAACGGATGTCAACGGGTACATCGGAATGGCCCCGATAGCACATGAAAAGCGCCAGAACGTGGACAATGATGCGGTTGGCCAAAAAGGGCGTATGCGTTTTTTCCTGAATATATTCAGGAAAAAACGCATACGCCCTTTTTGGCCAACCAAGCAACCTGGGAGAGCAAATCAGCACTACAAAGAAATCTCTCGCCCCCCCCCCCCGGGGGCAAAAGGGCCAGGCGAAAAAAGTCTAAAAACCAGAAAGGCAGGACAGCCCACGGAGTCAAGGGAGCCTTGTTAAGCTGATGGGCGGGATGTCAATGGCCAACAGCCAATCTTCACAAGTGTATCCTCTTTCCCAAACCATGTAAAACACAGAACCACAGAGCATAGGGCACTTCCACACATGGGCGTTGACCTTGGGAAAATGAAAAAATCAACCAGACACAGGGACCCCAAAGTTGAGGGCTGCTGTCTTGACAAGAACCTCCACTCCGGTACACGTTTCATATCCCAGGAAAGAGCCAAGTGGACAAAGACGAGTGGACAAGTGGACAAAGACAAGTGGACAAGTGGACAAGTGGTGCTACGTAGGTCCAATGGAGTGTCACTCAGCCATGAAATCCACGTCATGAGGCTGGTAGCAGCATCCTGAGTGGATTTAGGTACGATCATCCTCAGTGAAATAAGTCCCACAAAAAAAGAAACTTATGATATCACTTATCGAGGGAATGTAAAAATCGCTCCCCATGAACGGAATCCCCAAACAGAACAGAGTCACGCTTTTAGAAAACACACTTATGCCTGCTTCAGGGGAAAGGTGAGGTGCGGTGACGCATAAAACTCGAGTTTGAAATGAGCACAGATACCCTTCCGAAAACCGAATATGGAATGGACACGACCTACTCCTTGCTCAATCAACTGGACTCACCAGACCCTGTTCATCGCACAAGTATCTATCCGACTAGTAAGCATCTTAAAAGCTAAGTCTTGATATCTCTGTGTAAGTGCATCAAGTGTGTGTAAAGCGGCCTAAAACCAGCAGGGAAAATCAGCTCAGACCCATTCTGAGGATACATTTCCAACACAAAGAAGAAACAAGCAGGGCAAAACAGAGAGAAATTCTTCCAAAATGCGTTCAGGGACTGGCATGCAACCAGGATTGACCACATCTACAGCCCCAGCGGCAGAAGACATAAGGCTGGACACTCTTGGGGCTGAGACGATTGGTGAGGTTGGGAAAGCAAATGCAGACCCTTGAAAGGAATCCTGCGTGCTCCCCATTCCATGGCTCCCAACTCTCCAGGTTCAACGCAATCTTCCGACAGCGAAAGCACTCATTGGAAACCCAGCGGATGCTACACCGTGGGATCGGGAAAGCTTTCTGAAACTCACCTCAGTTTTCCTCTCCTGGTGCTCGTGTTCTCCATTCAGGCCCCCTTACTAACAATCTCCCCACTTGGAGACTCGGCGCCTTTCCATGCCTCTTTCGTACCGTCTGCAATTTGTCCGCAGGATGAACTGCAAGAGGGGGAACCAATGAGAGACTCGCTGGAGGTGTTTGGTCGGGCACATGTCACTCTCATTTCCCATCACGAAGAAGAATTCACCAGCGGTTCAGCCTGCCACCGCGGATCGACAATAGGGCGTGAAGCCATCCAGCCGTGTTGCGTCCCACTCACAAAAAAGCGACTTGGGAAATGGAGCTCAGGGGCCCTGCACTTCCCAAACCTGCAGAGTTCTAAACGATAACTATCGCCCCAAAATATATTGAGGTCAGGCTACGAAGAGGCGCTGAACGCAAGGCAGAACTGCAGGAAACGGATGTCAACGGGTACATCGGAATGGCCCCGATAGCACATGAAAAGCGCCAGAACGTGGACAATGATGCGGTTGGCCAAAAAGGGCGTATGCGTTTTTTCCTGAATATATTCAGGAAAAAACGCATACGCCCTTTTTGGCCAACCAAGCAACCTGGGAGAGCAAATCAGCACTACAAAGAAATCTCTCGCCCCCCCCCCCCGGGGGCAAAAGGGCCAGGCGAAAAAAGTCTAAAAACCAGAAAGGCAGGACAGCCCACGGAGTCAAGGGAGCCTTGTTAAGCTGATGGGCGGGATGTCAATGGCCAACAGCCAATCTTCACAAGTGTATCCTCTTTCCCAAACCATGTAAAACACAGAACCACAGAGCATAGGGCACTTCCACACATGGGCGTTGACCTTGGGAAAATGAAAAAATCAACCAGACACAGGGACCCCAAAGTTGAGGGCTGCTGTCTTGACAAGAACCTCCACTCCGGTACACGTTTCATATCCCAGGAAAGAGCCAAGTGGACAAAGACGAGTGGACAAGTGGACAAAGACAAGTGGACAAGTGGACAAGTGGTGCTACGTAGGTCCAATGGAGTGTCACTCAGCCATGAAATCCACGTCATGAGGCTGGTAGCAGCATCCTGAGTGGATTTAGGTACGATCATCCTCAGTGAAATAAGTCCCACAAAAAAAGAAACTTATGATATCACTTATCGAGGGAATGTAAAAATCGCTCCCCATGAACGGAATCCCCAAACAGAACAGAGTCACGCTTTTAGAAAACACACTTATGCCTGCTTCAGGGGAAAGGTGAGGTGCGGTGACGCATAAAACTCGAGTTTGAAATGAGCACAGATACCCTTCCGAAAACCGAATATGGAATGGACACGACCTACTCCTTGCTCAATCAACTGGACTCACCAGACCCTGTTCATCGCACAAGTATCTATCCGACTAGTAAGCATCTTAAAAGCTAAGTCTTGATATCTCTGTGTAAGTGCATCAAGTGTGTGTAAAGCGGCCTAAAACCAGCAGGGAAAATCAGCTCAGACCCATTCTGAGGATACATTTCCAACACAAAGAAGAAACAAGCAGGGCAAAACAGAGAGAAATTCTTCCAAAATGCGTTCAGGGACTGGCATGCAACCAGGATTGACCACATCTACAGCCCCAGCGGCAGAAGACATAAGGCTGGACACTCTTGGGGCTGAGACGATTGGTGAGGTTGGGAAAGCAAATGCAGACCCTTGAAAGGAATCCTGCGTGCTCCCCATTCCATGGCTCCCAACTCTCCAGGTTCAACGCAATCTTCCGACAGCGAAAGCACTCATTGGAAACCCAGCGGATGCTACACCGTGGGATCGGGAAAGCTTTCTGAAACTCACCTCAGTTTTCCTCTCCTGGTGCTCGTGTTCTCCATTCAGGCCCCCTTACTAACAATCTCCCCACTTGGAGACTCGGCGCCTTTCCATGCCTCTTTCGTACCGTCGGCAATTTGTCCGCAGGATGAACTGCAAGAGGGGGAACCAATGAGAGACTCGCTGGAGGTGTTTGGTCGGGCACATGTCACTCTCATTTCCCATCACGAAGAAGAATTCACCAGCGGTTCAGCCTGCCACCGCGGATCGACAATAGGGCGTGAAGCCATCCAGCCGTGTTGCGTCCCACTCACAAAAAAGCGACTTGGGAAATGGAGCTCAGGGGCCCTGCACTTCCCAAACCTGCAGAGTTCTAAACGATAACTATCGCCCCAAAATATATTGAGGTCAGGCTACGAAGAGGCGCTGAACGCAAGGCAGAACTGCAGGAAACGGATGTCAACGGGTACATCGGAATGGCCCCGATAGCACATGAAAAGCGCCAGAACGTGGACAATGATGCGGTTGGCCAAAAAGGGCGTATGCGTTTTTTCCTGAATATATTCAGGAAAAAACGCATACGCCCTTTTTGGCCAACCAAGCAACCTGGGAGAGCAAATCAGCACTACAAAGAAATCTCTCGCCCCCCCCCCCGGGGGCAAAAGGGCCAGGCGAAAAAAGTCTAAAAACCAGAAAGGCAGGACAGCCCACGGAGTCAAGGGAGCCTTGTTAAGCTGATGGGCGGGATGTCAATGGCCAACAGCCAATCTTCACAAGTGTATCCTCTTTCCCAAACCATGTAAAACACAGAACCACAGAGCATAGGGCACTTCCACACATGGGCGTTGACCTTGGGAAAATGAAAAAATCAACCAGACACAGGGACCCCAAAGTTGAGGGCTGCTGTCTTGACAAGAACCTCCACTCCGGTACACGTTTCATATCCCAGGAAAGAGCCAAGTGGACAAAGACGAGTGGACAAGTGGACAAAGACAAGTGGACAAGTGGACAAGTGGTGCTACGTAGGTCCAATGGAGTGTCACTCAGCCATGAAATCCACGTCATGAGGCTGGTAGCAGCATCCTGAGTGGATTTAGGTACGATCATCCTCAGTGAAATAAGTCCCACAAAAAAAGAAACTTATGATATCACTTATCGAGGGAATGTAAAAATCGCTCCCCATGAACGGAATCCCCAAACAGAACAGAGTCACGCTTTTAGAAAACACACTTATGCCTGCTTCAGGGGAAAGGTGAGGTGCGGTGACGCATAAAACTCGAGTTTGAAATGAGCACAGATACCCTTCCGAAAACCGAATATGGAATGGACACGACCTACTCCTTGCTCAATCAACTGGACTCACCAGACCCTGTTCATCGCACAAGTATCTATCCGACTAGTAAGCATCTTAAAAGCTAAGTCTTGATATCTCTGTGTAAGTGCATCAAGTGTGTGTAAAGCGGCCTAAAACCAGCAGGGAAAATCAGCTCAGACCCATTCTGAGGATACATTTCCAACACAAAGAAGAAACAAGCAGGGCAAAACAGAGAGAAATTCTTCCAAAATGCGTTCAGGGACTGGCATGCAACCAGGATTGACCACATCTACAGCCCCAGCGGCAGAAGACATAAGGCTGGACACTCTTGGGGCTGAGACGATTGGTGAGGTTGGGAAAGCAAATGCAGACCCTTGAAAGGAATCCTGCGTGCTCCCCATTCCATGGCTCCCAACTCTCCAGGTTCAACGCAATCTTCCGACAGCGAAAGCACTCATTGGAAACCCAGCGGATGCTACACCGTGGGATCGGGAAAGCTTTCTGAAACTCACCTCAGTTTTCCTCTCCTGGTGCTCGTGTTCTCCATTCAGGCCCCCTTACTAACAATCTCCCCACTTGGAGACTCGGCGCCTTTCCATGCCTCTTTCGTACCGTCTGCAATTTGTCCGCAGGATGAACTGCAAGAGGGGGAACCAATGAGAGACTCGCTGGAGGTGTTTGGTCGGGCACATGTCACTCTCATTTCCCATCACGAAGAAGAATTCACCAGCGGTTCAGCCTGCCACCGCGGATCGACAATAGGGCGTGAAGCCATCCAGCCGTGTTGCGTCCCACTCACAAAAAAGCGACTTGGGAAATGGAGCTCAGGGGCCCTGCACTTCCCAAACCTGCAGAGTTCTAAACGATAACTATCGCCCCAAAATATATTGAGGTCAGGCTACGAAGAGGCGCTGAACGCAAGGCAGAACTGCAGGAAACGGATGTCAACGGGTACATCGGAATGGCCCCGATAGCACATGAAAAGCGCCAGAACGTGGACAATGATGCGGTTGGCCAAAAAGGGCGTATGCGTTTTTTCCTGAATATATTCAGGAAAAAACGCATACGCCCTTTTTGGCCAACCAAGCAACCTGGGAGAGCAAATCAGCACTACAAAGAAATCTCTCGCCCCCCCCCCCCGGGGCAAAAGGGCCAGGCGAAAAAAGTCTAAAAACCAGAAAGGCAGGACAGCCCACGGAGTCAAGGGAGCCTTGTTAAGCTGATGGGCGGGATGTCAATGGCCAACAGCCAATCTTCACAAGTGTATCCTCTTTCCCAAACCATGTAAAACACAGAACCACAGAGCATAGGGCACTACCACACATGGGCGTTGACCTTGGGAAAATGAAAAAATCAACCAGACACAGGGACCCCAAAGTTGAGGGCTGCTGTCTTGACAAGAACCTCCACTCCGGTACACGTTTCATATCCCAGGAAAGAGCCAAGTGGACAAAGACGAGTGGACAAGTGGACAAAGACAAGTGGACAAGTGGACAAGTGGTGCTACGTAGGTCCAATGGAGTGTCACTCAGCCATGAAATCCACGTCATGAGGCTGGTAGCAGCATCCTGAGTGGATTTAGGTACGATCATCCTCAGTGAAATAAGTCCCACAAAAATAGAAACTTATGATATCACTTATCGAGGGAATGTAAAAATCGCTCCCCATGAACGGAATCCCCAAACAGAACAGAGTCACGCTTTTAGAAAACACACTTATGCCTGCTTCAGGGGAAAGGTGAGGTGCGGTGACGCATAAAACTCGAGTTTGAAATGAGCACAGATACCCTTCCGAAAACCGAATATGGAATGGACACGACCTACTCCTTGCTCAATCAACTGGACTCACCAGACCCTGTTCATCGCACAAGTATCTATCCGACTAGTAAGCATCTTAAAAGCTAAGTCTTGATATCTCTGTGTAAGTGCATCAAGTGTGTGTAAAGCGGCCTAAAACCAGCAGGGAAAATCAGCTCAGACCCATTCTGAGGATACATTTCCAACACAAAGAAGAAACAAGCAGGGCAAAACAGAGAGAAATTCTTCCAAAATGCGTTCAGGGACTGGCATGCAACCAGGATTGACCACATCTACAGCCCCAGCGGCAGAAGACATAAGGCTGGACACTCTTGGGGCTGAGACGATTGGTGAGGTTGGGAAAGCAAATGCAGACCCTTGAAAGGAATCCTGCGTGCTCCCCATTCCATGGCTCCCAACTCTCCAGGTTCAACGCAATCTTCCGACAGCGAAAGCACTCATTGGAAACCCAGCGGTTGCTACACCGTGGGATCGGGAAAGCTTTCTGAAACTCACCTCAGTTTTCCTCTCCTGGTGCTCGTGTTCTCCATTCAGGCCCCCTTACTAACAATCTCCCCACTTGGAGACTCGGCGCCTTTCCATGCCTCTTTCGTACCGTCTGCAATTTGTCCGCAGGATGAACTGCAAGAGGGGGAACCAATGAGAGACTCGCTGGAGGTGTTTGGTCGGGCACATGTCACTCTCATTTCCCATCACGAAGAAGAATTCACCAGCGGTTCAGCCTGCCACCGCGGATCGACAATAGGGCGTGAAGCCATCCAGCCGTGTTGCGTCCCACTCACAAAAAAGCGACTTGGGAAATGGAGCTCAGGGGCCCTGCACTTCCCAAACCTGCAGAGTTCTAAACGATAACTATCGCCCCAAAATATATTGAGGTCAGGCTACGAAGAGGCGCTGAACGCAAGGCAGAACTGCAGGAAACGGATGTCAACGGGTACATCGGAATGGCCCCGATAGCACATGAAAAGCGCCAGAACGTGGACAATGATGCGGTTGGCCAAAAAGGGCGTATGCGTTTTTTCCTGAATATATTCAGGAAAAAACGCAAACGCCCTTTTTGGCCAACCAAGCAACCTGGGAGAGCAAATCAGCACTACAAAGAAATCTCTCGCCCCCCCCCCGGGGGCAAAAGGGCCAGGCGAAAAAAGTCTAAAAACCAGAAAGGCAGGACAGCCCACGGAGTCAAGGGAGCCTTGTTAAGCTGATGGGCGGGATGTCAATGGCCAACAGCCAATCTTCACAAGTGTATCCTCTTTCCCAAACCATGGAAAACACAGAACCACAGAGCATAGGGCACTTCCACACATGGGCGTTGACCTTGGGAAAATGAAAAAATCAACCAGACACAGGGACCCCAAAGTTGAGGGCTGCTGTCTTGACAAGAACCTCCACTCCGGTACACGTTTCATATCCCAGGAAAGAGCCAAGTGGACAAAGACGAGTGGACAAGTGGACAAAGACAAGTGGACAAGTGGACAAGTGGTGCTACGTAGGTCCAATGGAGTGTCACTCAGCCATGAAATCCACGTCATGAGGCTGGTAGCAGCATCCTGAGTGGATTTAGGTACGATCATCCTCAGTGAAATAAGTCCCACAAAAAAAGAAACTTATGATATCACTTATCGAGGGAATGTAAAAATCGCTCCCCATGAACGGAATCCCCAAACAGAACAGAGTCACGCTTTTAGAAAACACACTTATGCCTGCTTCAGGGGAAAGGTGAGGTGCGGTGACGCATAAAACTCGAGTTTGAAATGAGCACAGATACCCTTCCGAAAACCGAATATGGAATGGACACGACCTACTCCTTGCTCAATCAACTGGACTCACCAGACCCTGTTCATCGCACAAGTATCTATCCGACTAGTAAGCATCTTAAAAGCTAAGTCTTGATATCTCTGTGTAAGTGCATCAAGTGTGTGTAAAGCGGCCTAAAACCAGCAGGGAAAATCAGCTCAGACCCATTCTGAGGATACATTTCCAACACAAAGAAGAAACAAGCAGGGCAAAACAGAGAGAAATTCTTCCAAAATGCGTTCAGGGACTGGCATGCAACCAGGATTGACCACATCTACAGCCCCAGCGGCAGAAGACATAAGGCTGGACACTCTTGGGGCTGAGACGATTGGTGAGGTTGGGAAAGCAAATGCAGACCCTTGAAAGGAATCCGTCGTGCTCCCCATTCCATGGCTCCCAACTCTCCAGGTTCAACGCAATCTTCCGACAGCGAAAGCACTCATTGGAAACCCAGCGGATGCTACACCGTGGGATCGGGAAAGCTTTCTGAAACTCACCTCAGTTTTCCTCTCCTGGTGCTCGTGTTCTCCATTCAGGCCCCCTTACTAACAATCTCCCCACTTGGAGACTCGGCGCCTTTCCATGCCTCTTTCGTACCGTCTGCAATTTGTCCGCAGGATGAACTGCAAGAGGGGGAACCAATGAGAGACTCGCTGGAGGTGTTTGGTCGGGCACATGTCACTCTCATTTCCCATCACGAAGAAGAATTCACCAGCGGTTCAGCCTGCAACCGCGGATCGACAATAGGGCGTGAAGCCATCCAGCCGTGTTGCGTCCCACTCACAAAAAAGCGACTTGGGAAATGGAGCTCAGGGGCCCTGCACTTCCCAAACCTGCAGAGTTCTAAACGATAACTATCGCCCCAAAATATATTGAGGTCAGGCTACGAAGAGGCGCTGAACGCAAGGCAGAACTGCAGGAAACGGATGTCAACGGGTACATCGGAATGGCCCCGATAGCACATGAAAAGCGCCAGAACGTGGACAATGATGCGGTTGGCCAAAAAGGGCGTATGCGTTTTTTCCTGAATATATTCAGGAAAAAACGCATACGCCCTTTTTGGCCAACCAAGCAACCTGGGAGAGCAAATCAGCACTACAAAGAAATCTCTCGCCCCACCCCGGGGGCAAAAGGGCCAGGCGAAAAAAGTCTAAAAACCAGAAAGGCAGGACAGCCCACGGAGTCAAGGGAGCCTTGTTAAGCTGATGGGCGGGATGTCAATGGCCAACAGCCAATCTTCACAAGTGTATCCTCTTTCTCAAACCATGTAAAACACAGAACCACAGAGCATAGGGCACTTCCACACATGGGCGTTGACCTTGGGAAAATGAAAAAATCAACCAGACACAGGGACCCCAAAGTTGAGGGCTGCTGTCTTGACAAGAACCTCCACTCCGGTACACGTTTCATATCCCAGGAAAGAGCCAAGTGGACAAAGACGAGTGGACAAGTGGACAAAGACAAGTGGACAAGTGGACAAGTGGTGCTACGTAGGTCCAATGGAGTGTCACTCAGCCATGAAATCCACGTCATGAGGCTGGTAGCAGCATCCTGAGTGGATTTAGGTACGATCATCCTCAGTGAAATAAGTCCCACAAAAAAAGAAACTTATGATATCACTTATCGAGGGAATGTAAAAATCGCTCCCCATGAACGGAATCCCCAAACAGAACAGAGTCACGCTTTTAGAAAACACACTTATGCCTGCTTCAGGGGAAAGGTGAGGTGCGGTGACGCATAAAACTCGAGTTTGAAATGAGCACAGATACCCTTCCGAAAACCGAATATGGAATGGACACGACCTACTCCTTGCTCAATCAACTGGACTCACCAGACCCTGTTCATCGCACAAGTATCTATCCGACTAGTAAGCATCTTAAAAGCTAAGTCTTGATATCTCTGTGTAAGTGCATCAAGTGTGTGTAAAGCAGCCTAAAACCAGCAGGGAAAATCAGCTCAGACCCATTCTGAGGATACATTTCCAACACAAAGAAGAAACAAGCAGGGCAAAACAGAGAGAAATTCTTCCAAAATGCGTTCAGGGACTGGCATGCAACCAGGATTGACCACATCTACAGCCCCAGCGGCAGAAGACATAAGGCTGGACACTCTTGGGGCTGAGACGATTGGTGAGGTTGGGAAAGCAAATGCAGACCCTTGAAAGGAATCCGTCGTGCTCCCCATTCCATGGCTCCCAACTCTCCAGGTTCAACGCAAACTTCCGACAGCGAAAGCACTCATTGGAAACCCAGCGGATGCTACACCGTGGGATCGGGAAAGCTTTCTGAAACTCACCTCAGTTTTCCTCTCCTGGTGCTCGTGTTCTCCATTCAGGACCCCTTACTAACAATCTCCCCACTTGGAGTCTCAGCGCCTTTCCATGCCTCTTTCGTACCGTCTGCAATTTGTCCGCAGGATGAACTGCAAGAGGGGGAACCAATGAGAGACTCGCTGGAGGTGTTTGGTCGGGCACATGTCACTCTCATTTCCCATCACGAAGAAGAATTCACCAGCGGTTCAGCCTGCAACCGCGGATCGACAATAGGGCGTGAAGCCATCCAGCCGTGTTGCGTCCCACTCACAAAAAAGCGACTTGGGAAATGGAGCTCAGGGGCCCTGCACTTCCCAAACCTGCAGAGTTCTAAACGATAACTATCGCCCCAAAATATATTGAGGTCAGGCTACGAAGAGGCGCTGAACGCAAGGCAGAACTGCAGGAAACGGATGTCAACGGGTACATCGGAATGGCCCCGATAGCACATGAAAAGCGCCAGAACGTGGACAATGATGCGGTTGGCCAAAAAGGGCGTATGCGTTTTTTCCTGAATATATTCAGGAAAAAACGCATACGCCCTTTTTGGCCAACCAAGCAACCTGGGAGAGCAAATCAGCACTACAAAGAAATCTCTCGCCCCCCCCCCCGGGGGCAAAAGGGCCAGGCGAAAAAAGTCTAAAAACCAGAAAGGCAGGACAGCCCACGGAGTCAAGGGAGCCTTGTTAAGCTGATGGGCGGGATGTCAATGGCCAACAGCCAATCTTCACAAGTGTATCCTCTTTCCCAAACCATGTAAAACACAGAACCACAGAGCATAGGGCACTTCCACACATGGGCGTTGACCTTGGGAAAATGAAAAAATCAACCAGACACAGGGACCCCAAAGTTGAGGGCTGCTGTCTTGACAAGAACCTCCACTCCGGTACACGTTTCATATCCCAGGAAAGAGCCAAGTGGACAAAGACGAGTGGACAAGTGGACAAAGACAAGTGGACAAGTGGACAAGTGGTGCTACGTAGGTCCAATGGAGTGTCACTCAGCCATGAAATCCACGTCATGAGGCTGGTAGCAGCATCCTGAGTGGATTTAGGTACGATCATCCTCAGTGAAATAAGTCCCACAAAAAAAGAAACTTATGATATCACTTATCGAGGGAATGTAAAAATCGCTCCCCATGAACGGAATCCCCAAACAGAACAGAGTCACGCTTTTAGAAAACACACTTATGCCTGCTTCAGGGGAAAGGTGAGGTGGGGTGACGCATAAAACTCGAGTTTGAAATGAGCACAGATACCCTTCCGAAAACCGAATATGGAATGGACACGACCTACTCCTTGCTCAATCAACTGGACTCACCAGACCCTGTTCATCGCACAAGTATCTATCCGACTAGTAAGCATCTTAAAAGCTAAGTCTTGATATCTCTGTGTAAGTGCATCAAGTGTGTGTAAAGCGGCCTAAAACCAGCAGGGAAAATCAGCTCAGACCCATTCTGAGGATACATTTCCAACATAAAGAAGAAACAAGCAGGGCAAAACAGAGAGAAATTCTTCCAAAATGCGTTCAGGGACTGCCATGCAACCAGGATTGACCACATCTACAGCCCCAGCGGCAGAAGACATAAGGCTGGACACTCTTGGGGCTGAGACGATTGGTGAGGTTGGGAAAGCAAATGCAGACCCTTGAAAGGAATCCTGCGTGCTCCCCATTCCATGGCTCCCAACTCTCCAGGTTCAACGCAATCTTCCGACAGCGAAAGCACTCATTGGAAACCCAGCGGATGCTACACCGTGGGATCGGGAAAGCTTTCTGAAACTCACCTCAGTTTTCCTCTCCTGGTGCTCGTGTTCTCCATTCAGGCCCCCTTACTAACAATCTCCCCACTTGGAGACTCGGCGCCTTTCCATGCCTCTTTCGTACCGTCTGCAATTTGTCCGCAGGATGAACTGCAAGAGGGGGAACCAATGAGAGACTCGCTGGAGGTGTTTGGTCGGGCACATGTCACTCTCATTTCCCATCACGAAGAAGAATTCACCAGCGGTTCAGCCTGCAACCGCGGATCGACAATAGGGCGTGAAGCCATCCAGCCGTGTTGCGTCCCACTCACAAAAAAGCGACTTGGGAAATGGAGCTCAGGGGCCCTGCACTTCCCAAACCTGCAGAGTTCTAAACGATAACTATCGCCCCAAAATATATTGAGGGCAGGCTACGAAGAGGCGCTGAACGCAAGGCAGAACTGCAGGAAACGGATGTCAACGGGTACATCGGAATGGCCCCGATAGCACATGAAAAGCGCCAGAACGTGGACAATGATGCGGTTGGCCAAAAAGGGCGTATGCGTTTTTTCCTGAATATATTCAGGAAAAAACGCATACGCCCTTTTTGGCCAACCAAGCAACCTGGGAGAGCAAATCAGCACTACAAAGAAATCTCTCGCCCCCCCCCGGGGGCAAAAGGGCAAGGCGAAAAAAGTCTAAAAACCAGAAAGGCAGGACAGCCCACGGAGTCAAGGGAGCCTTGTTAAGCTGATGGGCGGGATGTCAATGGCCAACAGCCAATCTTCACAAGTGTATCCTCTTTCTCAAACCATGTAAAACACAGAACCACAGAGCATAGGGCACTTCCACACATGGGCGTTGACCTTGGGAAAATGAAAAAATCAACCAGACACAGGGACCCCAAAGTTGAGGGCTGCTGTCTTGACAAGAACCTCCACTCCGGTACACGTTTCATATCCCAGGAAAGAGCCAAGTGGACAAAGACGAGTGGACAAGTGGACAAAGACAAGTGGACAAGTGGACAAGTGGTGCTACGTAGGTCCAATGGAGTGTCACTCAGCCATGAAATCCACGTCATGAGGCTGGTAGCAGCATCCTGAGTGGATTTAGGTACGATCATCCTCAGTGAAATAAGTCTCACAAAAAAAGAAACTTATGATATCACTTATCGAGGGAATGTAAAAATCGCTCCCCATGAACGGAATCCCCAAACAGAACAGAGTCACGCTTTTAGAAAACACACTTATGCCTGCTTCAGGGGAAAGGTGAGGTGCGGTGACGCATAAAACTCGAGTTTGAAATGAGCACAGATACCCTTCCGAAAACCAAATATGGAATGGACACGACCTACTCCTTGCTCAATCAACTGGACTCACCAGACCCTGTTCATCGCACAAGTATCTATCCGACTAGTAAGCATCTTAAAAGCTAAGTCTTGATATCTCTGTGTAAGTGCATCAAGTGTGTGTAAAGCGGCCTAAAACCAGCAGGGAAAATCAGCTCAGACCCATTCTGAGGATACATTTCCAACACAAAGAAGAAACAAGCAGGGCAAAACAGAGAGAAATTCTTCCAAAATGCGTTCAGGGACTGGCATGCAACCAGGATTGACCACATCTACAGCCCCAGCGGCAGAAGACATAAGGCTGGACACTCTTGGGGCTGAGACGATTGGTGAGGTTGGGAAAGCAAATGCAGACCCTTGAAAGGAATCCGTCGTGCTCCCCATTCCATGGCTCCCAACTCTCCAGGTTCAACGCAATCTTCCGACAGCGAAAGCACTCATTGGAAACCCAGCGGATGCTACACCGTGGGATCGGGAAAGCTTTCTGAAACTCACCTCAGTTTTCCTCTCCTGGTGCTCGTGTTCTCCATTCAGGCCCCCTTACTAACAATCTCCCCACTTGGAGTCTCGGCGCCTTTCCATGCCTCTTTCGTACCGTCTGCAATTTGTCCGCAGGATGAACTGAAAGAGGGGGAACCAATGAGAGACTCGCTGGAGGTGTTTGGTCGGGCACATGTCACTCTCATTTCCCATCACGAAGAAGAATTCACCAGCGGTTCAGCCTGCAACCGCGGATCGACAATAGGGCGTGAAGCCATCCAGCCGTGTTGCGTCCCACTCACAAAAAAGCGACTTGGGAAATGGAGCTCAGGGGCACTGCACTTCCCAAACCTGCAGAGTTCTAAACGATAACTATCGCCCGAAAATATATTGAGGGCAGGCTACGAAGAGGCGCTGAACGCAAGGCAGAACTGCAGGAAACGGATGTCAACGGGTACATCGGAATGGCCCCGATAGCACATGAAAAGCGCCAGAACGTGGACAATGATGCGGTTGGCCAAAAAGGGCGTATGCGTTTTTTCCTGAATATATTCAGGAAAAAACGCATACGCCCTTTTTGGCCAACCAAGCAACCTGGGAGAGCAAATCAGCACTACAAAGAAATCTCTCGCCCCCCCCCCGGGGCAAAAGGGCCAGGCGAAAAAAGTCTAAAAACCAGAAAGGCAGGACAGGCCACGGAGTCAAGGGAGCCTTGTTAAGCTGATGGGCGGGATGTCAATGGCCAACAGCCAATCTTCACAAGTGTATCCTCTTTCCCAAACCATGTAAAACACAGAACCACAGAGCATAGGGCACTTCCACACATGGGCGTTGACCTTGGGAAAATGAAAAAATCAACCAGACACAGGGACCCCAAAGTTGAGGGCTGCTGTCTTGACAAGAACCTCCACTCCGGTACACGTTTCATATCCCAGGAAAGAGCCAAGTGGACAAAGACGAGTGGACAAGTGGACAAAGACAAGTGGACAAGTGGACAAGTGGTGCTACGTAGGTCCAATGGAGTGTCACTCAGCCATGAAATCCACGTCATGAGGCTGGTAGCAGCATCCTGAGTGGATTTAGGTACGATCATCCTCAGTGAAATAAGTCCCACAAAAAAAGAAACTTATGATATCACTTATCGAGGGAATGTAAAAATCGCTCCCCATGAACGGAATCCCCAAACAGAACAGAGTCACGCTTTTAGAAAACACACTTATGCCTGCTTCAGGGGAAAGGTGAGGTGCGGTGACGCATAAAACTCGAGTTTGAAATGAGCACAGATACCCTTCCGAAAACCGAATATGGAATGGACACGACCTACTCCTTGCTCAATCAACTGGACTCACCAGACCCTGTTCATCGCACAAGTATCTATCCGACTAGTAAGCATCTTAAAAGCTAAGTCTTGATATCTCTGTGTAAGTGCATCAAGTGTGTGTAAAGCGGCCTAAAACCAGCAGGGAAAATCAGCTCAGACCCATTCTGAGGATACATTTCCAACATAAAGAAGAAACAAGCAGGGCAAAACAGAGAGAAATTCTTCCAAAATGCGTTCAGGGACTGGCATGCAACCAGGATTGACCACATCTACAGCCCCAGCGGCAGAAGACATAAGGCTGGACACTCTTGGGGCTGAGACGATTGGTGAGGTTGGGAAAGCAAATGCAGACCCTTGAAAGGAATCCGTCGTGCTCACCATTCCATGGGTCCCAACTCTCCAGGTTCAACGCAATCTTCCGACAGCGAAAGCACTCATTGGAAACCCAGCGGATGCTACACCGTGGGATCGGGAAAGCTTTCTGAAACTCACCTCAGTTTTCCTCTCCTGGTGCTCGTGTTCTCCATTCAGGCCCCCTTACTAACAATCTCCCCACTTGGAGACTCGGCGCCTTTCCATGCCTCTTTCGTACCGTCTGCAATTTGTCCGCAGGATGAACTGCAAGAGGGGGAACCAATGAGAGACTCGCTGGAGGTGTTTGGTCGGGCACATGTCACTCTCATTTCCCATCACGAAGAAGAATTCACCAGCGGTTCAGCCTGCCACCCCGGATCGACAATAGGGCGTGAAGCCATCCAGCCGTGTTGCGTCCCACTCACAAAAAAGAGACTTGGGAAATGGAGCTCAGGGGCACTGCACTTCCCAAACCTGCAGAGTTCTAAACGATAACTATCGCCCCAAAATATATTGAGGTCAGGCTACGAAGAGGCGCTGAACGCAAGGCAGAACTGCAGGAAACGGATGTCAACGGGTACATCGGAATGGCCCCGATAGCACATGAAAAGCGCCAGAACGTGGACAATGATGCGGTTGGCCAAAAAGGGCGTATGCGTTTTTTCCTGAATATATTCAGGAAAAAACGCATACGCCCTTTTTGGACAACCAAGCAACCTGGGAGAGCAAATCAGCACTACAAAGAAATCTCTCGCCCACCCCCCCCGGGGCAAAAGGGTCAGGCGAAAAAAGTCTAAAAACCAGAAAGGCAGGACAGCCCACGGAGTCAAGGGAGCCTTGTTAAGCTGATGGGCGGGATGTCAATGGCCAACAGCCAATCTTCACAAGTGTATCCTCTTTCCCAAACCATGTAAAACACAGAACCACAGAGCATAGGGCACTTCCACACATGGGCGTTGACCTTGGGAAAATGAAAAAATCAACCAGACACAGGGACCCCAAAGTTGAGGGCTGCTGTCTTGACAAGAACCTCCACTCCGGTACACGTTTCATATCCCAGGAAAGAGCCAAGTGGACAAAGACGAGTGGACAAGTGGACAAAGTCAAGTGGACAAGTGGTGCTACGTAGGTCCAATGGAGTGTCACTCAGCCATGAAATCCACGTCATGAGGCTGGTAGCAGCATCCTGAGTGGATTTAGGTACGATCATCCTCAGTGAAATAAGTCCCACAAAAAAAGAAACTTATGATATCACTTATCGAGGGAATGTAAAAATCGCTCCCCATGAACGGAATCCCCAAACAGAACAGAGTCACGCTTTTAGAAAACACACTTATGCCTGCTTCAGGGGAAAGGTGAGGTGGGGTGACGCATAAAACTCGAGTTTGAAATGAGCACAGATACCCTTCCGAAAACCGAATATGGAATGGACACGACCTACTCCTTGCTCAATCAACTGGACTCACCAGACCCTGTTCATCGCACAAGTATCTATCCGACTAGTAAGCATCTTAAAAGCTAAGTCTTGATATCTCTGTGTAAGTGCATCAAGTGTGTGTAAAGCGGCCTAAAGCCAGCAGGGAAAATCAGCTCAGACCCATTCTGAGGATACATTTCCAACATAAAGAAGAAACAAGCAGGGCAAAACAGAGAGAAATTCTTCCAAAATGCGTTCAGGGACTGGCATGCAACCAGGATTGACCACATCTACAGCCCCAGCGGCAGAAGACATAAGGCTGGACACTCTTGGGGCTGAGACGATTGGTGAGGTTGGGAAAGCAAATGCAGACCCTTGAAAGGAATCCTGCGTGCTCCCCATTCCATGGCTCCCAACTCTCCAGGTTCAACGCAATCTTCCGACAGCGAAAGCACTCATTGGAAACCCAGCGGATGCTACACCGTGGGATCGGGAAAGCTTTCTGAAACTCACCTCAGTTTTCATCTCCTGGTGCTCGTGTTCTCCATTCAGGCCCCCTTACTAACAATCTCCCCACTTGGAGACTCGGCGCCTTTCCATGCCTCTTTCGTACCGTCTGCAATTTGTCCGCAGGATGAACTGCAAGAGGGGGAACCAATGAGAGACTCGCTGGAGGTGTTTGGTCGGGCACATGTCACTCTCATTTCCCATCACGAAGAAGAATTCACCAGCGGTTCAGCCTGCCACCCCGGATCGACAATAGGGCGTGAAGCCATCCAGCCGTGTTGCGTCCCACTCACAAAAAAGAGACTTGGGAAATGGAGCTCAGGGGCACTGCACTTCCCAAACCTGCAGAGTTCTAAACGATAACTATCGCCCCAAAATATATTGAGGTCAGGCTACGAAGAGGCGCTGAACGCAAGGCAGAACTGCAGGAAACGGATGTCAACGGGTACATCGGAATGGCCCCGATAGCACATGAAAAGCGCCAGAACGTGGACAATGATGCGGTTGGCCAAAAAGGGCGTATGCGTTTTTTCCTGAATATATTCAGGAAAAAACGCATACGCCCTTTTTGGCCAACCAAGCAACCTGGGAGAGCAAATCAGCACTACAAAGAAATCTCTCGCCCACCCCCCCCGGGGCAAAAGGGTCAGGCGAAAAAAGTCTAAAAACCAGAAAGGCAGGACAGCCCACGGAGTCAAGGGAGCCTTGTTAAGCTGATGGGCGGGATGTCAATGGCCAACAGCCAATCTTCACAAGTGTATCCTCTTTCCCAAACCATGTAAAACACAGAACCACAGAGCATAGGGCACTTCCACACATGGGCGTTGACCTTGGGAAAATGAAAAAATCAACCAGACACAGGGACCCCAAAGTTGAGGGCTGCTGTCTTGACAAGAACCTCCACTCCGGTACACGTTTCATATCCCAGGAAAGAGCCAAGTGGACAAAGACGAGTGGACAAGTGGACAAAGACAAGTGGACAAGTGGACAAGTGGTGCTACGTAGGTCCAATGGAGTGTCACTCAGCCATGAAATCCACGTCATGAGGCTGGTAGCAGCATCCTGAGTGGATTTAGGTACGATCATCCTCAGTGAAATAAGTCCCACAAAAAAAGAAACTTATGATATCACTTATCGAGGGAATGTAAAAATCGCTCCCCATGCACTGAATCCCCAAACAGAACAGAGTCACGCTTTTAGAAAACACACTTATGCCTGCTTCAGGGGAAAGGTGAGGTGCGGTGACGCATAAAACTCGAGTTTGAAATGAGCACAGATACCCTTCCGAAAACCGAATATGGAATGGACACGACCTACTCCTTGCTCAATCAACTGGACTCACCAGACCCTGTTCATCGCACAAGTATCTCTCCGACTAGTAAGCATCTTAAAAGCTAAGTCTTGATATCTCTGTGTAAGTGCATCAAGTGTGTGTAAAGCGGCCTAAAACCAGCAGGGAAAATCAGCTCAGACCCATTCTGAGGATAGATTTCCAACATAAAGAAGAAACAAGCAGGGCAAAACAGAGAGAAATTCTTCCAAAATGCGTTCAGGGACTGGCATGCAACCAGGATTGACCACATCTACAGCCCCAGCGGCAGAAGACATAAGGCTGGACACTCTTGGGGCTGAGACGATTGGTGAGGTTGGGAAAGCAAATGCAGACCCTTGAAAGGAATCCTGCGTGCTCCCCTTTCCATGGCTCCCAACTCTCCAGGTTCAACGCAATCTTCCGACAGCGAAAGCACTCATTGGAAACCCAGCGGATGCTACACCGTGGGATCGGGAAAGCTTTCTGAAACCCACCTAAGTTTTCATCTCCTGGTGCTCGTGTTCTCCATTCAGGCCCCCTTACTAACAATCTCCCCACTTGGAGACTCGGCGCCTTAACATGCCTCTTTCGTACCGTCTGCAATTTGTCCACAGGATGAACTGCAAGAGGGGGAACCAATGAGAGACTCGCTGGAGGTGTTTGGTCGGGCACATGTCACTCTCATTTCCAATCGCGAAGAAGAATTCACCAGAGGCTCAGCCTGCCACCGCGGATCGACAATAGGGCGTGAAGCCATCCAGCCGTGTTGCGTCCCACTCACAAAAAAGCGACTTGGGAAATGGAGCTCAGGGGCACTGCACTTCCCAAACCTGCAGAGTTCTAAACGATAACTATCGCCCCAAAATATATTGAGGTCAGGCTACGAAGAGGCGTTGAACGCAAGGCAGAATTGCAGGAAACGGATGTCAACGGGTACATCGGAATGGCCCCGATAGCACATGAAAAGCGCCAGAACGTGGACAATGATGCGGTTGGCCAAAAAGGGCGTATGCGTTTTTTCGTGAATATATTCAGGAAAAAACGCATACGCCCTTTTTGGCCAACCAAGCAACCTGGGAGAGCAAATCAGCACTACAAAGAAATCTCTCGCCCCCCCCCCGGGGCAAAAGGGTCAGGCGAAAAAAGTCTAAAAACCAGAAAGGCAGGACAGGCCACGGAGTCAAGGGAGCCTTGTTAAGCTGATGGGCGGGATGTCAATGGCCAACAGCCAATCTTCACAAGTGTATCCTCTTTCCCAAACCATGTAAAACACAGAACCACAGAGCATAGGGCACTTCCACACATGGGCGTTGACCTTGGGAAAATGAAAAAATCAACCAGACACAGGGACCCCAAAGTTGAGGGCTGCTGTCTTGACAAGAACCTCCACTCCGGTACACGTTTCATATCCCAGGAAAGAGCCAAGTGGACAAAGACGAGTGGACAAGTGGACAAAGTCAAGTGGACAAGTGGACAAGTGGTGCTACGTAGGTCCAATGGAGTGTCACTCAGCCATGAAATCCACGTCATGAGGCTGGTAGCAGCATCCTGAGTGGATTTAGGTACGATCATCCTCAGTGAAATAAGTCCCACAAAAAAAGAAACTTATGATATCACTTATCGAGGGAATGTAAAAATCGCTCCCCATGCACTGAATCCCCAAACAGAACAGAGTCACGCTTTTAGAAAACACACTTATGCCTGCTTCAGGGGAAAGGTGAGGTGCGGTGACGCATAAAATTCGAGTTTGAAATGAGCACAGATACCCTTCCGAAAACCGAATATGGAATGGACACGACCTACTCCTTGCTCAATCAACTGGACTCACCAGACCCTGTTCATCGCACAAGTATCTCTCCGACTAGTAAGCATCTTAAAAGCTAAGTCTTGATATCTCTGTGTAAGTGCATCAAGTGTGTGTAAAGCGGCCTAAAACCAGCAGGGAAAATCAGCTCAGACCCATTCTGAGGATACATTTCCAACACAAAGAAGAAACAAGCAGGGCAAAACAGAGAGAAATTCTTCCAAAATGCGTTCAGGGACTGGCATGCAACCAGGATTGACCACATCTACAGCCCCAGCGGCAGAAGACATAAGGCTGGACACTCTTGGGGCTGAGACGATTGGTGAGGTTGGGAAAGCAAATGCAGACCCTTGAAAGGAATCCTGCGTGCTCCCCATTCCATGGGTCCCAACTCTCCAGGTTCAACGCAATCTTCCGACAGCGAAAGCACTCATTGGAAACCCAGCGGATGCTACACCGTGGGATCGGGAAAGCTTTCTGAAACTCACCTCAGTTTTCATCTCCTGGTGCTCGTGTTCTCCATTCAGGCCCCCTTACTAACAATCTCCCCACTTGGAGACTCGGCGCCTTTCCATGCCTCTTTCGTACCGTCTGCAATTTGTCCGCAGGATGAACTGCAAGAGGGGGAACCAATGAGAGACTCGCTGGAGGTGTTTGGTCGGGCACATGTCACTCTCATTTCCCATCACGAAGAAGAATTCACCAGAGGTTCAGCCTGCCACCCCGGATCGACAATAGGGCGTGAAGCCATCCAGCCGTGTTGCGTCCCACTCACAAAAAAGCGACTTGGGAAATGGAGCTCAGGGGCACTGCACTTCCCAAACCTGCAGAGTTCTAAACGATAACTATCACCCCAAAATATATTGAGGTCAGGCTCCGAAGAGGCGCTGAACGCAAGGCAGAACTGCAGGAAACGGATGTCAACGGGTACATCGGAATGGCCCCGATAGCACATGAAAAGCGCCAGAACGTGGACAATGACGCGGTTGGCCAAAAAGGGCGTATGCGTTTTTTCCTGAATATATTCAGGAAAAAACGCATACGCCCTTTTTGGCCAACCAAGCAACCTGGGAGAGCAAATCAGCACTACAAAGAAATCTCTCGCCCCCCCCCCCCCGGGGCAAAAGGGTCAGGCGAAAAAAGTCTAAAAACCAGAAAGGCAGGACAGCCCACGGAGTCAAGGGAGCCTTGTTAAGCTGATGGGCGGGATGTCAATGGCCAACAGCCAATCTTCACAAGTGTATCCTCTTTCTCAAACCATGTAAAACACAGAACCACAGAGCATAGGGCACTTCCACACATGGGCGTTGACCTTGGGAAAATGAAAAAATCAACCAGACACAGGGACCCCAAAGTTGAGGGCTGCTGTCTTGACAAGAACCTCCACTCCGGTACACGTTTCATATCCCAGGAAAGAGCCAAGTGGACAAAGACGAGTGGACAAGTGGACAAAGACAAGTGGACAAGTGGACAAGTGGTGCTACGTAGGTCCAATGGAGTGTCACTCAGCCATGAAATCCACGTCATGAGGCTGGTAGCAGCATCCTGAGTGGATTTAGGTACGATCATCCTCAGTGAAATAAGTCTCACAAAAAAAGAAACTTATGATATCACTTATCGAGGGAATGTAAAAATCGCTCCCCATGAACGGAATCCCCAAACAGAACAGAGTCACGCTTTTAGAAAACACACTTATGCCTGCTTCAGGGGAAAGGTGAGGTGCGGTGACGCATAAAACTCGAGTTTGAAATGAGCACAGATACCCTTCCGAGAACCGAATATGGAATGGACACGACCTACTCCTTGCTCAATCAACTGGACTCACCAGACCCTGTTCATCGCACAAGTATCTATCCGACTAGTAAGCATCTTAAAAGCTAAGTCTTGATATCTCTGTGTAAGTGCATCAAGGGTGTGTAAAGCGGCCTAAAGCCAGCAGGGAAAATCAGCTCAGACCCATTCTGAGGATACATTTCCAACACAAAGAAGAAACAAGCAGGGCAAAACAGAGAGAAATTCTTCCAAAATGCGTTCAGGGACTGGCATGCAACCAGGATTGACCACATCTACAGCCCCAGCGGCAGAAGACATAAGGCTGGACACTCTTGGGGCTGAGACGATTGGTGAGGTTGGGAAAGCAAATGCAGACCCTTGAAAGGAATCCGTCGTGCTCCCCATTCCATGGCTCCCAACTCTCCAGGTTCAACGCAATCTTCCGACAGCGAAAGCACTCATTGGAAACCCAGCGGATGCTACACCGTGGGATCGGGAAAGCTTTCTGAAACTCACCTCAGTTTTCCTCTCCTGGTGCTCGTGTTCTCCATTCAGGCCCCCTTACTAACAATCTCCCCACTTGGAGTCTCGGCGCCTTTCCATGCCTCTTTCGTACCGTCTGCAATTTGTCCGCAGGATGAACTGCAAGAGGGGGAACCAATGAGAGACTCGCTGGAGGTGTTTGGTCGGGCACATGTCACTCTCATTTCCCATCACGAAGAAGAATTCACCAGCGGTTCAGCCTGCAACCGCGGATCGACAATAGGGCGTGAAGCCATCCAGCCGTGTTGCGTCCCACTCACAAAAAAGCGACTTGGGAAATGGAGCTCAGGGGCCCTGCACTTCCCAAACCTGCAGAGTTCTAAACGAAAACTATCGCCCCAAAATATATTGAGGGCAGGCTACGAAGAGGCGCTGAACGCAAGGCAGAACTGCAGGAAACGGATGTCAACGGGTACATCGGAATGGCCCCGATAGCACATGAAAAGCGCCAGAACGTGGACAATGATGCGGTTGGCCAAAAAGGGCGTATGCGTTTTTTCCTGAATATATTCAGGAAAAAACGCATACGCCCTTTTTGGCCAACCAAGCAACCTGGGAGAGCAAATCAGCACTACAAAGAAATCTCTCGCCCCCCCCCCGGGGCAAAAGGGCCAGGCGAAAAAAGTCTAAAAACCAGAAAGGCAGGACAGGCCACGGAGTCAAGGGAGCCTTGTTAAGCTGATGGGCGGGATGTCAATGGCCAACAGCCAATCTTCACAAGTGTATCCTCTTTCCCAAACCATGTAAAACACAGAACCACAGAGCATAGGGCACTTCCACACATGGGCGTTGACCTTGGGAAAATGAAAAAATCAACCAGACACAGGGACCCCAAAGTTGAGGGCTGCTGTCTTGACAAGAACCTCCACTCCGGTACACGTTTCATATCCCAGGAAAGAGCCAAGTGGACAATGACGAGTGGACAAGTGGACAAAGACAAGTGGACAAGTGGACAAGTGGTGCTACGTAGGTCCAATGGAGTGTCACTCAGCCATGAAATCCACGTCATGAGGCTGGTAGCAGCATCCTGAGTGGATTTAGGTACGATCATCCTCAGTGAAATAAGTCCCACAAAAAAAGAAACTTATGATATCACTTATCGAGGGAATGTAAAAATCGCTCCCCATGAACGGAATCCCCAAACAGAACAGAGTCACGCTTTTAGAAAACACACTTATGCCTGCTTCAGGGGAAAGGTGAGGTGCGGTGACGCATAAAACTCGAGTTTGAAATGAGCACAGATACCCTTCCGAAAACCGAATATGGAATGGACACGACCTACTCCTTGCTCAATCAACTGGACTCACCAGACCCTGTTCATCGCACAAGTATCTATCCGACTAGTAAGCATCTTAAAAGCTAAGTCTTGATATCTCTGTGTAAGTGCATCAAGTGTGTGTAAAGCGGCCTAAAACCAGCAGGGAAAATCAGCTCAGACCCATTCTGAGGATACATTTCCAACATAAAGAAGAAACAAGCAGGGCAAAACAGAGAGAAATTCTTCCAAAATGCGTTCAGGGACTGGCATGCAACCAGGATTGACCACATCTACAGCCCCAGCGGCAGAAGACATAAGGCTGGACACTCTTGGGGCTGAGACGATTGGTGAGGTTGGGAAAGCAAATGCAGACCCTTGAAAGGAATCCTGCGTGCTCCCCATTCCATGGCTCCCAACTCTCCAGGTTCAACGCAATCTTCCGACAGCGAAAGCACTCATTGGAAACCCAGCGGATGCTACACCGTGGGATCGGGAAAGCTTTCTGAAACTCACCTCAGTTTTCCTCTCCTGGTGCTCGTGTTCTCCATTCAGGCCCCCTTACTAACAATCTCCCCACTTGGAGACTCGGCGCCTTTCCATGCCTCTTTCGTACCGTCTGCAATTTGTCCGCAGGATGAACTGCAAGAGGGGGAACCAATGAGAGACTCGCTGGAGGTGTTTGGTCGGGCACATGTCACTCTCATTTCCCATCACGAAGAAGAATTCACCAGCGGTTCAGCCTGCAACCGCGGATCGACAATAGGGCGTGAAGCCATCCAGCCGTGTTGCGTCCCACTCACAAAAAAGCGACTTGGGAAATGGAGCTCAGGGGCCCTGCACTTCCCAAACCTGCAGAGTTCTAAACGATAACTATCGCCCCAAAATATATTGAGGTCAGGCTACGAAGAGGCGCTGAACGCAAGGCAGAACTGCAGGAAACGGATGTCAACGGGTACATCGGAATGGCCCCGATAGCACATGAAAAGCGCCAGAACGTGGACAATGATGCGGTTGGCCAAAAAGGGCGTATGCGTTTTTTCCTGAATATATTCAGGAAAAAACGCATACGCCCTTTTTGGCCAACCAAGCAACCTGCGAGAGCAAATCAGCACTACAAAGAAATCTCTCGCCCCCCGCCCCCGGGGCAAAAGGGCCAGGCGAAAAAAGTCTAAAAACCAGAAAGGCAGGACAGCCCACGGAGTCAAGGGAGCCTTGTTAAGCTGATGGGCGGGATGTCAATGGCCAACAGCCAATCTTCACAAGTGTATCCTCTTTCCCAAACCATGTAAAACACAGAACCACAGAGCATAGGGCACTTCCACACATGGGCGTTGACCTTGGGAAAATGAAAAAATCAACCAGACACAGGGACCCCAAAGTTGAGGGCTGCTGTCTTGACAAGAACCTCCACTCCGGTACACGTTTCATATCCCAGGAAAGAGCCAAGTGGACAAAGACGAGTGGACAAGTGGACAAAGACAAGTGGACAAGTGGACAAGTGGTGCTACGTAGGTCCAATGGAGTGTCACTCAGCCATGAAATCCACGTCATGAGGCTGGTAGCAGCATCCTGAGTGGATTTAGGTACGATCATCCTCAGTGAAATAAGTCCCACAAAAAAAGAAACTTATGATATCACTTATCGAGGGAATGTAAAAATCGCTCCCCATGAACGGAATCCCCAAACAGAACAGAGTCACGCTTTTAGAAAACACACTTATGCCTGCTTCAGGGGAAAGGTGAGGTGCGGTGACGCATAAAACTCGAGTTTGAAATGAGCACAGATACCCTTCCGAAAACCGAATATGGAATGGACACGACCTACTCCTTGCTCAATCAACTGGACTCACCAGACCCTGTTCATCGCACAAGTATCTATCCGACTAGTAAGCATCTTAAAAGCTAAGTCTTGATATCTCTGTGTAAGTGCATCAAGGGTGTGTAAAGCGGCCTAAAACCAGCAGGGAAAATCAGCTCAGACCCATTCTGAGGATACATTTCCAACACAAAGAAGAAACAAGCAGGGCAAAACAGAGAGAAATTCTTCCAAAATGCGTTCAGGGACTGGCATGCAACCAGGATTGACCACATCTACAGCCCCAGCGGCAGAAGACATAAGGCTGGACACTCTTGGGGCTGAGACGATTGGTGAGGTTGGGAAAGCAAATGCAGACCCTTGAAAGGAATCCTGCGTGCTCCCCATTCCATGGCTCCCAACTCTCCAGGTTCAACGCAATCTTCCGACAGCGAAAGCACTCATTGGAAACCCAGCGGATGCTACACCGTGGGATCGGGAAAGCTTTCTGAAACTCACCTCAGTTTTCCTCTCCTGGTGCTCGTGTTCTCCATTCAGGCCCCCTTACTAACAATCTCCCCACTTGGAGACTCGGCGCCTTTCCATGCCTCTTTCGTACCGTCTGCAATTTGTCCGCAGGATGAACTGCAAGAGGGGGAACCAATGAGAGACTCGCTGGAGGTGTTTGGTCGGGCACATGTCACTCTCATTTCCCATCACGAAGAAGAATTCACCAGCGGTTCAGCCTGCAACCGCGGATCGACAATAGGGCGTGAAGCCATCCAGCCGTGTTGCGTCCCACTCACAAAAAAGCGACTTGGGAAATGGAGCTCAGGGGCCCTGCACTTCCCAAACCTGCAGAGTTCTAAACGATAACTATCGCCCCAAAATATATTGAGCGCAGGCTACGAAGAGGCGCTGAACGCAAGGCAGAACTGCAGGAAACGGATGTCAACGGGTACATCGGAATGGCCCCGATAGCACATGAAAAGCGCCAGAACGTGGACAATGATGCGGTTGGCCAAAAAGGGCGTATGCGTTTTTTCCTGAATATATTCAGGAAAAAACGCATACGCCCTTTTTGGCCAACCAAGCAACCTGGGAGAGCAAATCAGCACTACAAAGAAATCTCTCGCCCCCCCCCCGGGGCAAAAGGGCCAGGCGAAAAAAGTCTAAAAACCAGAAAGGCAGGACAGCCCACGGAGTCAAGGGAGCCTTGTTAAGCTGATGGGCGGGATGTCAATGGCCAACAGCCAATCTTCACAAGTGTATCCTCTTTCCCAAACCATGTAAAACACAGAACCACAGAGCATAGGGCACTTCCACACATGGGCGTTGACCTTGGGAAAATGAAAAAATCAACCAGACACAGGGACCCCAAAGTTGAGGGCTGCTGTCTTGACAAGAACCTCCACTCCGGTACACGTTTCATATCCCAGGAAAGAGCCAAGTGGACAATGACGAGTGGACAAGTGGACAAAGACAAGTGGACAAGTGGACAAGTGGTGCTACGTAGGTCCAATGGAGTGTCACTCAGCCATGAAATCCACGTCATGAGGCTGGTAGCAGCATCCTGAGTGGATTTAGGTACGATCATCCTCAGTGAAATAAGTCCCACAAAAAAAGAAACTTATGATATCACTTATCGAGGGAATGTAAAAATCGCTCCCCATGAACGGAATCCCCAAACAGAACAGAGTCACGCTTTTAGAAAACACACTTATGCCTGCTTCAGGGGAAAGGTGAGGTGCGGTGACGCATAAAACTCGAGTTTGAAATGAGCACAGATACCCTTCCGAAAACCGAATATGGAATGGACACGACCTACTCCTTGCTCAATCAACTGGACTCACCAGACCCTGTTCATCGCACAAGTATCTATCCGACTAGTAAGCATCTTAAAAGCTAAGTCTTGATATCTCTGTGTAAGTGCATCAAGTGTGTGTAAAGCGGCCTAAAACCAGCAGGGAAAATCAGCTCAGACCCATTCTGAGGATACATTTCCAACATAAAGAAGAAACAAGCAGGGCAAAACAGAGAGAAATTCTTCCAAAATGCGTTCAGGGACTGGCATGCAACCAGGATTGACCACATCTACAGCCCCAGCGGCAGAAGACATAAGGCTGGACACTCTTGGGGCTGAGACGATTGGTGAGGTTGGGAAAGCAAATGCAGACCCTTGAAAGGAATCCTGCGTGCTCCCCATTCCATGGCTCCCAACTCTCCAGGTTCAACGCAATCTTCCGACAGCGAAAGCACTCATTGGAAACCCAGCGGATGCTACACCGTGGGATCGGGAAAGCTTTCTGAAACTCACCTCAGTTTTCCTCTCCTGGTGCTCGTGTTCTCCATTCAGGCCCCCTTACTAACAATCTCCCCACTTGGAGACTCGGCGCCTTTCCATGCCTCTTTCGTACCGTCTGCAATTTGTCCGCAGGATGAACTGCAAGAGGGGGAACCAATGAGAGACTCGCTGGAGGTGTTTGGTCGGGCACATGTCACTCTCATTTCCCATCACGAAGAAGAATTCACCAGCGGTTCAGCCTGCAACCGCGGATCGACAATAGGGCGTGAAGCCATCCAGCCGTGTTGCGTCCCACTCACAAAAAAGCGACTTGGGAAATGGAGCTCAGGGGCCCTGCACTTCCCAAACCTGCAGAGTTCTAAACGATAACTATCGCCCCAAAATATATTGAGGTCAGGCTACGAAGAGGCGCTGAACGCAAGGCAGAACTGCAGGAAACGGATGTCAACGGGTACATCGGAATGGCCCCGATAGCACATGAAAAGCGCCAGAACGTGGACAATGATGCGGTTGGCCAAAAAGGGCGTATGCGTTTTTTCCTGAATATATTCAGGAAAAAACGCATACGCCCTTTTTGGCCAACCAAGCAACCTGCGAGAGCAAATCAGCACTACAAAGAAATCTCTCGCCCCCCGCCCCCGGGGCAAAAGGGCCAGGCGAAAAAAGTCTAAAAACCAGAAAGGCAGGACAGCCCACGGAGTCAAGGGAGCCTTGTTAAGCTGATGGGCGGGATGTCAATGGCCAACAGCCAATCTTCACAAGTGTATCCTCTTTCCCAAACCATGTAAAACACAGAACCACAGAGCATAGGGCACTTCCACACATGGGCGTTGACCTTGGGAAAATGAAAAAATCAACCAGACACAGGGACCCCAAAGTTGAGGGCTGCTGTCTTGACAAGAACCTCCACTCCGGTACACGTTTCATATCCCAGGAAAGAGCCAAGTGGACAAAGACGAGTGGACAAGTGGACAAAGACAAGTGGACAAGTGGACAAGTGGTGCTACGTAGGTCCAATGGAGTGTCACTCAGCCATGAAATCCACGTCATGAGGCTGGTAGCAGCATCCTGAGTGGATTTAGGTACGATCATCCTCAGTGAAATAAGTCCCACAAAAAAAGAAACTTATGATATCACTTATCGAGGGAATGTAAAAATCGCTCCCCATGAACGGAATCCCCAAACAGAACAGAGTCACGCTTTTAGAAAACACACTTATGCCTGCTTCAGGGGAAAGGTGAGGTGCGGTGACGCATAAAACTCGAGTTTGAAATGAGCACAGATACCCTTCCGAAAACCGAATATGGAATGGACACGACCTACTCCTTGCTCAATCAACTGGACTCACCAGACCCTGTTCATCGCACAAGTATCTATCCGACTAGTAAGCATCTTAAAAGCTAAGTCTTGATATCTCTGTGTAAGTGCATCAAGGGTGTGTAAAGCGGCCTAAAACCAGCAGGGAAAATCAGCTCAGACCCATTCTGAGGATACATTTCCAACACAAAGAAGAAACAAGCAGGGCAAAACAGAGAGAAATTCTTCCAAAATGCGTTCAGGGACTGGCATGCAACCAGGATTGACCACATCTACAGCCCCAGCGGCAGAAGACATAAGGCTGGACACTCTTGGGGCTGAGACGATTGGTGAGGTTGGGAAAGCAAATGCAGACCCTTGAAAGGAATCCTGCGTGCTCCCCATTCCATGGCTCCCAACTCTCCAGGTTCAACGCAATCTTCCGACAGCGAAAGCACTCATTGGAAACCCAGCGGATGCTACACCGTGGGATCGGGAAAGCTTTCTGAAACTCACCTCAGTTTTCCTCTCCTGGTGCTCGTGTTCTCCATTCAGGCCCCCTTACTAACAATCTCCCCACTTGGAGACTCGGCGCCTTTCCATGCCTCTTTCGTACCGTCTGCAATTTGTCCGCAGGATGAACTGCAAGAGGGGGAACCAATGAGAGACTCGCTGGAGGTGTTTGGTCGGGCACATGTCACTCTCATTTCCCATCACGAAGAAGAATTCACCAGCGGTTCAGCCTGCAACCGCGGATCGACAATAGGGCGTGAAGCCATCCAGCCGTGTTGCGTCCCACTCACAAAAAAGCGACTTGGGAAATGGAGCTCAGGGGCCCTGCACTTCCCAAACCTGCAGAGTTCTAAACGATAACTATCGCCCCAAAATATATTGAGGTCAGGCTACGAAGAGGCGCTGAACGCAAGGCAGAACTGCAGGAAACGGATGTCAACGGGTACATCGGAATGGCCCCGATAGCACATGAAAAGCGCCAGAACGTGGACAATGATGCGGTTGGCCAAAAAGGGCGTATGCGTTTTTTCCTGAATATATTCAGGAAAAAACGCATACGCCCTTTTTGGCCAACCAAGCAACCTGCGAGAGCAAATCAGCACTACAAAGAAATCTCTCGCCCCCCGCCCCCGGGGCAAAAGGGCCAGGCGAAAAAAGTCTAAAAACCAGAAAGGCAGGACAGCCCACGGAGTCAAGGGAGCCTTGTTAAGCTGATGGGCGGGATGTCAATGGCCAACAGCCAATCTTCACAAGTGTATCCTCTTTCCCAAACCATGTAAAACACAGAACCACAGAGCATAGGGCACTTCCACACATGGGCGTTGACCTTGGGAAAATGAAAAAATCAACCAGACACAGGGACCCCAAAGTTGAGGGCTGCTGTCTTGACAAGAACCTCCACTCCGGTACACGTTTCATATCCCAGGAAAGAGCCAAGTGGACAAAGACGAGTGGACAAGTGGACAAAGACAAGTGGACAAGTGGACAAGTGGTGCTACGTAGGTCCAATGGAGTGTCACTCAGCCATGAAATCCACGTCATGAGGCTGGTAGCAGCATCCTGAGTGGATTTAGGTACGATCATCCTCAGTGAAATAAGTCCCACAAAAAAAGAAACTTATGATATCACTTATCGAGGGAATGTAAAAATCGCTCCCCATGAACGGAATCCCCAAACAGAACAGAGTCACGCTTTTAGAAAACACACTTATGCCTGCTTCAGGGGAAAGGTGAGGTGCGGTGACGCATAAAACTCGAGTTTGAAATGAGCACAGATACCCTTCCGAAAACCGAATATGGAATGGACACGACCTACTCCTTGCTCAATCAACTGGACTCACCAGACCCTGTTCATCGCACAAGTATCTATCCGACTAGTAAGCATCTTAAAAGCTAAGTCTTGATATCTCTGTGTAAGTGCATCAAGGGTGTGTAAAGCGGCCTAAAACCAGCAGGGAAAATCAGCTCAGACCCATTCTGAGGATACATTTCCAACACAAAGAAGAAACAAGCAGGGCAAAACAGAGAGAAATTCTTCCAAAATGCGTTCAGGGACTGGCATGCAACCAGGATTGACCACATCTACAGCCCCAGCGGCAGAAGACATAAGGCTGGACACTCTTGGGGCTGAGACGATTGGTGAGGTTGGGAAAGCAAATGCAGACCCTTGAAAGGAATCCTGCGTGCTCCCCATTCCATGGCTCCCAACTCTCCAGGTTCAACGCAATCTTCCGACAGCGAAAGCACTCATTGGAAACCCAGCGGATGCTACACCGTGGGATCGGGAAAGCTTTCTGAAACTCACCTCAGTTTTCCTCTCCTGGTGCTCGTGTTCTCCATTCAGGCCCCCTTACTAACAATCTCCCCACTTGGAGACTCGGCGCCTTTCCATGCCTCTTTCGTACCGTCTGCAATTTGTCCGCAGGATGAACTGCAAGAGGGGGAACCAATGAGAGACTCGCTGGAGGTGTTTGGTCGGGCACATGTCACTCTCATTTCCCATCACGAAGAAGAATTCACCAGCGGTTCAGCCTGCAACCGCGGATCGACAATAGGGCGTGAAGCCATCCAGCCGTGTTGCGTCCCACTCACAAAAAAGCGACTTGGGAAATGGAGCTCAGGGGCCCTGCACTTCCCAAACCTGCAGAGTTCTAAACGATAACTATCGCCCCAAAATATATTGAGCGCAGGCTACGAAGAGGCGCTGAACGCAAGGCAGAACTGCAGGAAACGGATGTCAACGGGTACATCGGAATGGCCCCGATAGCACATGAAAAGCGCCAGAACGTGGACAATGATGCGGTTGGCCAAAAAGGGCGTATGCGTTTTTTCCTGAATATATTCAGGAAAAAACGCATACGCCCTTTTTGGCCAACCAAGCAACCTGGGAGAGCAAATCAGCACTACAAAGAAATCTCTCGCCCCCCCCCCGGGGCAAAAGGGCCAGGCGAAAAAAGTCTAAAAACCAGAAAGGCAGGACAGCCCACGGAGTCAAGGGAGCCTTGTTAAGCTGATGGGCGGGATGTCAATGGCCAACAGCCAATCTTCACAAGTGTATCCTCTTTCCCAAACCATGTAAAACACAGAACCACAGAGCATAGGGCACTTCCACACATGGGCGTTGACCTTGGGAAAATGAAAAAATCAACCAGACACAGGGACCCCAAAGTTGAGGGCTGCTGTCTTGACAAGAACCTCCACTCCGGTACACGTTTCATATCCCAGGAAAGAGCCAAGTGGACAATGACGAGTGGACAAGTGGACAAAGACAAGTGGACAAGTGGACAAGTGGTGCTACGTAGGTCCAATGGAGTGTCACTCAGCCATGAAATCCACGTCATGAGGCTGGTAGCAGCATCCTGAGTGGATTTAGGTACGATCATCCTCAGTGAAATAAGTCCCACAAAAAAAGAAACTTATGATATCACTTATCGAGGGAATGTAAAAATCGCTCCCCATGAACGGAATCCCCAAACAGAACAGAGTCACGCTTTTAGAAAACACACTTATGCCTGCTTCAGGGGAAAGGTGAGGTGCGGTGACGCATAAAACTCGAGTTTGAAATGAGCACAGATACCCTTCCGAAAACCGAATATGGAATGGACACGACCTACTCCTTGCTCAATCAACTGGACTCACCAGACCCTGTTCATCGCACAAGTATCTATCCGACTAGTAAGCATCTTAAAAGCTAAGTCTTGATATCTCTGTGTAAGTGCATCAAGTGTGTGTAAAGCGGCCTAAAACCAGCAGGGAAAATCAGCTCAGACCCATTCTGAGGATACATTTCCAACATAAAGAAGAAACAAGCAGGGCAAAACAGAGAGAAATTCTTCCAAAATGCGTTCAGGGACTGGCATGCAACCAGGATTGACCACATCTACAGCCCCAGCGGCAGAAGACATAAGGCTGGACACTCTTGGGGCTGAGACGATTGGTGAGGTTGGGAAAGCAAATGCAGACCCTTGAAAGGAATCCTGCGTGCTCCCCATTCCATGGGTCCCAACTCTCCAGGTTCAACGCAATCTTCCGACAGCGAAAGCACTCATTGGAAACCCAGCGGATGCTACACCGTGGGATCGGGAAAGCTTTCTGAAACTCACCTCAGTTTTCCTCTCCTGGTGCTCGTGTTCTCCATTCAGGCCCCCTTACTAACAATCTCCCCACTTGGAGACTCGGCGCCTTTCCATGCCTCTTTCGTACCGTCTGCAATTTGTCCGCAGGATGAACTGCAAGAGGGGGAACCAATGAGAGACTCGCTGGAGGTGTTTGGTCGGGCACATGTCACTCTCATTTCCCATCACGAAGAAGAATTCACCAGCGGTTCAGCCTGCAACCGCGGATCGACAATAGGGCGTGAAGCCATCCAGCCGTGTTGCGTCCCACTCACAAAAAAGCGACTTGGGAAATGGAGCTCAGGGGCCCTGCACTTCCCAAACCTGCAGAGTTCTAAACGATAACTATCGCCCCAAAATATATTGAGGTCAGGCTACGAAGAGGCGCTGAACGCAAGGCAGAACTGCAGGAAACGGATGTCAACGGGTACATCGGAATGGCCCCGATAGCACATGAAAAGCGCCAGAACGTGGACAATGATGCGGTTGGCCAAAAAGGGCGTATGCGTTTTTTCCTGAATATATTCAGGAAAAAACGCATACGCCCTTTTTGGCCAACCAAGCAACCTGCGAGAGCAAATCAGCACTACAAAGAAATCTCTCGCCCCCCGCCCCCGGGGCAAAAGGGCCAGGCGAAAAAAGTCTAAAAACCAGAAAGGCAGGACAGCCCACGGAGTCAAGGGAGCCTTGTTAAGCTGATGGGCGGGATGTCAATGGCCAACAGCCAATCTTCACAAGTGTATCCTCTTTCCCAAACCATGTAAAACACAGAACCACAGAGCATAGGGCACTTCCACACATGGGCGTTGACCTTGGGAAAATGAAAAAATCAACCAGACACAGGGACCCCAAAGTTGAGGGCTGCTGTCTTGACAAGAACCTCCACTCCGGTACACGTTTCATATCCCAGGAAAGAGCCAAGTGGACAAAGACGAGTGGACAAGTGGACAAAGACAAGTGGACAAGTGGACAAGTGGTGCTACGTAGGTCCAATGGAGTGTCACTCAGCCATGAAATCCACGTCATGAGGCTGGTAGCAGCATCCTGAGTGGATTTAGGTACGATCATCCTCAGTGAAATAAGTCCCACAAAAAAAGAAACTTATGATATCACTTATCGAGGGAATGTAAAAATCGCTCCCCATGAACGGAATCCCCAAACAGAACAGAGTCACGCTTTTAGAAAACACACTTATGCCTGCTTCAGGGGAAAGGTGAGGTGCGGTGACGCATAAAACTCGAGTTTGAAATGAGCACAGATACCCTTCCGAAAACCGAATATGGAATGGACACGACCTACTCCTTGCTCAATCAACTGGACTCACCAGACCCTGTTCATCGCACAAGTATCTATCCGACTAGTAAGCATCTTAAAAGCTAAGTCTTGATATCTCTGTGTAAGTGCATCAAGGGTGTGTAAAGCGGCCTAAAACCAGCAGGGAAAATCAGCTCAGACCCATTCTGAGGATACATTTCCAACACAAAGAAGAAACAAGCAGGGCAAAACAGAGAGAAATTCTTCCAAAATGCGTTCAGGGACTGGCATGCAACCAGGATTGACCACATCTACAGCCCCAGCGGCAGAAGACATAAGGCTGGACACTCTTGGGGCTGAGACGATTGGTGAGGTTGGGAAAGCAAATGCAGACCCTTGAAAGGAATCCTGCGTGCTCCCCATTCCATGGCTCCCAACTCTCCAGGTTCAACGCAATCTTCCGACAGCGAAAGCACTCATTGGAAACCCAGCGGATGCTACACCGTGGGATCGGGAAAGCTTTCTGAAACTCACCTCAGTTTTCCTCTCCTGGTGCTCGTGTTCTCCATTCAGGCCCCCTTACTAACAATCTCCCCACTTGGAGACTCGGCGCCTTTCCATGCCTCTTTCGTACCGTCTGCAATTTGTCCGCAGGATGAACTGCAAGAGGGGGAACCAATGAGAGACTCGCTGGAGGTGTTTGGTCGGGCACATGTCACTCTCATTTCCCATCACGAAGAAGAATTCACCAGCGGTTCAGCCTGCAACCGCGGATCGACAATAGGGCGTGAAGCCATCCAGCCGTGTTGCGTCCCACTCACAAAAAAGCGACTTGGGAAATGGAGCTCAGGGGCCCTGCACTTCCCAAACCTGCAGAGTTCTAAACGATAACTATCGCCCCAAAATATATTGAGGTCAGGCTACGAAGAGGCGCTGAACGCAAGGCAGAACTGCAGGAAACGGATGTCAACGGGTACATCGGAATGGCCCCGATAGCACATGAAAAGCGCCAGAACGTGGACAATGATGCGGTTGGCCAAAAAGGGCGTATGCGTTTTTTCCTGAATATATTCAGGAAAAAACGCATACGCCCTTTTTGGCCAACCAAGCAACCTGCGAGAGCAAATCAGCACTACAAAGAAATCTCTCGCCCCCCGCCCCCGGGGCAAAAGGGCCAGGCGAAAAAAGTCTAAAAACCAGAAAGGCAGGACAGCCCACGGAGTCAAGGGAGCCTTGTTAAGCTGATGGGCGGGATGTCAATGGCCAACAGCCAATCTTCACAAGTGTATCCTCTTTCCCAAACCATGTAAAACACAGAACCACAGAGCATAGGGCACTTCCACACATGGGCGTTGACCTTGGGAAAATGAAAAAATCAACCAGACACAGGGACCCCAAAGTTGAGGGCTGCTGTCTTGACAAGAACCTCCACTCCGGTACACGTTTCATATCCCAGGAAAGAGCCAAGTGGACAAAGACGAGTGGACAAGTGGACAAAGACAAGTGGACAAGTGGACAAGTGGTGCTACGTAGGTCCAATGGAGTGTCACTCAGCCATGAAATCCACGTCATGAGGCTGGTAGCAGCATCCTGAGTGGATTTAGGTACGATCATCCTCAGTGAAATAAGTCCCACAAAAAAAGAAACTTATGATATCACTTATCGAGGGAATGTAAAAATCGCTCCCCATGAACGGAATCCCCAAACAGAACAGAGTCACGCTTTTAGAAAACACACTTATGCCTGCTTCAGGGGAAAGGTGAGGTGCGGTGACGCATAAAACTCGAGTTTGAAATGAGCACAGATACCCTTCCGAAAACCGAATATGGAATGGACACGACCTACTCCTTGCTCAATCAACTGGACTCACCAGACCCTGTTCATCGCACAAGTATCTATCCGACTAGTAAGCATCTTAAAAGCTAAGTCTTGATATCTCTGTGTAAGTGCATCAAGGGTGTGTAAAGCGGCCTAAAACCAGCAGGGAAAATCAGCTCAGACCCATTCTGAGGATACATTTCCAACACAAAGAAGAAACAAGCAGGGCAAAACAGAGAGAAATTCTTCCAAAATGCGTTCAGGGACTGGCATGCAACCAGGATTGACCACATCTACAGCCCCAGCGGCAGAAGACATAAGGCTGGACACTCTTGGGGCTGAGACGATTGGTGAGGTTGGGAAAGCAAATGCAGACCCTTGAAAGGAATCCTGCGTGCTCCCCATTCCATGGCTCCCAACTCTCCAGGTTCAACGCAATCTTCCGACAGCGAAAGCACTCATTGGAAACCCAGCGGATGCTACACCGTGGGATCGGGAAAGCTTTCTGAAACTCACCTCAGTTTTCCTCTCCTGGTGCTCGTGTTCTCCATTCAGGCCCCCTTACTAACAATCTCCCCACTTGGAGACTCGGCGCCTTTCCATGCCTCTTTCGTACCGTCTGCAATTTGTCCGCAGGATGAACTGCAAGAGGGGGAACCAATGAGAGACTCGCTGGAGGTGTTTGGTCGGGCACATGTCACTCTCATTTCCCATCACGAAGAAGAATTCACCAGCGGTTCAGCCTGCAACCGCGGATCGACAATAGGGCGTGAAGCCATCCAGCCGTGTTGCGTCCCACTCACAAAAAAGCGACTTGGGAAATGGAGCTCAGGGGCCCTGCACTTCCCAAACCTGCAGAGTTCTAAACGATAACTATCGCCCCAAAATATATTGAGCGCAGGCTACGAAGAGGCGCTGAACGCAAGGCAGAACTGCAGGAAACGGATGTCAACGGGTACATCGGAATGGCCCCGATAGCACATGAAAAGCGCCAGAACGTGGACAATGATGCGGTTGGCCAAAAAGGGCGTATGCGTTTTTTCCTGAATATATTCAGGAAAAAACGCATACGCCCTTTTTGGCCAACCAAGCAACCTGGGAGAGCAAATCAGCACTACAAAGAAATCTCTCGCCCCCCCCCCGGGGCAAAAGGGCCAGGCGAAAAAAGTCTAAAAACCAGAAAGGCAGGACAGCCCACGGAGTCAAGGGAGCCTTGTTAAGCTGATGGGCGGGATGTCAATGGCCAACAGCCAATCTTCACAAGTGTATCCTCTTTCCCAAACCATGTAAAACACAGAACCACAGAGCATAGGGCACTTCCACACATGGGCGTTGACCTTGGGAAAATGAAAAAATCAACCAGACACAGGGACCCCAAAGTTGAGGGCTGCTGTCTTGACAAGAACCTCCACTCCGGTACACGTTTCATATCCCAGGAAAGAGCCAAGTGGACAAAGACGAGTGGACAAGTGGACAAAGACAAGTGGACAAGTGGACAAGTGGTGCTACGTAGGTCCAATGGAGTGTCACTCAGCCATGAAATCCACGTCATGAGGCTGGTAGCAGCATCCTGAGTGGATTTAGGTACGATCATCCTCAGAGAAATAAGTCCCACAAAAAAAGAAACTTATGATATCACTTATCGAGGGAATGTAAAAATCGCTCCCCATGAACGGAATCCCCAAACAGAACAGAGTCACGCTTTTAGAAAACACACTTATGCCTGCTTCAGGGGAAAGGTGAGGTGCGGTGACGCATAAAACTCGAGTTTGAAATGAGCACAGATACCCTTCCGAAAACCGAATATGGAATGGACACGACCTACTCCTTGCTCAATCAACTGGACTCACCAGACCCTGTTCATCGCACAAGTATCTATCCGACTAGTAAGCATCTTAAAAGCTAAGTCTTGATATCTCTGTGTAAGTGCATCAAGTGTGTGTCAAGCGGCCTAAAACCAGCAGGGAAAATCAGCTCAGACCCATTCTGAGGATACATTTCCAACACAAAGAAGAAACAAGCAGGGCAAAACAGAGAGAAATTCTTCCAAAATGCGTTCAGGGACTGGCATGCAACCAGGATTGACCACATCTACAGCCCCAGCGGCAGAAGACATAAGGCTGGACACTCTTGGGGCTGAGACGATTGGTGAGGTTGGGAAAGCAAATGCAGACCCTTGAAAGGAATCCTGCGTGCTCCCCATTCCATGGCTCCCAACTCTCCAGGTTCAACGCAATCTTCCGACAGCGAAAGCACTCATTGGAAACCCAGCGGATGCTACACCGTGGGATCGGGAAAGCTTTCTGAAACTCACCTCAGTTTTCCTCTCCTGGTGCTCGTGTTCTCCATTCAGGCCCCCTTACTAACAATCTCCCCACTTGGAGACTCGGCGCCTTTCCATGCCTCTTTCGTACCGTCTGCAATTTGTCCGCAGGATGAACTGCAAGAGGGGGAACCAATGAGAGACTCGCTGGAGGTGTTTGGTCGGGCACATGTCACTCTCATTTCCCATCACGAAGAAGAATTCACCAGCGGTTCAGCCTGCCACCGCGGATCGACAATAGGGCGTGAAGCCATCCAGCCGTGTTGCGTCCCACTCACAAAAAAGCGACTTGGGAAATGGAGCTCAGGGGCCCTGCACTTCCCAAACCTGCAGAGTTCTAAACGATAACTATCGCCCCAAAATATATTGAGGGCAGGCTACGAAGAGGCGCTGAACGCAAGGCAGAACTGCAGGAAACGGATGTCAACGGGTACATCGGAATGGCCCCGATAGCACATGAAAAGCGCCAGAACGTGGACAATGATGCGGTTGGCCAAAAAGGGCGTATGCGTTTTTTCCTGAATATATTCAGGAAAAAACGCATACGCCCTTTTTGGCCAACCAAGCAACCTGGGAGAGCAAATCAGCACTACAAAGAAATCTCTCGCCCCCCCCCCCGGGGCAAAAGGGCCAGGCGAAAAAAGTCTAAAACCCAGAAAGGCAGGACAGCCCACGGAGTCAAGGGAGCCTTGTTAAGCTGATGGGCGGGATGTCAATGGCCAACAGCCAATCTTCACAAGTGTATCCTCTTTCCCAAACCATGTAAAACACAGAACCACAGAGCATAGGGCACTTCCACACATGGGCGTTGACCTTGGGAAAATGAAAAAATCAACCAGACACAGGGACCCCAAAGTTGAGGGCTGCTGTCTTGACAAGAGCCTCCACTCCGGTACACGTTTCATATCCCAGGAAAGAGCCAAGTGGACAAAGACGAGTGGACAAGTGGACAAAGACAAGTGGACAAGTGGACAAGTGGTGCTACGTAGGTCCAATGGAGTGTCACTCAGCCATGAAATCCACGTCATGAGGCTGGTAGCAGCATCCTGAGTGGATTTAGGTACGATCATCCTCAGTGAAATAAGTCCCACAAAAAAAGAAACTTATGATATCACTTATCGAGGGAATGTAAAAATCGCTCCCCATGAACGGAATCCCCAAACAGAACAGAGTCACGCTTTTAGAAAACACACTTATGCCTGCTTCAGGGGAAAGGTGAGGTGCGGTGACGCATAAAACTCGAGTTTGAAATGAGCACAGATACCCTTCCGAAAACCGAATATGGAATGGACACGACCTACTCCTTGCTCAATCAACTGGACTCACCAGACCCTGTTCATCGCACAAGTATCTATCCGACTAGTAAGCATCTTAAAAGCTAAGTCTTGATATCTCTGTGTAAGTGCATCAAATGTGTGTAAAGCGGCCTAAAACCAGCAGGGAAAATCAGCTCAGACCCATTCTGAGGATACATTTCCAACACAAAGAAGAAACAAGCAGGGCAAAACAGAGAGAAATTCTTCCAAAATGCGTTCAGGGACTGGCATGCAACCAGGATTGACCACATCTACAGCCCCAGCGGCAGAAGACATAAGGCTGGACACTCTTGGGGCTGAGACGATTGGTGAGGTTGGGAAAGCAAATGCAGACCCTTGAAAGGAATCCTGCGTGCTCCCCATTCCATGGCTCCCAACTCTCCAGGTTCAACGCAATCTTCCGACAGCGAAAGCACTCATTGGAAACCCAGCGGATGCTACACCGTGGGATCGGGAAAGCTTTCTGAAACTCACCTCAGTTTTCCTCTCCTGGTGCTCGTGTTCTCCATTCAGGCCCCCTTACTAACAATCTCCCCACTTGGAGACTCGGCGCCTTTCCATGCCTCTTTCGTACCGTCTGCAATTTGTCCGCAGGATGAACTGCAAGAGGGGGAACCAATGAGAGACTCGCTGGAGGTGTTTGGTCGGGCACATGTCACTCTCATTTCCCATCACGAAGAAGAATTCACCAGCAGTTCAGCCTGCCACCGCGGATCGACAATAGGGCGTGAAGCCATCCAGCCGTGTTGCGTCCCACTCACAAAAAAGCGACTTGGGAAATGGAGCTCAGGGGCCCTGCACTTCCCAAACCTGCAGAGTTCTAAACGATAACTATCGCCCCAAAATATATTGAGGGCAGGCTACGAAGAGGCGCTGAACGCAAGGCAGAACTGCAGGAAACGGATGTCAACGGGTACATCGGAATGGCCCCGATAGCACATGAAAAGCGCCAGAACGTGGACAATGATGCGGTTGGCCAAAAAGGGCGTATGCGTTTTTTCCTGAATATATTCAGGAAAAAACGCATACGCCCTTTTTGGCCAACCAAGCACCCTGGGAGAGCAAATCAGCACTACAAAGAAATCTCTCGCCCCCACCCCAGGGCAAAAGGGCCAGGCGAAAAAAGTCTAAAAACCAGAAAGGCAGGACAGCCCACGGAGTCAAGGGAGCCTTGTTAAGCTGATGGGCGGGATGTCAATGGCCAACAGCCAATCTTCACAAGTGTATCCTCTTTCCCAAACCATGTAAAACACAGAACCACAGAGCATAGGGCACTTCCACACATGGGCGTTGACCTTGGGAAAATGAAAAAATCAACCAGACACAGGGACCCCAAAGTTGAGGGCTGCTGTCTTGACAAGAACCTCCACTCCGGTACACGTTTCATATCCCAGGAAAGAGCCAAGTGGACAAAGACGAGTGGACAAGTGGACAAAGACAAGTGGACAAGTGGACAAGTGGTGCTACGTAGGTCCAATGGAGTGTCACTCAGCCATGAAATCCACGTCATGAGGCTGGTAGCAGCATCCTGAGTGGATTTAGGTACGATCATCCTCAGTGAAATAAGTCCCACAAAAAAAGAAACTTATGATATCACTTATCGAGGGAATGTAAAAATCGCTCCCCATGAACGGAATCCCCAAACAGAACAGAGTCACGCTTTTAGAAAACACACTTATGCCTGCTTCAGGGGAAAGGTGAGGTGCGGTGACGCATAAAACTCGAGTTTGAAATGAGCACAGATACCCTTCCGAAAACCGAATATGGAATGGACACGACCTACTCCTTGCTCAATCAACTGGACTCACCAGACCCTGTTCATCGCACAAGTATCTATCCGACTAGTAAGCATCTTAAAAGCTAAGTCTTGATATCTCTGTGTAAGTGCATCAAGTGTGTGTAAAGCGGCCTAAAACCAGCAGGGAAAATCAGCTCAGACCCATTCTGAGGATACATTTCCAACACAAAGAAGAAACAAGCAGGGCAAAACAGAGAGAAATTCTTCCAAAATGCGTTCAGGGACTGGCATGCAACCAGGATTGACCACATCTACAGCCCCAGCGGCAGAAGACATAAGGCTGGACACTCTTGGGGCTGAGACGATTGGTGAGGTTGGGAAAGCAAATGCAGACCCTTGAAAGGAATCCTGCGTGCTCCCCATTCCATGGCTCCCAACTCTCCAGGTTCAACGCAATCTTCCGACAGCGAAAGCACTCATTGGAAACCCAGCGGATGCTACACCGTGGGATCGGGAAAGCTTTCTGAAACTCACCTCAGTTTTCCTCTCCTGGTGCTCGTGTTCTCCATTCAGGCCCCCTTACTAACAATCTCCCCACTTGGAGTCTCGGCGCCTTTCCATGCCTCTTTCGTACCGTCTGCAATTTGTCCGCAGGATGAACTGCAAGAGGGGGAACCAATGAGAGACTCGCTGGAGGTGTTTGGTCGGGCACATGTCACTCTCATTTCCCATCACGAAGAAGAATTCACCAGCGGTTCAGCCTGCAACCGCGGATCGACAATAGGGCGTGAAGCCATCCAGCCGTGTTGCGTCCCACTCACAAAAAAGCGACTTGGGAAATGGAGCTCAGGGGCCCTGCACTTCCCAAACCTGCAGAGTTCTAAACGATAACTATCGCCCCAAAATATATTGAGGTCAGGCTACGAAGAGGCGCTGAACGCAAGGCAGAACTGCAGGAAACGGATGTCAACGGGTACATCGGAATGGCCCCGATAGCACATGAAAAGCGCCAGAACGTGGACAATGATGCGGTTGGCCAAAAAGGGCGTATGCGTTTTTTCCTGAATATATTCAGGAAAAAACGCATACGCCCTTTTTGGCCAACCAAGCAACCTGGGAGAGCAAATCAGCACTACAAAGAAATCTCTCGCCCCCCCCCCCGGGGCAAAAGGGCCAGGCGAAAAAAGTCTAAAACCCAGAAAGGCAGGACAGCCCACGGAGTCAAGGGAGCCTTGTTAAGCTGATGGGCGGGATGTCAATGGCCAACAGCCAATCTTCACAAGTGTATCCTCTTTCCCAAACCATGTAAAACACAGAACCACAGAGCATAGGGCACTTCCACACATGGGCGTTGACCTTGGGAAAATGAAAAAATCAACCAGACACAGGGACCCCAAAGTTGAGGGCTGCTGTCTTGACAAGAGCCTCCACTCCGGTACACGTTTCATATCCCAGGAAAGAGCCAAGTGGACAAAGACGAGTGGACAAGTGGACAAAGACAAGTGGACAAGTGGACAAGTGGTGCTACGTAGGTCCAATGGAGTGTCACTCAGCCATGAAATCCACGTCATGAGGCTGGTAGCAGCATCCTGAGTGGATTTAGGTACGATCATCCTCAGTGAAATAAGTCCCACAAAAAAAGAAACTTATGATATCACTTATCGAGGGAATGTAAAAATCGCTCCCCATGAACGGAATCCCCAAACAGAACAGAGTCACGCTTTTAGAAAACACACTTATGCCTGCTTCAGGGGAAAGGTGAGGTGCGGTGACGCATAAAACTCGAGTTTGAAATGAGCACAGATACCCTTCCGAAAACCGAATATGGAATGGACACGACCTACTCCTTGCTCAATCAACTGGACTCACCAGACCCTGTTCATCGCACAAGTATCTATCCGACTAGTAAGCATCTTAAAAGCTAAGTCTTGATATCTCTGTGTAAGTGCATCAAATGTGTGTAAAGCGGCCTAAAACCAGCAGGGAAAATCAGCTCAGACCCATTCTGAGGATACATTTCCAACACAAAGAAGAAACAAGCAGGGCAAAACAGAGAGAAATTCTTCCAAAATGCGTTCAGGGACTGGCATGCAACCAGGATTGACCACATCTACAGCCCCAGCGGCAGAAGACATAAGGCTGGACACTCTTGGGGCTGAGACGATTGGTGAGGTTGGGAAAGCAAATGCAGACCCTTGAAAGGAATCCTGCGTGCTCCCCATTCCATGGCTCCCAACTCTCCAGGTTCAACGCAATCTTCCGACAGCGAAAGCACTCATTGGAAACCCAGCGGATGCTACACCGTGGGATCGGGAAAGCTTTCTGAAACTCACCTCAGTTTTCCTCTCCTGGTGCTCGTGTTCTCCATTCAGGCCCCCTTACTAACAATCTCCCCACTTGGAGACTCGGCGCCTTTCCATGCCTCTTTCGTACCGTCTGCAATTTGTCCGCAGGATGAACTGCAAGAGGGGGAACCAATGAGAGACTCGCTGGAGGTGTTTGGTCGGGCACATGTCACTCTCATTTCCCATCACGAAGAAGAATTCACCAGCAGTTCAGCCTGCCACCGCGGATCGACAATAGGGCGTGAAGCCATCCAGCCGTGTTGCGTCCCACTCACAAAAAAGCGACTTGGGAAATGGAGCTCAGGGGCCCTGCACTTCCCAAACCTGCAGAGTTCTAAACGATAACTATCGCCCCAAAATATATTGAGGGCAGGCTACGAAGAGGCGCTGAACGCAAGGCAGAACTGCAGGAAACGGATGTCAACGGGTACATCGGAATGGCCCCGATAGCACATGAAAAGCGCCAGAACGTGGACAATGATGCGGTTGGCCAAAAAGGGCGTATGCGTTTTTTCCTGAATATATTCAGGAAAAAACGCATACGCCCTTTTTGGCCAACCAAGCACCCTGGGAGAGCAAATCAGCACTACAAAGAAATCTCTCGCCCCCACCCCAGGGCAAAAGGGCCAGGCGAAAAAAGTCTAAAAACCAGAAAGGCAGGACAGCCCACGGAGTCAAGGGAGCCTTGTTAAGCTGATGGGCGGGATGTCAATGGCCAACAGCCAATCTTCACAAGTGTATCCTCTTTCCCAAACCATGTAAAACACAGAACCACAGAGCATAGGGCACTTCCACACATGGGCGTTGACCTTGGGAAAATGAAAAAATCAACCAGACACAGGGACCCCAAAGTTGAGGGCTGCTGTCTTGACAAGAACCTCCACTCCGGTACACGTTTCATATCCCAGGAAAGAGCCAAGTGGACAAAGACGAGTGGACAAGTGGACAAAGACAAGTGGACAAGTGGACAAGTGGTGCTACGTAGGTCCAATGGAGTGTCACTCAGCCATGAAATCCACGTCATGAGGCTGGTAGCAGCATCCTGAGTGGATTTAGGTACGATCATCCTCAGTGAAATAAGTCCCACAAAAAAAGAAACTTATGATATCACTTATCGAGGGAATGTAAAAATCGCTCCCCATGAACGGAATCCCCAAACAGAACAGAGTCACGCTTTTAGAAAACACACTTATGCCTGCTTCAGGGGAAAGGTGAGGTGCGGTGACGCATAAAACTCGAGTTTGAAATGAGCACAGATACCCTTCCGAAAACCGAATATGGAATGGACACGACCTACTCCTTGCTCAATCAACTGGACTCACCAGACCCTGTTCATCGCACAAGTATCTATCCGACTAGTAAGCATCTTAAAAGCTAAGTCTTGATATCTCTGTGTAAGTGCATCAAGTGTGTGTAAAGCGGCCTAAAACCAGCAGGGAAAATCAGCTCAGACCCATTCTGAGGATACATTTCCAACACAAAGAAGAAACAAGCAGGGCAAAACAGAGAGAAATTCTTCCAAAATGCGTTCAGGGACTGGCATGCAACCAGGATTGACCACATCTACAGCCCCAGCGGCAGAAGACATAAGGCTGGACACTCTTGGGGCTGAGACGATTGGTGAGGTTGGGAAAGCAAATGCAGACCCTTGAAAGGAATCCTGCGTGCTCCCCATTCCATGGCTCCCAACTCTCCAGGTTCAACGCAATCTTCCGACAGCGAAAGCACTCATTGGAAACCCAGCGGATGCTACACCGTGGGATCGGGAAAGCTTTCTGAAACTCACCTCAGTTTTCCTCTCCTGGTGCTCGTGTTCTCCATTCAGGCCCCCTTACTAACAATCTCCCCACTTGGAGTCTCGGCGCCTTTCCATGCCTCTTTCGTACCGTCTGCAATTTGTCCGCAGGATGAACTGCAAGAGGGGGAACCAATGAGAGACTCGCTGGAGGTGTTTGGTCGGGCACATGTCACTCTCATTTCCCATCACGAAGAAGAATTCACCAGCGGTTCAGCCTGCAACCGCGGATCGACAATAGGGCGTGAAGCCATCCAGCCGTGTTGCGTCCCACTCACAAAAAAGCGACTTGGGAAATGGAGCTCAGGGGCCCTGCACTTCCCAAACCTGCAGAGTTCTAAACGATAACTATCGCCCCAAAATATATTGAGGTCAGGCTACGAAGAGGCGCTGAACGCAAGGCAGAACTGCAGGAAACGGATGTCAACGGGTACATCGGAATGGCCCCGATAGCACATGAAAAGCGCCAGAACGTGGACAATGATGCGGTTGGCCAAAAAGGGCGTATGCGTTTTTTCCTGAATATATTCAGGAAAAAACGCATACGCCCTTTTTGGCCAACCAAGCAACCTGGGAGAGCAAATCAGCACTACAAAGAAATCTCTCGCCCCCCCCCCGGGGCAAAAGGGCCAGGCGAAAAAAGTCTAAAAACCAGAAAGGCAGGACAGCCCACGGAGTCAAGGGAGCCTTGTTAAGCTGATGGGCGGGATGTCAATGGCCAACAGCCAATCTTCACAAGTGTATCCTCTTTCCCAAACCATGTAAAACACAGAACCACAGAGCATAGGGCACTTCCACACATGGGCGTTGACCTTGGGAAAATGAAAAAATCAACCAGACACAGGGACCCCAAAGTTGAGGGCTGCTGTCTTGACAAGAACCTCCACTCCGGTACACGTTTCATATCCCAGGAAAGAGCCAAGTGGACAAAGACGAGTGGACAAGTGGACAAAGACAAGTGGACAAGTGGACAAGTGGTGCTACGTAGGTCCAATGGAGTGTCACTCAGCCATGAAATCCACGTCATGAGGCTGGTAGCAGCATCCTGAGTGGATTTAGGTACGATCATCCTCAGTGAAATAAGTCCCACAAAAAAAGAAACTTATGATATCACTTATCGAGGGAATGTAAAAATCGCTCCCCATGAACGGAATCCCCAAACAGAACAGAGTCACGCTTTTAGAAAACACACTTATGCCTGCTTCAGGGGAAAGGTGAGGTGCGGTGACGCATAAAACTCGAGTTTGAAATGAGCACAGATACCCTTCCGAAAACCGAATATGGAATGGACACGACCTACTCCTTGCTCAATCAACTGGACTCACCAGACCCTGTTCATCGCACAAGTATCTATCCGACTAGTAAGCATCTTAAAAGCTAAGTCTTGATATCTCTGTGTAAGTGCATCAAGTGTGTGTAAAGCGGCCTAAAACCAGCAGGGAAAATCAGCTCAGACCCATTCTGAGGATACATTTCCAACACAAAGAAGAAACAAGCACGGCAAAACAGAGAGAAATTCTTCCAAAATGCGTTCAGGGACTGGCATGCAACCAGGATTGACCACATCTACAGCCCCAGCGGCAGAAGACATAAGGCTGGACACTCTTGGGGCTGAGACGATTGGTGAGGTTGGGAAAGCAAATGCAGACCCTTGAAAGGAATCCTGCGTGCTCCCCATTCCATGGGTCCCAACTCTCCAGGTTCAACGCAATCTTCCGACAGCGAAAGCACTCATTGGAAACCCAGCGGATGCTACACCGTGGGATCGGGAAAGCTTTCTGAAACTCACCTCAGTTTTCATCTCCTGGTGCTCGTGTTCTCCATTCAGGCCCCCTTACTAACAATCTCCCCACTTGGAGACTCGGCGCCTTTCCATGCCTCTTTCGTACCGTCTGCAATTTGTCCGCAGGATGAACTGCAAGAGGGGGAACCAATGAGAGACTCGCTGGAGGTGTTTGGTCGGGCACATGTCACTCTCATTTCCCATCACGAAGAAGAATTCACCAGCGGTTCAGCCTGCCACCGCGGATCGACAATAGGGCGTGAAGCCATCCAGCCGTGTTGCGTCCCACTCACAAAAAAGCGACTTGGGAAATGGAGCTCAGGGGCCCTGCACTTCCCAAACCTGCAGAGTTCTAAACGATAACTATCGCCCCAAAATATATTGAGGTCAGGCTACGAAGAGGCGCTGAACGCAAGGCAGAACTGCAGGAAACGGATGTCAACGGGTACATCGGAATGGCCCCGATAGCACATGAAAAGCGCCAGAACGTGGACAATGATGCGGTTGGCCAAAAAGGGCGTATGCGTTTTTTCCTGAATATATTCAGGAAAAAACGCATACGCCCTTTTTGGCCAACCAAGCAACCTGGGAGAGCAAATCAGCACTACAAAGAAATCTCTCGCCCCCCCCCCCCCGGGGCAAAAGGGCCAGGCGAAAAAAGTCTAAAAACCAGAAAGGCAGGACAGCCCACGGAGTCAAGGGAGCCTTGTTAAGCTGATGGGCGGGATGTCAATGGCCAACAGCCAATCTTCACAAGTGTATCCTCTTTCCCAAACCATGTAAAACACAGAACCACAGAGCATAGGGCACTTCCACACATGGGCGTTGACCTTGGGAAAATGAAAAAATCAACCAGACACAGGGACCCCAAAGTTGAGGGCTGCTGTCTTGACAAGAACCTCCACTCCGGTACACGTTTCATATCCCAGGAAAGAGCCAAGTGGACAAAGACGAGTGGACAAGTGGACAAAGACAAGTGGACAAGTGGACAAGTGGTGCTACGTAGGTCCAATGGAGTGTCACTCAGCCATGAAATCCACGTCATGAGGCTGGTAGCAGCATCCTGAGTGGATTTAGGTACGATCATCCTCAGTGAAATAAGTCCCACAAAAAAAGAAACTTATGATATCACTTATCGAGGGAATGTAAAAATCGCTCCCCATGAACGGAATCCCCAAACAGAACAGAGTCACGCTTTTAGAAAACACACTTATGCCTGCTTCAGGGGAAAGGTGAGGTGCGGTGACGCATAAAACTCGAGTTTGAAATGAGCACAGATACCCTTCCGAAAACCGAATATGGAATGGACACGACCTACTCCTTGCTCAATCAACTGGACTCACCAGACCCTGTTCATCGCACAAGTATCTATCCGACTAGTAAGCATCTTAAAAGCTAAGTCTTGATATCTCTGTGTAAGTGCATCAAGTGTGTGTAAAGCGGCCTAAAACCAGCAGGGAAAATCAGCTCAGACCCATTCTGAGGATACATTTCCAACACAAAGAAGAAACAAGCACGGCAAAACAGAGAGAAATTCTTCCAAAATGCGTTCAGGGACTGGCATGCAACCAGGATTGACCACATCTACAGCCCCAGCGGCAGAAGACATAAGGCTGGACACTCTTGGGGCTGAGACGATTGGTGAGGTTGGGAAAGCAAATGCAGACCCTTGAAAGGAATCCTGCGTGCTCCCCATTCCATGGCTCCCAACTCTCCAGGTTCAACGCAATCTTCCGACAGCGAAAGCACTCATTGGAAACCCAGCGGATGCTACACCGTGGGATCGGGAAAGCTTTCTGAAACTCACCTCAGTTTTCCTCTCCTGGTGCTCGTGTTCTCCATTCAGGCCCCCTTACTAACAATCTCCCCACTTGGAGACTCGGCGCCTTTCCATGCCTCTTTCGTACCGTCTGCAATTTGTCCGCAGGATGAACTGCAAGAGGGGGAACCAATGAGAGACTCGCTGGAGGTGTTTGGTCGGGCACATGTCACTCTCATTTCCCATCACGAAGAAGAATTCACCAGCGGTTCAGCCTGCAACCGCGGATCGACAATAGGGCGTGAAGCCATCCAGCCGTGTTGCGTCCCACTCACAAAAAAGCGACTTGGGAAATGGAGCTCAGGGGCCCTGCACTTCCCAAACCTGCAGAGTTCTAAACGATAACTATCGCCCCAAAATATATTGAGGTCAGGCTACGAAGAGGCGCTGAACGCAAGGCAGAACTGCAGGAAACGGATGTCAACGGGTACATCGGAATGGCCCCGATAGCACATGAAAAGCGCCAGAACGTGGACAATGATGCGGTTGGCCAAAAAGGGCGTATGCGTTTTTTCCTGAATATATTCAGGAAAAAACGCATACGCCCTTTTTGGCCAACCAAGCAACCTGGGAGAGCAAATCAGCACTACAAAGAAATCTCTCGCCCCCCCCCCGGGGGGCAAAAGGGCCAGGCGAAAAAAGTCTAAAAACCAGAAAGGCAGGACAGCCCACGGAGTCAAGGGAGCCTTGTTAAGCTGATGGGCGGGATGTCAATGGCCAACAGCCAATCTTCACAAGTGTATTATCCTCTTTCCCAAACCATGTAAAACACAGAACCACAGAGCATAGGGCACTTCCACACATGGGCGTTGACCTTGGGAAAATGAAAAAATCAACCAGACACAGGGACCCCAAAGTTGAGGGCTGCTGTCTTGACAAGAACCTCCACTCCGGTACACGTTTCATATCCCAGGAAAGAGCCAAGTGGACAAAGACGAGTGGACAAGTGGACAAAGACAAGTGGACAAGTGGACAAGTGGTGCTACGTAGGTCCAATGGAGTGTCACTCAGCCATGAAATCCACGTCATGAGGCTGGTAGCAGCATCCTGAGTGGATTTAGGTACGATCATCCTCAGTGAAATAAGTCCCACAAAAAAAGAAACTTATGATATCACTTATCGAGGGAATGTAAAAATCGCTCCCCATGAACGGAATCCCCAAACAGAACAGAGTCACGCTTTTAGAAAACACACTTATGCCTGCTTCAGGGGAAAGGTGAGGTGCGGTGACGCATAAAACTCGAGTTTGAAATGAGCACAGATACCCTTCCGAAAACCGAATATGGAATGGACACGACCTACTCCTTGCTCAATCAACTGGACTCACCAGACCCTGTTCATCGCACAAGTATCTATCCGACTAGTAAGCATCTTAAAAGCTAAGTCTTGATATCTCTGTGTAAGTGCATCAAGTGTGTGTAAAGCGGCCTAAAACCAGCAGGGAAAATCAGCTCAGACCCATTCTGAGGATACATTTCCAACACAAAGAAGAAACAAGCAGGGCAAAACAGAGAGAAATTCTTCCAAAATGCGTTCAGGGACTGGCATGCAACCAGGATTGACCACATCTACAGCCCCAGCGGCAGAAGACATAAGGCTGGACACTCTTGGGGCTGAGACGATTGGTGAGGTTGGGAAAGCAAATGCAGACCCTTGAAAGGAATCCTGCGTGCTCCCCATTCCATGGCTCCCAACTCTCCAGGTTCAACGCAATCTTCCGACAGCGAAAGCACTCATTGGAAACCCAGCGGATGCTACACCGTGGGATCGGGAAAGCTTTCTGAAACTCACCTCAGTTTTCCTCTCCTGGTGCTCGTGTTCTCCATTCAGGCCCCCTTACTAACAATCTCCCCACTTGGAGACTCGGCGCCTTTCCATGCCTCTTTCGTACCGTCTGCAATTTGTCCGCAGGATGAACTGCAAGAGGGGGAACCAATGAGAGACTCGCTGGAGGTGTTTGGTCGGGCACATGTCACTCTCATTTCCCATCACGAAGAAGAATTCACCAGCGGTTCAGCCTGCCACCGCGGATCGACAATAGGGCGTGAAGCCATCCAGCCGTGTTGCGTCCCACTCACAAAAAAGCGACTTGGGAAATGGAGCTCAGGGGCCCTGCACTTCCCAAACCTGCAGAGTTCTAAACGATAACTATCGCCCCAAAATATATTGAGGTCAGGCTACGAAGAGGCGCTGAACGCAAGGCAGAACTGCAGGAAACGGATGTCAACGGGTACATCGGAATGGCCCCGATAGCACATGAAAAGCACCAGAACGTGGACAATGATGCGGTTGGCCAAAAAGGGCGTATGCGTTTTTTCCTGAATATATTCAGGAAAAAACGCATACGCCCTTTTTGGCCAACCAAGCAACCTGGGAGAGCAAATCAGCACTACAAAGAAATCTCTCGCCCCCCCCCCGGGGCAAAAGGGCCAGGCGAAAAAAGTCTAAAACCCAGAAAGGCAGGACAGCCCACGGAGTCAAGGGAGCCTTGTTAAGCTGATGGGCGGGATGTCAATGGCCAACAGCCAATCTTCACAAGTGTATCCTCTTTCCCAAACCATGTAAAACACAGAACCACAGAGCATAGGGCACTTCCACACATGGGCGTTGACCTTGGGAAAATGAAAAAATCAACCAGACACAGGGACCCCAAAGTTGAGGGCTGCTGTCTTGACAAGAACCTCCACTCCGGTACACGTTTCATATCCCAGGAAAGAGCCAAGTGGACAAAGACGAGTGGACAAGTGGACAAAGACAAGTGGACAAGTGGACAAGTGGTGCTACGTAGGTCCAATGGAGTGTCACTCAGCCATGAAATCCACGTCATGAGGCTGGTAGCAGCATCCTGAGTGGATTTAGGTACGATCATCCTCAGTGAAATAAGTCCCACAAAAAAAGAAACTTATGATATCACTTATCGAGGGAATGTAAAAATCGCTCCCCATGAACGGAATCCCCAAACAGAACAGAGTCACGCTTTTAGAAAACACACTTATGCCTGCTTCAGGGGAAAGGTGAGGTGCGGTGACGCATAAAACTCGAGTTTGAAATGAGCACAGATACCCTTCCGAAAACCGAATATGGAATGGACACGACCTACTCCTTGCTCAATCAACTGGACTCACCAGACCCTGTTCATCGCACAAGTATCTATCCGACTAGTAAGCATCTTAAAAGCTAAGTCTTGATATCTCTGTGTAAGTGCATCAAGTGTGTGTAAAGCGGCCTAAAACCAGCAGGGAAAATCAGCTCAGACCCATTCTGAGGATACATTTCCAACACAAAGAAGAAACAAGCAGGGCAAAACAGAGAGAAATTCTTCCAAAATGCGTTCAGGGACTGGCATGCAACCAGGATTGACCACATCTACAGCCCCAGCGGCAGAAGACATAAGGCTGGACACTCTTGGGGCTGAGACGATTGGTGAGGTTGGGAAAGCAAATGCAGACCCTTGAAAGGAATCCTGCGTGCTCCCCATTCCATGGCTCCCAACTCTCCAGGTTCAACGCAATCTTCCGACAGCGAAAGCACTCATTGGAAACCCAGCGGATGCTACACCGTGGGATCGGGAAATCTTTCTGAAACTCACCTCAGTTTTCATCTCCTGGTGCTCGTGTTCTCCATTCAGGCCCCCTTACTAACAATCTCCCCACTTGGAGTCTCGGCGCCTTTCCATGCCTCTTTCGTACCGTCTGCAATTTGTCCGCAGGATGAACTGCAAGAGGGGGAACCAATGAGAGACTCGCTGGAGGTGTTTGGTCGGGCACATGTCACTCTCATTTCCCATCACGAAGAAGAATTCACCAGCGGTTCAGCCTGCAACCGCGGATCGACAATAGGGCGTGAAGCCATCCAGCCGTGTTGCGTCCCACTCACAAAAAAGCGACTTGGGAAATGGAGCTCAGGGGCACTGCACTTCCCAAACCTGCAGAGTTCTAAACGATAACTATCGCCCCAAAATATATTGAGGGCAGGCTACGAAGAGGCGCTGAACGCAAGGCAGAACTGCAGGAAACGGATGTCAACGGGTACATCGGAATGGCCCCGATAGCACATGAAAATCGCCAGAACGTGGACAATGATGCGGTTGGCCAAAAAGGGCGTATGTGTTTTTTCCTGATATTCAGGAAAAAACGCATACGCCCTTTTTGGCCAACCAAGCAACCTGGGAGAGCAAATCAGCACTACAAAGAAATCTCTCGCCCCCCCCCCGGGGCAAAAGGGCCAGGCGAAAAAAGTCTAAAAACCAGAAAGGCAGGACAGCCCACGGAGTCAAGGGAGCCTTGTTAAGCTGATGGGCGGGATGTCAATGGCCAACAGCCAATCTTCACAAGTGTATCCTCTTTCCCAAACCATGTAAAACACAGAACCACAGAGCATAGGGCACTTCCACACATGGGCGTTGACCTTGGGAAAATGAAAAAATCAACCAGACACAGGGACCCCAAAGTTGAGGGCTGCTGTCTTGACAAGAACCTCCACTCCGGTACACGTTTCATATCCCAGGAAAGAGCCAAGTGGACAAAGACGAGTGGACAAGTGGACAAAGACAAGTGGACAAGTGGACAAGTGGTGCTACGTAGGTCCAATGGAGTGTCACTCAGCCATGAAATCCACGTCATGAGGCTGGTAGCAGCATCCTGAGTGGATTTAGGTACGATCATCCTCAGTGAAATAAGTCCCACAAAAAAAGAAACTTATGATATCACTTATCGAGGGAATGTAAAAATCGCTCCCCATGAACGGAATCCCCAAACAGAACAGAGTCACGCTTTTAGAAAACACACTTATGCCTGCTTCAGGGGAAAGGTGAGGTGCGGTGACGCATAAAACTCGAGTTTGAAATGAGCACAGATACCCTTCCGAAAACCGAATATGGAATGGACACGACCTACTCCTTGCTCAATCAACTGGACTCACCAGACCCTGTTCATCGCACAAGTATCTATCCGACTAGTAAGCATCTTAAAAGCTAAGTCTTGATATCTCTGTGTAAGTGCATCAAGTGTGTGTAAAGCGGCCTAAAACCAGCAGGGAAAATCAGCTCAGACCCATTCTGAGGATACATTTCCAACACAAAGAAGAAACAAGCAGGGCAAAACAGAGAGAAATTCTTCCAAAATGCGTTCAGGGACTGGCATGCAACCAGGATTGACCACATCTACAGCCCCAGCGGCAGAAGACATAAGGCTGGACACTCTTGGGGCTGAGACGATTGGTGAGGTTGGGAAAGCAAATGCAGACCCTTGAAAGGAATCCTGCGTGCTCCCCATTCCATGGCTCCCAACTCTCCAGGTTCAACGCAATCTTCCGACAGCGAAAGCACTCATTGGAAACCCAGCGGATGCTACACCGTGGGATCGGGAAAGCTTTCTGAAACTCACCTCAGTTTTCATCTCCTGGTGCTCGTGTTCTCCATTCAGGCCCCCTTACTAACAATCTCCCCACTTGGAGACTCGGCGCCTTTCCATGCCTCTTTCGTACCGTCTGCAATTTGTCCGCAGGATGAACTGCAAGAGGGGGAACCAATGAGAGACTCGCTGGAGGTGTTTGGTCGGGCACATGTCACTCTCATTTCCCATCACGAAGAAGAATTCACCAGCGGTTCAGCCTGCCACCGCGGATCGACAATAGGGCGTGAAGCCATCCAGCCGTGTTGCGTCGCACTCACAAAAAAGCGACTTGGGAAATGGAGCTCAGGGGCCCTGCACTTCCCAAACCTGCAGAGTTCTAAACGATAACTATCGCCCCAAAATATATTGAGGGCAGGCTATGAAGAGGCGCTGAACGCAAGGCAGAACTGCAGGAAACGGATGTCAACGGGTACATCGGAATGGCCCCGATAGCACATGAAAAGCACCAGAACGTGGACAATGATGCGGTTGGCCAAAAAGGGCGTATGCGTTTTTTCCTGAATATATTCAGGAAAAAACGCATACGCCCTTTTTGGCCAACCAAGCAACCTGGGAGAGCAAATCAGCACTACAAAGAAATCTCTCGCCCCCCCCCCCCGGGGCAAAAGGGCCAGGCGAAAAAAGTCTAAAAACCAGAAAGGCAGGACAGCCCACGGAGTCAAGGGAGCCTTGTTAAGCTGATGGGCGGGATGTCAATGGCCAACAGCCAATCTTCACAAGTGTATCCTCTTTCCCAAACCATGGAAAACACAGAACCACAGAGCATAGGGCACTTCCACACATGGGCGTTGACCTTGGGAAAATGAAAAAATCAACCAGACACAGGGACCCCAAAGTTGAGGGCTGCTGTCTTGACAAGAACCTCCACTCCGGTACACGTTTCATATCCCAGGAAAGAGCCAAGTGGACAAAGACGAGTGGACAAGTGGACAAAGACAAGTGGACAAGTGGACAAGTGGTGCTACGTAGGTCCAATGGAGTGTCACTCAGCCATGAAATCCACGTCATGAGGCTGGTAGCAGCATCCTGAGTGGATTTAGGTACGATCATCCTCAGTGAAATAAGTCCCACAAAAAAAGAAACTTATGATATCACTTATCGAGGGAATGTAAAAATCGCTCCCCATGAACGGAATCCCCAAACAGAACAGAGTCACGCTTTTAGAAAACACACTTATGCCTGCTTCAGGGGAAAGGTGAGGTGCGGTGACGCATAAAACTCGAGTTTGAAATGAGCACAGATACCCTTCCGAAAACCGAATATGGAATGGACACGACCTACTCCTTGCTCAATCAACTGGACTCACCAGACCCTGTTCATCGCACAAGTATCTATCCGACTAGTAAGCATCTTAAAAGCTAAGTCTTGATATCTCTGTGTAAGTGCATCAAGTGTGTGTAAAGCGGCCTAAAACCAGCAGGGAAAATCAGCTCAGACCCATTCTGAGGATACATTTCCAACACAAAGAAGAAACAAGCAGGGCAAAACAGAGAGAAATTCTTCCAAAATGCGTTCAGGGACTGGCATGCAACCAGGATTGACCACATCTACAGCCCCAGCGGCAGAAGACATAAGGCTGGACACTCTTGGGGCTGAGACGATTGGTGAGGTTGGGAAAGCAAATGCAGACCCTTGAAAGGAATCCTGCGTGCTCCCCATTCCATGGCTCCCAACTCTCCAGGTTCAACGCAATCTTCCGACAGCGAAAGCACTCATTGGAAACCCAGCGGATGCTACACCGTGGGATCGGGAAAGCTTTCTGAAACTCACCTCAGTTTTCCTCTCCTGGTGCTCGTGTTCTCCATTCAGGCCCCCTTACTAACAATCTCCCCACTTGGAGACTCGGCGCCTTTCCATGCCTCTTTCGTACCGTCTGCAATTTGTCCGCAGGATGAACTGCAAGAGGGGGAACCAATGAGAGACTCGCTGGAGGTGTTTGGTCGGGCACATGTCACTCTCATTTCCCATCACGAAGAAGAATTCACCAGCGGTTCAGCCTGCCACCGCGGATCGACAATAGGGCGTGAAGCCATCCAGCCGTGTTGCGTCCCACTCACAAAAAAGCGACTTGGGAAATGGAGCTCAGGGGCCCTGCACTTCCCAAACCTGCAGAGTTCTAAACGATAACTATCGCCCCAAAATATATTGAGCGCAGGCTACGAAGAGGCGCTGAACGCAAGGCAGAACTGCAGGAAACGGATGTCAACGGGTACATCGGAATGGCCCCGATAGCACATGAAAAGCGCCAGAACGTGGACAATGATGCGGTTGGCCAAAAAGGGCGTATGCGTTTTTTCCTGAATATATTCAGGAAAAAACGCATACGCCCTTTTTGGCCAACCAAGCAACCTGGGAGAGCAAATCAGCACTACAAAGAAATCTCTCGCCCCCCCCCCCGGGGCAAAAGGGCCAGGCGAAAAAAGTCTAAAAACCAGAAAGGCAGGACAGCCCACGGAGTCAAGGGAGCCTTGTTAAGCTGATGGGCGGGATGTCAATGGCCAACAGCCAATCTTCACAAGTGTATCCTCTTTCCCAAACCATGGAAAACACAGAACCACAGAGCATAGGGCACTTCCACACATGGGCGTTGACCTTGGGAAAATGAAAAAATCAACCAGACACAGGGACCCCAAAGTTGAGGGCTGCTGTCTTGACAAGAACCTCCACTCCGGTACACGTTTCATATCCCAGGAAAGAGCCAAGTGGACAAAGACGAGTGGACAAGTGGACAAAGACAAGTGGACAAGTGGACAAGTGGTGCTACGTAGGTCCAATGGAGTGTCACTCAGCCATGAAATCCACGTCATGAGGCTGGTAGCAGCATCCTGAGTGGATTTAGGTACGATCATCCTCAGTGAAATAAGTCCCACAAAAAAAGAAACTTATGATATCACTTATCGAGGGAATGTAAAAATCGCTCCCCATGAACGGAATCCCCAAACAGAACAGAGTCACGCTTTTAGAAAACACACTTATGCCTGCTTCAGGGGAAAGGTGAGGTGCGGTGACGCATAAAACTCGAGTTTGAAATGAGCACAGATACCCTTCCGAAAACCGAATATGGAATGGACACGACCTACTCCTTGCTCAATCAACTGGACTCACCAGACCCTGTTCATCGCACAAGTATCTATCCGACTAGTAAGCATCTTAAAAGCTAAGTCTTGATATCTCTGTGTAAGTGCATCAAGTGTGTGTAAAGCGGCCTAAAACCAGCAGGGAAAATCAGCTCAGACCCATTCTGAGGATACATTTCCAACACAAAGAAGAAACAAGCAGGGCAAAACAGAGAGAAATTCTTCCAAAATGCGTTCAGGGACTGGCATGCAACCAGGATTGACCACATCTACAGCCCCAGCGGCAGAAGACATAAGGCTGGACACTCTTGGGGCTGAGACGATTGGTGAGGTTGGGAAAGCAAATGCAGACCCTTGAAAGGAATCCTGCGTGCTCCCCATTCCATGGCTCCCAACTCTCCAGGTTCAACGCAATCTTCCGACAGCGAAAGCACTCATTGGAAACCCAGCGGATGCTACACCGTGGGATCGGGAAAGCTTTCTGAAACTCACCTCAGTTTTCATCTCCTGGTGCTCGTGTTCTCCATTCAGGCCCCCTTACTAACAATCTCCCCACTTGGAGACTCGGCGCCTTTCCATGCCTCTTTCGTACCGTCTGCAATTTGTCCGCAGGATGAACTGCAAGAGGGGGAACCAATGAGAGACTCGCTGGAGGTGTTTGGTCGGGCACATGTCACTCTCATTTCCCATCACGAAGAAGAATTCACCAGCGGTTCAGCCTGCCACCCCGGATCGACAATAGGGCGTGAAGCCATCCAGCCGTGTTGCGTCCCACTCACAAAAAAGCGACTTGGGAAATGGAGCTCAGGGGCCCTGCACTTCCCAAACCTGCAGAGTTCTAAACGATAACTATCGCCCCCAAATATATTGAGGTCAGGCTACGAAGAGGCGCTGAACGCAAGGCAGAACTGCAGGAAACGGATGTCAACGGGTACATCGGAATGGCCCCGATAGCACATGAAAAGCGCCAGAACGTGGACAATGATGCGGTTGGCCAAAAAGGGCGTATGCGTTTTTTCCTGAATATATTCAGGAAAAAACGCATACGCCCTTTTTGGCCAACCAAGCAACCTGGGAGAGCAAATCAGCACTACAAAGAAATCTCTCGCCCCCCCCCCCCCGGGGCAAAAGGGCCAGGCGAAAAAAGTCTAAAAACCAGAAAGGCAGGACAGCCCACGGAGTCAAGGGAGCCTTGTTAAGCTGATGGGCGGGATGTCAATGGCCAACAGCCAATCTTCACAAGTGTATCCTCTTTCCCAAACCATGTAAAACACAGAACCACAGAGCATAGGGCACTTCCACACATGGGCGTTGACCTTGGGAAAATGAAAAAATCAACCAGACACAGGGACCCCAAAGTTGAGGGCTGCTGTCTTGACAAGAACCTCCACTCCGGTACACGTTTCATATCCCAGGAAAGAGCCAAGTGGACAAAGACGAGTGGACAAGTGGACAAAGACAAGTGGACAAGTGGACAAGTGGTGCTACGTAGGTCCAATGGAGTGTCACTCAGCCATGAAATCCACGTCATGACGCTGGTAGCAGCATCCTGAGTGGATTTAGGTACGATCATCCTCAGTGAAATAAGTCCCACAAAAAAAGAAACTTATGATATCACTTATCGAGGGAATGTAAAAATCGCTCCCCATGAACGGAATCCCCAAACAGAACAGAGTCACGCTTTTAGAAAACACACTTATGCCTGCTTCAGGGGAAAGGTGAGGTGCGGTGACGCATAAAACTCGAGTTTGAAATGAGCACAGATACCCTTCCGAAAACCGAATATGGAATGGACACGACCTACTCCTTGCTCAATCAACTGGACTCACCAGACCCTGTTCATCGCACAAGTATCTATCCGACTAGTAAGCATCTTAAAAGCTAAGTCTTGATATCTCTGTGTAAGTGCATCAAGTGTGTGTAAAGCGGCCTAAAACCAGCAGGGAAAATCAGCTCAGACCCATTCTGAGGATACATTTCCAACACAAAGAAGAAACAAGCAGGGCAAAACAGAGAGAAATTCTTCCAAAATGCGTTCAGGGACTGGCATGCAACCAGGATTGACCACATCTACAGCCCCAGCGGCAGAAGACATAAGGCTGGACACTCTTGGGGCTGAGACGATTGGTGAGGTTGGGAAAGCAAATGCAGACCCTTGAAAGGAATCCTGCGTGCTCCCCATTCCATGGCTCCCAACTCTCCAGGTTCAACGCAATCTTCCGACAGCGAAAGCACTCATTGGAAACCCAGCGGATGCTACACCGTGGGATCGGGAAAGCTTTCTGAAACTCACCTCAGTTTTCCTCTCCTGGTGCTCGTGTTCTCCATTCAGGCCCCCTTACTAACAATCTCCCCACTTGGAGACTCGGCGCCTTTCCATGCCTCTTTCGTACCGTCTGCAATTTGTCCGCAGGATGAACTGCAAGAGGGGGAACCAATGAGAGACTCGCTGGAGGTGTTTGGTCGGGCACATGTCACTCTCATTTCCCATCACGAAGAAGAATTCACCAGCGGTTCAGCCTGCCACCGCGGATCGACAATAGGGCGTGAAGCCATCCAGCCGTGTTGCGTCCCACTCACAAAAAAGCGACTTGGGAAATGGAGCTCAGGGGCCCTGCACTTCCCAAACCTGCAGAGTTCTAAACGATAACTATCGCCCCAAAATATATTGAGGTCAGGCTACGAAGAGGCGCTGAACGCAAGGCAGAACTGCAGGAAACGGATGTCAACGGGTACATCGGAATGGCCCCGATAGCACATGAAAAGCGCCAGAACGTGGACAATGATGCGGTTGGCCAAAAAGGGCGTATGCGTTTTTTCCTGAATATATTCAGGAAAAAACGCATACGCCCTTTTTGGCCAACCAAGCAACCTGGGAGAGCAAATCAGCACTACAAAGAAATCTCTCGCCCCCCCCCCGGGGGGCAAAAGGGCCAGGCGAAAAAAGTCTAAAAACCAGAAAGGCAGGACAGCCCACGGAGTCAAGGGAGCCTTGTTAAGCTGATGGGCGGGATGTCAATGGCCAACAGCCAATCTTCACAAGTGTATCCTCTTTCCCAAACCATGTAAAACACAGAACCACAGAGCATAGGGCACTTCCACACATGGGCGTTGACCTTGGGAAAATGAAAAAATCAACCAGACACAGGGACCCCAAAGTTGAGGGCTGCTGTCTTGACAAGAACCTCCACTCCGGTACACGTTTCATATCCCAGGAAAGAGCCAAGTGGACAAAGACGAGTGGACAAGTGGACAAAGACAAGTGCACAAGTGGACAAGTGGTGCTACGTAGGTCCAATGGAGTGTCACTCAGCCATGAAATCCACGTCATGAGGCTGGTAGCAGCATCCTGAGTGGATTTAGGTACGATCATCCTCAGTGAAATAAGTCCCACAAAAATAGAAACTTATGATATCACTTATCGAGGGAATGTAAAAATCGCTCCCCATGAACGGAATCCCCAAACAGAACAGAGTCACGCTTTTAGAAAACACACTTATGCCTGCTTCAGGGGAAAGGTGAGGTGCGGTGACGCATAAAACTCGAGTTTGAAATGAGCACAGATACCCTTCCGAAAACCGAATATGGAATGGACACGACCTACTCCTTGCTCAATCAACTGGACTCACCAGACCCTGTTCATCGCACAAGTATCTATCCGACTAGTAAGCATCTTAAAAGCTAAGTCTTGATATCTCTGTGTAAGTGCATCAAGTGTGTGTAAAGCGGCCTAAAACCAGCAGGGAAAATCAGCTCAGACCCATTCTGAGGATACATTTCCAACACAAAGAAGAAACAAGCAGGGCAAAACAGAGAGAAATTCTTCCAAAATGCGTTCAGGGACTGGCATGCAACCAGGATTGACCACATCTACAGCCCCAGCGGCAGAAGACATAAGGCTGGACACTCTTGGGGCTGAGACGATTGGTGAGGTTGGGAAAGCAAATGCAGACCCTTGAAAGGAATCCTGCGTGCTCCCCATTCCATGGCTCCCAACTCTCCAGGTTCAACGCAATCTTCCGACAGCGAAAGCACTCATTGGAAACCCAGCGGATGCTACACCGTGGGATCGGGAAAGCTTTCTGAAACTCACCTCAGTTTTCCTCTCCTGGTGCTCGTGTTCTCCATTCAGGCCCCCTTACTAACAATCTCCCCACTTGGAGACTCGGCGCCTTTCCATGCCTCTTTCGTACCGTCTGCAATTTGTCCGCAGGATGAACTGCAAGAGGGGGAACCAATGAGAGACTCGCTGGAGGTGTTTGGTCGGGCACATGTCACTCTCATTTCCCATCACGAAGAAGAATTCACCAGCGGTTCAGCCTGCCACCGCGGATCGACAATAGGGCGTGAAGCCATCCAGCCGTGTTGCGTCGCACTCACAAAAAAGCGACTTGGGAAATGGAGCTCAGGGGCCCTGCACTTCCCAAACCTGCAGAGTTCTAAACGATAACTATCGCCCCAAAATATATTGAGGTCAGGCTACGAAGAGGCGCTGAACGCAAGGCAGAACTGCAGGAAACGGATGTCAACGGGTACATCGGAATGGCCCCGATAGCACATGAAAAGCGCCAGAACGTGGACAATGATGCGGTTGGCCAAAAAGGGCGTATGCGTTTTTTCCTGAATATATTCAGGAAAAAACGCATACGCCCTTTTTGGCCAACCAAGCAACCTGGGAGAGCAAATCAGCACTACAAAGAAATCTCTCGCCCCCCCCCCCCGGGGCAAAAGGGCCAGGCGAAAAAAGTCTAAAAACCAGAAAGGCAGGACAGCCCACGGAGTCAAGGGAGCCTTGTTAAGCTGATGGGCGGGATGTCAATGGCCAACAGCCAATCTTCACAAGTGTATCCTCTTTCCCAAACCATGGAAAACACAGAACCACAGAGCATAGGGCACTTCCACACATGGGCGTTGACCTTGGGAAAATGAAAAAATCAACCAGACACAGGGACCCCAAAGTTGAGGGCTGCTGTCTTGACAAGAACCTCCACTCCGGTACACGTTTCATATCCCAGGAAAGAGCCAAGTGGACAAAGACGAGTGGACAAGTGGACAAAGACAAGTGGACAAGTGGACAAGTGGTGCTACGTAGGTCCAATGGAGTGTCACTCAGCCATGAAATCCACGTCATGAGGCTGGTAGCAGCATCCTGAGTGGATTTAGGTACGATCATCCTCAGTGAAATAAGTCCCACAAAAAAAGAAACTTATGATATCACTTATCGAGGGAATGTAAAAATCGCTCCCCATGAACGGAATCCCCAAACAGAACAGAGTCACGCTTTTAGAAAACACACTTATGCCTGCTTCAGGGGAAAGGTGAGGTGCGGTGACGCATAAAACTCGAGTTTGAAATGAGCACAGATACCCTTCCGAAAACCGAATATGGAATGGACACGACCTACTCCTTGCTCAATCAACTGGACTCACCAGACCCTGTTCATCGCACAAGTATCTATCCGACTAGTAAGCATCTTAAAAGCTAAGTCTTGATATCTCTGTGTAAGTGCATCAAGTGTGTGTAAAGCGGCCTAAAACCAGCAGGGAAAATCAGCTCAGACCCATTCTGAGGATACATTTCCAACACAAAGAAGAAACAAGCACGGCAAAACAGAGAGAAATTCTTCCAAAATGCGTTCAGGGACTGGCATGCAACCAGGATTGACCACATCTACAGCCCCAGCGGCAGAAGACATAAGGCTGGACACTCTTGGGGCTGAGACGATTGGTGAGGTTGGGAAAGCAAATGCAGACCCTTGAAAGGAATCCTGCGTGCTCCCCATTCCATGGCTCCCAACTCTCCAGGTTCAACGCAATCTTCCGACAGCGAAAGCACTCATTGGAAACCCAGCGGATGCTACACCGTGGGATCGGGAAAGCTTTCTGAAACTCACCTCAGTTTTCCTCTCCTGGTGCTCGTGTTCTCCATTCAGGCCCCCTTACTAACAATCTCCCCACTTGGAGACTCGGCGCCTTTCCATGCCTCTTTCGTACCGTCTGCAATTTGTCCGCAGGATGAACTGCAAGAGGGGGAACCAATGAGAGACTCGCTGGAGGTGTTTGGTCGGGCACATGTCACTCTCATTTCCCATCACGAAGAAGAATTCACCAGCGGTTCAGCCTGCCACCGCGGATCGACAATAGGGCGTGAAGCCATCCAGCCGTGTTGCGTCCCACTCACAAAAAAGCGACTTGGGAAATGGAGCTCAGGGGCCCTGCACTTCCCAAACCTGCAGAGTTCTAAACGATAACTATCGCCCCAAAATATATTGAGGTCAGGCTACGAAGAGGCGCTGAACGCAAGGCAGAACTGCAGGAAACGGATGTCAACGGGTACATCGGAATGGCCCCGATAGCACATGAAAAGCGCCAGAACGTGGACAATGATGCGGTTGGCCAAAAAGGGCGTATGCGTTTTTTCCTGAATATATTCAGGAAAAAACGCATACGCCCTTTTTGGCCAACCAAGCAACCTGGGAGAGCAAATCAGCACTACAAAGAAATCTCTCGCCCCCCCCCCGGGGCAAAAGGGCCAGGCGAAAAAAGTCTAAAAACCAGAAAGCCAGGACAGCCCACGGAGTCAAGGGAGCCTTGTTAAGCTGATGGGCGGGATGTCAATGGCCAACAGCCAATCTTCACAAGTGTATCCTCTTTCCCAAACCATGTAAAACACAGAACCACAGAGCATAGGGCACTTCCACACATGGGCGTTGACCTTGGGAAAATGAAAAAATCAACCAGACACAGGGACCCCAAAGTTGAGGGCTGCTGTCTTGACAAGAACCTCCACTCCGGTACACGTTTCATATCCCAGGAAAGAGCCAAGTGGACAAAGACGAGTGGACAAGTGGACAAAGACAAGTGGACAAGTGGACAAGTGGTGCTACGTAGGTCCAATGGAGTGTCACTCAGCCATGAAATCCACGTCATGAGGCTGGTAGCAGCATCCTGAGTGGATTTAGGTACGATCATCCTCAGTGAAATAAGTCCCACAAAAAAAGAAACTTATGATATCACTTATCGAGGGAATGTAAAAATCGCTCCCCATGAACGGAATCCCCAAACAGAACAGAGTCACGCTTTTAGAAAACACACTTATGCCTGCTTCAGGGGAAAGGTGAGGTGCGGTGACGCATAAAACTCGAGTTTGAAATGAGCACAGATACCCTTCCGAAAACCGAATATGGAATGGACACGACCTACTCCTTGCTCAATCAACTGGACTCACCAGACCCTGTTCATCGCACAAGTATCTATCCGACTAGTAAGCATCTTAAAAGCTAAGTCTTGATATCTCTGTGTAAGTGCATCAAGTGTGTGTAAAGCGGCCTAAAACCAGCAGGGAAAATCAGCTCAGACCCATTCTGAGGATACATTTCCAACACAAAGAAGAAACAAGCAGGGCAAAACAGAGAGAAATTCTTCCAAAATGCGTTCAGGGACTGGCATGCAACCAGGATTGACCACATCTACAGCCCCAGCGGCAGAAGACATAAGGCTGGACACTCTTGGGGCTGAGACGATTGGTGAGGTTGGGAAAGCAAATGCAGACCCTTGAAAGGAATCCTGCGTGCTCCCCATTCCATGGCTCCCAACTCTCCAGGTTCAACGCAATCTTCCGACAGCGAAAGCACTCATTGGAAACCCAGCGGATGCTACACCGTGGGATCGGGAAAGCTTTCTGAAACTCACCTCAGTTTTCCTCTCCTGGTGCTCGTGTTCTCCATTCAGGCCCCCTTACTAACAATCTCCCCACTTGGAGACTCGGCGCCTTTCCATGCCTCTTTCGTACCGTCGGCAATTTGTCCGCAGGATGAACTGCAAGAGGGGGAACCAATGAGAGACTCGCTGGAGGTGTTTGGTCGGGCACATGTCACTCTCATTTCCCATCACGAAGAAGAATTCACCAGCGGTTCAGCCTGCCACCGCGGATCGACAATAGGGCGTGAAGCCATCCAGCCGTGTTGCGTCCCACTCACAAAAAAGCGACTTGGGAAATGGAGCTCAGGGGCCCTGCACTTCCCAAACCTGCAGAGTTCTAAACGATAACTATCGCCCCAAAATATATTGAGGTCAGGCTACGAAGAGGCGCTGAACGCAAGGCAGAACTGCAGGAAACGGATGTCAACGGGTACATCGGAATGGCCCCGATAGCACATGAAAAGCGCCAGAACGTGGACAATGATGCGGTTGGCCAAAAAGGGCGTATGCGTTTTTTCCATATTCAGGAAAAAACGCATACGCCCTTTTTGGCCAACCAAGCAACCTGGGAGAGCAAATCAGCACTACAAAGAAATCTCTCGCCCCCCCCCCCCGGGGCAAAAGGGCCAGGCGAAAAAAGTCTAAAAACCAGAAAGGCAGGACAGCCCACGGAGTCAAGGGAGCCTTGTTAAGCTGATGGGCGGGATGTCAATGGCCAACAGCCAATCTTCACAAGTGTATCCTCTTTCCCAAACCATGTAAAACACAGAACCACAGAGCATAGGGCACTTCCACACATGGGCGTTGACCTTGGGAAAATGAAAAAATCAACCAGACACAGGGACCCCAAAGTTGAGGGCTGCTGTCTTGACAAGAACCTCCACTCCGGTACACGTTTCATATCCCAGGAAAGAGCCAAGTGGACAAAGACGAGTGGACAAGTGGACAAAGACAAGTGGACAAGTGGACAAGTGGTGCTACGTAGGTCCAATGGAGTGTCACTCAGCCATGAAATCCACGTCATGAGGCTGGTAGCAGCATCCTGAGTGGATTTAGGTACGATCATCCTCAGTGAAATAAGTCCCACAAAAAAAGAAACTTATGATATCACTTATCGAGGGAATGTAAAAATCGCTCCCCATGAACGGAATCCCCAAACAGAACAGAGTCACGCTTTTAGAAAACACACTTATGCCTGCTTCAGGGGAAAGGTGAGGTGCGGTGACGCATAAAACTCGAGTTTGAAATGAGCACAGATACCCTTCCGAAAACCGAATATGGAATGGACACGACCTACTCCTTGCTCAATCAACTGGACTCACCAGACCCTGTTCATCGCACAAGTATCTATCCGACTAGTAAGCATCTTAAAAGCTAAGTCTTGATATCTCTGTGTAAGTGCATCAAGTGTGTGTAAAGCGGCCTAAAACCAGCAGGGAAAATCAGCTCAGACCCATTCTGAGGATACATTTCCAACACAAAGAAGAAACAAGCACGGCAAAACAGAGAGAAATTCTTCCAAAATGCGTTCAGGGACTGGCATGCAACCAGGATTGACCACATCTACAGCCCCAGCGGCAGAAGACATAAGGCTGGACACTCTTGGGGCTGAGACGATTGGTGAGGTTGGGAAAGCAAATGCAGACCCTTGAAAGGAATCCTGCGTGCTCCCCATTCCATGGGTCCCAACTCTCCAGGTTCAACGCAATCTTCCGACAGCGAAAGCACTCATTGGAAACCCAGCGGATGCTACACCGTGGGATCGGGAAAGCTTTCTGAAACTCACCTCAGTTTTCCTCTCCTGGTGCTCGTGTTCTCCATTCAGGCCCCCTTACTAACAATCTCCCCACTTGGAGACTCGGCGCCTTTCCATGCCTCTTTCGTACCGTCTGCAATTTGTCCGCAGGATGAACTGCAAGAGGGGGAACCAATGAGAGACTCGCTGGAGGTGTTTGGTCGGGCACATGTCACTCTCATTTCCCATCACGAAGAAGAATTCACCAGCGGTTCAGCCTGCCACCGCGGATCGACAATAGGGCGTGAAGCCATCCAGCCGTGTTGCGTCCCACTCACAAAAAAGCGACTTGGGAAATGGAGCTCAGGGGCCCTGCACTTCCCAAACCTGCAGAGTTCTAAACGATAACTATCGCCCCAAAATATATTGAGGTCAGGCTACGAAGAGGCGCTGAACGCAAGGCAGAACTGCAGGAAACGGATGTCAACGGGTACATCGGAATGGCCCCGATAGCACATGAAAAGCGCCAGAACGTGGACAATGATGCGGTTGGCCAAAAAGGGCGTATGCGTTTTTTCCTGAATATATTCAGGAAAAAACGCATACGCCCTTTTTGGCCAACCAAGCAACCTGGGAGAGCAAATCAGCACTACAAAGAAATCTCTCGCCCCCCCCCCCCCCCGGGGGCAAAAGGGCCAGGCGAAAAAAGTCTAAAAACCAGAAAGGCAGGACAGCCCACGGAGTCAAGGGAGCCTTGTTAAGCTGATGGGCGGGATGTCAATGGCCAACAGCCAATCTTCACAAGTGTATCCTCTTTCCCAAACCATGTAAAACACAGAACCACAGAGCATAGGGCACTTCCACACATGGGCGTTGACCTTGGGAAAATGAAAAAATCAACCAGACACAGGGACCCCAAAGTTGAGGGCTGCTGTCTTGACAAGAACCTCCACTCCGGTACACGTTTCATATCCCAGGAAAGAGCCAAGTGGACAAAGACGAGTGGACAAGTGGACAAAGACAAGTGGACAAGTGGACAAGTGGTGCTACGTAGGTCCAATGGAGTGTCACTCAGCCATGAAATCCACGTCATGAGGCTGGTAGCAGCATCCTGAGTGGATTTAGGTACGATCATCCTCAGTGAAATAAGTCCCACAAAAAAAGAAACTTATGATATCACTTATCGAGGGAATGTAAAAATCGCTCCCCATGAACGGAATCCCCAAACAGAACAGAGTCACGCTTTTAGAAAACACACTTATGCCTGCTTCAGGGGAAAGGTGAGGTGCGGTGACGCATAAAACTCGAGTTTGAAATGAGCACAGATACCCTTCCGAAAACCGAATATGGAATGGACACGACCTACTCCTTGCTCAATCAACTGGACTCACCAGACCCTGTTCATCGCACAAGTATCTATCCGACTAGTAAGCATCTTAAAAGCTAAGTCTTGATATCTCTGTGTAAGTGCATCAAGTGTGTGTAAAGCGGCCTAAAACCAGCAGGGAAAATCAGCTCAGACCCATTCTGAGGATACATTTCCAACACAAAGAAGAAACAAGCACGGCAAAACAGAGAGAAATTCTTCCAAAATGCGTTCAGGGACTGGCATGCAACCAGGATTGACCACATCTACAGCCCCAGCGGCAGAAGACATAAGGCTGGACACTCTTGGGGCTGAGACGATTGGTGAGGTTGGGAAAGCAAATGCAGACCCTTGAAAGGAATCCTGCGTGCTCCCCATTCCATGGCTCCCAACTCTCCAGGTTCAACGCAATCTTCCGACAGCGAAAGCACTCATTGGAAACCCAGCGGATGCTACACCGTGGGATCGGGAAAGCTTTCTGAAACTCACCTCAGTTTTCCTCTCCTGGTGCTCGTGTTCTCCATTCAGGCCCCCTTACTAACAATCTCCCCACTTGGAGACTCGGCGCCTTTCCATGCCTCTTTCGTACCGTCTGCAATTTGTCCGCAGGATGAACTGCAAGAGGGGGAACCAATGAGAGACTCGCTGGAGGTGTTTGGTCGGGCACATGTCACTCTCATTTCCCATCACGAAGAAGAATTCACCAGCGGTTCAGCCTGCCACCGCGGATCGACAATAGGGCGTGAAGCCATCCAGCCGTGTTGCGTCCCACTCACAAAAAAGCGACTTGGGAAATGGAGCTCAGGGGCCCTGCACTTCCCAAACCTGCAGAGTTCTAAACGATAACTATCGCCCCAAAATATATTGAGGTCAGGCTACGAAGAGGCGCTGAACGCAAGGCAGAACTGCAGGAAACGGATGTCAACGGGTACATCGGAATGGCCCCGATAGCACATGAAAAGCGCCAGAACGTGGACAATGATGCGGTTGGCCAAAAAGGGCGTATGCGTTTTTTCCTGAATATATTCAGGAAAAAACGCATACGCCCTTTTTGGCCAACCAAGCAACCTGGGAGAGCAAATCAGCACTACAAAGAAATCTCTCGCCCCCCCCCCCCGGGGGCAAAAGGGCCAGGCGAAAAAAGTCTAAAAACCAGAAACGCAGGACAGCCCACGGAGTCAAGGGAGCCTTGTTAAGCTGATGGGCGGGATGTCAATGGCCAACAGCCAATCTTCACAAGTGTATCCTCTTTCCCAAACCATGTAAAACACAGAACCACAGAGCATAGGGCACTTCCACACATGGGCGTTGACCTTGGGAAAATGAAAAAATCAACCAGACACAGGGACCCCAAAGTTGAGGGCTGCTGTCTTGACAAGAACCTCCACTCCGGTACACGTTTCATATCCCAGGAAAGAGCCAAGTGGACAAAGACGAGTGGACAAGTGGACAAAGACAAGTGCACAAGTGGACAAGTGGTGCTACGTAGGTCCAATGGAGTGTCACTCAGCCATGAAATCCACGTCATGAGGCTGGTAGCAGCATCCTGAGTGGATTTAGGTACGATCATCCTCAGTGAAATAAGTCCCACAAAAATAGAAACTTATGATATCACTTATCGAGGGAATGTAAAAATCGCTCCCCATGAACGGAATCCCCAAACAGAACAGAGTCACGCTTTTAGAAAACACACTTATGCCTGCTTCAGGGGAAAGGTGAGGTGCGGTGACGCATAAAACTCGAGTTTGAAATGAGCACAGATACCCTTCCGAAAACCGAATATGGAATGGACACGACCTACTCCTTGCTCAATCAACTGGACTCACCAGACCCTGTTCATCGCACAAGTATCTATCCGACTAGTAAGCATCTTAAAAGCTAAGTCTTGATATCTCTGTGTAAGTGCATCAAGTGTGTGTAAAGCGGCCTAAAACCAGCAGGGAAAATCAGCTCAGACCCATTCTGAGGATACATTTCCAACACAAAGAAGAAACAAGCAGGGCAAAACAGAGAGAAATTCTTCCAAAATGCGTTCAGGGACTGGCATGCAACCAGGATTGACCACATCTACAGCCCCAGCGGCAGAAGACATAAGGCTGGACACTCTTGGGGCTGAGACGATTGGTGAGGTTGGGAAAGCAAATGCAGACCCTTGAAAGGAATCCTGCGTGCTCCCCATTCCATGGCTCCCAACTCTCCAGGTTCAACGCAATCTTCCGACAGCGAAAGCACTCATTGGAAACCCAGCGGATGCTACACCGTGGGATCGGGAAAGCTTTCTGAAACTCACCTCAGTTTTCCTATCCTGGTGCTCGTGTTCTCCATTCAGGCCCCCTTACTAACAATCTCCCCACTTGGAGACTCGGCGCCTTTCCATGCCTCTTTCGTACCGTCGGCAATTTGTCCGCAGGATGAACTGCAAGAGGGGGAACCAATGAGAGACTCGCTGGAGGTGTTTGGTCGGGCACATGTCACTCTCATTTCCCATCACGAAGAAGAATTCACCAGCGGTTCAGCCTGCCACCGCGGATCGACAATAGGGCGTGAAGCCATCCAGCCGTGTTGCGTCCCACTCACAAAAAAGCGACTTGGGAAATGGAGCTCAGGGGCCCTGCACTTCCCAAACCTGCAGAGTTCTAAACGATAACTATCGCCCCAAAATATATTGAGGTCAGGCTACGAAGAGGCGCTGAACGCAAGGCAGAACTGCAGGAAACGGATGTCAACGGGTACATCGGAATGGCCCCGATAGCACATGAAAAGCGCCAGAACGTGGACAATGATGCGGTTGGCCAAAAAGGGCGTATGCGTTTTTTCCATATTCAGGAAAAAACGCATACGCCCTTTTTGGCCAACCAAGCAACCTGGGAGAGCAAATCAGCACTACAAAGAAATCTCTCGCCCCCCCCCCCGGGGCAAAAGGGCCAGGCGAAAAAAGTCTAAAAACCAGAAAGGCAGGACAGCCCACGGAGTCAAGGGAGCCTTGTTAAGCTGATGGGCGGGATGTCAATGGCCAACAGCCAATCTTCACAAGTGTATCCTCTTTCCCAAACCATGTAAAACACAGAACCACAGAGCATAGGGCACTTCCACACATGGGCGTTGACCTTGGGAAAATGAAAAAATCAACCAGACACAGGGACCCCAAAGTTGAGGGCTGCTGTCTTGACAAGAACCTCCACTCCGGTACACGTTTCATATCCCAGGAAAGAGCCAAGTGGACAAAGACGAGTGGACAAGTGGACAAAGACAAGTGGACAAGTGGACAAGTGGTGCTACGTAGGTCCAATGGAGTGTCACTCAGCCATGAAATCCACGTCATGAGGCTGGTAGCAGCATCCTGAGTGGATTTAGGTACGATCATCCTCAGTGAAATAAGTCCCACAAAAAAAGAAACTTATGATATCACTTATCGAGGGAATGTAAAAATCGCTCCCCATGAACGGAATCCCCAAACAGAACAGAGTCACGCTTTTAGAAAACACACTTATGCCTGCTTCAGGGGAAAGGTGAGGTGCGGTGACGCATAAAACTCGAGTTTGAAATGAGCACAGATACCCTTCCGAAAACCGAATATGGAATGGACACGACCTACTCCTTGCTCAATCAACTGGACTCACCAGACCCTGTTCATCGCACAAGTATCTATCCGACTAGTAAGCATCTTAAAAGCTAAGTCTTGATATCTCTGTGTAAGTGCATCAAGTGTGTGTAAAGCGGCCTAAAACCAGCAGGGAAAATCAGCTCAGACCCATTCTGAGGATACATTTCCAACACAAAGAAGAAACAAGCACGGCAAAACAGAGAGAAATTCTTCCAAAATGCGTTCAGGGACTGGCATGCAACCAGGATTGACCACATCTACAGCCCCAGCGGCAGAAGACATAAGGCTGGACACTCTTGGGGCTGAGACGATTGGTGAGGTTGGGAAAGCAAATGCAGACCCTTGAAAGGAATCCTGCGTGCTCCCCATTCCATGGCTCCCAACTCTCCAGGTTCAACGCAATCTTCCGACAGCGAAAGCACTCATTGGAAACCCAGCGGATGCTACACCGTGGGATCGGGAAAGCTTTCTGAAACTCACCTCAGTTTTCCTCTCCTGGTGCTCGTGTTCTCCATTCAGGCCCCCTTACTAACAATCTCCCCACTTGGAGACTCGGCGCCTTTCCATGCCTCTTTCGTACCGTCTGCAATTTGTCCGCAGGATGAACTGCAAGAGGGGGAACCAATGAGAGACTCGCTGGAGGTGTTTGGTCGGGCACATGTCACTCTCATTTCCCATCACGAAGAAGAATTCACCAGCGGTTCAGCCTGCCACCGCGGATCGACAATAGGGCGTGAAGCCATCCAGCCGTGTTGCGTCCCACTCACAAAAAAGCGACTTGGGAAATGGAGCTCAGGGGCCCTGCACTTCCCAAACCTGCAGAGTTCTAAACGATAACTATCGCCCCAAAATATATTGAGGGCAGGCTACGAAGAGGCGCTGAACGCAAGGCAGAACTGCAGGAAACGGATGTCAACGGGTACATCGGAATGGCCCCGATAGCACATGAAAAGCGCCAGAACGTGGACAATGATGCGGTTGGCCAAAAAGGGCGTATGCGTTTTTTCCTGAATATATTCAGGAAAAAACGCATACGCCCTTTTTGGCCAACCAAGCAACCTGGGAGAGCAAATCACCACTACAAAGAAATCTCTCGCCCCCCCCCCCCCGGGGGCAAAAGGGCCAGGCGAAAAAAGTCTAAAAACCAGAAAGGCAGGACAGCCCACGGAGTCAAGGGAGCCTTGTTAAGCTGATGGGCGGGATGTCAATGGCCAACAGCCAATCTTCACAAGTGTATCCTCTTTCCCAAACCATGTAAAACACAGAACCACAGAGCATAGGGCACTTCCACACATGGGCGTTGACCTTGGGAAAATGAAAAAATCAACCAGACACAGGGACCCCAAAGTTGAGGGCTGCTGTCTTGACAAGAACCTCCACTCCGGTACACGTTTCATATCCCAGGAAAGAGCCAAGTGGACAAAGACGAGTGGACAAGTGGACAAAGACAAGTGGACAAGTGGACAAGTGGTGCTACGTAGGTCCAATGGAGTGTCACTCAGCCATGAAATCCACGTCATGAGGCTGGTAGCAGCATCCTGAGTGGATTTAGGTACGATCATCCTCAGTGAAATAAGTCCCACAAAAAAAGAAACTTATGATATCACTTATCGAGGGAATGTAAAAATCGCTCCCCATGAACGGAATCCCCAAACAGAACAGAGTCACGCTTTTAGAAAACACACTTATGCCTGCTTCAGGGGAAAGGTGAGGTGCGGTGACGCATAAAACTCGAGTTTGAAATGAGCACAGATACCCTTCCGAAAACCGAATATGGAATGGACACGACCTACTCCTTGCTCAATCAACTGGACTCACCAGACCCTGTTCATCGCACAAGTATCTATCCGACTAGTAAGCATCTTAAAAGCTAAGTCTTGATATCTCTGTGTAAGTGCATCAAGTGTGTGTAAAGCGGCCTAAAACCAGCAGGGAAAATCAGCTCAGACCCATTCTGAGGATACATTTCCAACACAAAGAAGAAACAAGCAGGGCAAAACAGAGAGAAATTCTTCCAAAATGCGTTCAGGGACTGGCATGCAACCAGGATTGACCACATCTACAGCCCCAGCGGCAGAAGACATAAGGCTGGACACTCTTGGGGCTGAGACGATTGGTGAGGTTGGGAAAGCAAATGCAGACCCTTGAAAGGAATCCTGCGTGCTCCCCATTCCATGGCTCCCAACTCTCCAGGTTCAACGCAATCTTCCGACAGCGAAAGCACTCATTGGAAACCCAGCGGATGCTACACCGTGGGATCGGGAAAGCTTTCTGAAACTCACCTCAGTTTTCCTCTCCTGGTGCTCGTGTTCTCCATTCAGGCCCCCTTACTAACAATCTCCCCACTTGGAGACTCGGCGCCTTTCCATGCCTCTTTCGTACCGTCTGCAATTTGTCCGCAGGATGAACTGCAAGAGGGGGAACCAATGAGAGACTCGCTGGAGGTGTTTGGTCGGGCACATGTCACTCTCATTTCCCATCACGAAGAAGAATTCACCAGCGGTTCAGCCTGCCACCGCGGATCGACAATAGGGCGTGAAGCCATCCAGCCGTGTTGCGTCCCACTCACAAAAAAGCGACTTGGGAAATGGAGCTCAGGGGCCCTGCACTTCCCAAACCTGCAGAGTTCTAAACGATAACTATCGCCCCAAAATATATTGAGGTCAGGCTACGAAGAGGCGCTGAACGCAAGGCAGAACTGCAGGAAACGGATGTCAACGGGTACATCGGAATGGCCCCGATAGCACATGAAAAGCGCCAGAACGTGGACAATGATGCGGTTGGCCAAAAAGGGCGTATGCGTTTTTTCCTGAATATATTCAGGAAAAAACGCATACGCCCTTTTTGGCCAACCAAGCAACCTGGGAGAGCAAATCAGCACTACAAAGAAATCTCTCGCCCCCCCCCCCCGGGGGCAAAAGGGCCAGGCGAAAAAAGTCTAAAAACCAGAAAGGCAGGACAGCCCACGGAGTCAAGGGAGCCTTGTTAAGCTGATGGGCGGGATGTCAATGGCCAACAGCCAATCTTCACAAGTGTATCCTCTTTCCCAAACCATGTAAAACACAGAACCACAGAGCATAGGGCACTTCCACACATGGGCGTTGACCTTGGGAAAATGAAAAAATCAACCAGACACAGGGACCCCAAAGTTGAGGGCTGCTGTCTTGACAAGAACCTCCACTCCGGTACACGTTTCATATCCCAGGAAAGAGCCAAGTGGACAAAGACGAGTGGACAAGTGGACAAAGACAAGTGCACAAGTGGACAAGTGGTGCTACGTAGGTCCAATGGAGTGTCACTCAGCCATGAAATCCACGTCATGAGGCTGGTAGCAGCATCCTGAGTGGATTTAGGTACGATCATCCTCAGTGAAATAAGTCCCACAAAAATAGAAACTTATGATATCACTTATCGAGGGAATGTAAAAATCGCTCCCCATGAACGGAATCCCCAAACAGAACAGAGTCACGCTTTTAGAAAACACACTTATGCCTGCTTCAGGGGAAAGGTGAGGTGCGGTGACGCATAAAACTCGAGTTTGAAATGAGCACAGATACCCTTCCGAAAACCGAATATGGAATGGACACGACCTACTCCTTGCTCAATCAACTGGACTCACCAGACCCTGTTCATCGCACAAGTATCTATCCGACTAGTAAGCATCTTAAAAGCTAAGTCTTGATATCTCTGTGTAAGTGCATCAAGTGTGTGTAAAGCGGCCTAAAACCAGCAGGGAAAATCAGCTCAGACCCATTCTGAGGATACATTTCCAACACAAAGAAGAAACAAGCAGGGCAAAACAGAGAGAAATTCTTCCAAAATGCGTTCAGGGACTGGCATGCAACCAGGATTGACCACATCTACAGCCCCAGCGGCAGAAGACATAAGGCTGGACACTCTTGGGGCTGAGACGATTGGTGAGGTTGGGAAAGCAAATGCAGACCCTTGAAAGGAATCCTGCGTGCTCCCCATTCCATGGCTCCCAACTCTCCAGGTTCAACGCAATCTTCCGACAGCGAAAGCACTCATTGGAAACCCAGCGGATGCTACACCGTGGGATCGGGAAAGCTTTCTGAAACTCACCTCAGTTTTCCTCTCCTGGTGCTCGTGTTCTCCATTCAGGCCCCCTTACTAACAATCTCCCCACTTGGAGACTCGGCGCCTTTCCATGCCTCTTTCGTACCGTCGGCAATTTGTCCGCAGGATGAACTGCAAGAGGGGGAACCAATGAGAGACTCGCTGGAGGTGTTTGGTCGGGCACATGTCACTCTCATTTCCCATCACGAAGAAGAATTCACCAGCGGTTCAGCCTGCCACCGCGGATCGACAATAGGGCGTGAAGCCATCCAGCCGTGTTGCGTCCCACTCACAAAAAAGCGACTTGGGAAATGGAGCTCAGGGGCCCTGCACTTCCCAAACCTGCAGAGTTCTAAACGATAACTATCGCCCCAAAATATATTGAGGTCAGGCTACGAAGAGGCGCTGAACGCAAGGCAGAACTGCAGGAAACGGATGTCAACGGGTACATCGGAATGGCCCCGATAGCACATGAAAAGCGCCAGAACGTGGACAATGATGCGGTTGGCCAAAAAGGGCGTATGCGTTTTTTCCTGAATATATTCAGGAAAAAACGCATACGCCCTTTTTGGCCAACCAAGCAACCTGGGAGAGCAAATCAGCACTACAAAGAAATCTCTCGCCCCCCCCCCCGGGGGCAAAAGGGCCAGGCGAAAAAAGTCTAAAAACCAGAAAGGCAGGACAGCCCACGGAGTCAAGGGAGCCTTGTTAAGCTGATGGGCGGGATGTCAATGGCCAACAGCCAATCTTCACAAGTGTATCCTCTTTCCCAAACCATGTAAAACACAGAACCACAGAGCATAGGGCACTTCCACACATGGGCGTTGACCTTGGGAAAATGAAAAAATCAACCAGACACAGGGACCCCAAAGTTGAGGGCTGCTGTCTTGACAAGAACCTCCACTCCGGTACACGTTTCATATCCCAGGAAAGAGCCAAGTGGACAAAGACGAGTGGACAAGTGGACAAAGACAAGTGGACAAGTGGACAAGTGGTGCTACGTAGGTCCAATGGAGTGTCACTCAGCCATGAAATCCACGTCATGAGGCTGGTAGCAGCATCCTGAGTGGATTTAGGTACGATCATCCTCAGTGAAATAAGTCCCACAAAAAAAGAAACTTATGATATCACTTATCGAGGGAATGTAAAAATCGCTCCCCATGAACGGAATCCCCAAACAGAACAGAGTCACGCTTTTAGAAAACACACTTATGCCTGCTTCAGGGGAAAGGTGAGGTGCGGTGACGCATAAAACTCGAGTTTGAAATGAGCACAGATACCCTTCCGAAAACCGAATATGGAATGGACACGACCTACTCCTTGCTCAATCAACTGGACTCACCAGACCCTGTTCATCGCACAAGTATCTATCCGACTAGTAAGCATCTTAAAAGCTAAGTCTTGATATCTCTGTGTAAGTGCATCAAGTGTGTGTAAAGCGGCCTAAAACCAGCAGGGAAAATCAGCTCAGACCCATTCTGAGGATACATTTCCAACACAAAGAAGAAACAAGCAGGGCAAAACAGAGAGAAATTCTTCCAAAATGCGTTCAGGGACTGGCATGCAACCAGGATTGACCACATCTACAGCCCCAGCGGCAGAAGACATAAGGCTGGACACTCTTGGGGCTGAGACGATTGGTGAGGTTGGGAAAGCAAATGCAGACCCTTGAAAGGAATCCTGCGTGCTCCCCATTCCATGGCTCCCAACTCTCCAGGTTCAACGCAATCTTCCGACAGCGAAAGCACTCATTGGAAACCCAGCGGATGCTACACCGTGGGATCGGGAAAGCTTTCTGAAACTCACCTCAGTTTTCCTCTCCTGGTGCTCGTGTTCTCCATTCAGGCCCCCTTACTAACAATCTCCCCACTTGGAGACTCGGCGCCTTTCCATGCCTCTTTCGTACCGTCTGCAATTTGTCCGCAGGATGAACTGCAAGAGGGGGAACCAATGAGAGACTCGCTGGAGGTGTTTGGTCGGGCACATGTCACTCTCATTTCCCATCACGAAGAAGAATTCACCAGCGGTTCAGCCTGCCACCGCGGATCGACAATAGGGCGTGAAGCCATCCAGCCGTGTTGCGTCCCACTCACAAAAAAGCGACTTGGGAAATGGAGCTCAGGGGCCCTGCACTTCCCAAACCTGCAGAGTTCTAAACGATAACTATCGCCCCAAAATATATTGAGGTCAGGCTACGAAGAGGCGCTGAACGCAAGGCAGAACTGCAGGAAACGGATGTCAACGGGTACATCGGAATGGCCCCGATAGCACATGAAAAGCGCCAGAACGTGGACAATGATGCGGTTGGCCAAAAAGGGCGTATGCGTTTTTTCCTGAATATATTCAGGAAAAAACGCATACGCCCTTTTTGGCCAACCAAGCAACCTGGGAGAGCAAATCAGCACTACAAAGAAATCTCTCGCCCCCCCCCCCGGGGCAAAAGGGCCAGGCGAAAAAAGTCTAAAAACCAGAAAGGCAGGACAGCCCACGGAGTCAAGGGAGCCTTGTTAAGCTGATGGGCGGGATGTCAATGGCCAACAGCCAATCTTCACAAGTGTATCCTCTTTCCCAAACCATGTAAAACACAGAACCACAGAGCATAGGGCACTACCACACATGGGCGTTGACCTTGGGAAAATGAAAAAATCAACCAGACACAGGGACCCCAAAGTTGAGGGCTGCTGTCTTGACAAGAACCTCCACTCCGGTACACGTTTCATATCCCAGGAAAGAGCCAAGTGGACAAAGACGAGTGGACAAGTGGACAAAGACAAGTGGACAAGTGGACAAGTGGTGCTACGTAGGTCCAATGGAGTGTCACTCAGCCATGAAATCCACGTCATGAGGCTGGTAGCAGCATCCTGAGTGGATTTAGGTACGATCATCCTCAGTGAAATAAGTCCCACAAAAATAGAAACTTATGATATCACTTATCGAGGGAATGTAAAAATCGCTCCCCATGAACGGAATCCCCAAACAGAACAGAGTCACGCTTTTAGAAAACACACTTATGCCTGCTTCAGGGGAAAGGTGAGGTGCGGTGACGCATAAAACTCGAGTTTGAAATGAGCACAGATACCCTTCCGAAAACCGAATATGGAATGGACACGACCTACTCCTTGCTCAATCAACTGGACTCACCAGACCCTGTTCATCGCACAAGTATCTATCCGACTAGTAAGCATCTTAAAAGCTAAGTCTTGATATCTCTGTGTAAGTGCATCAAGTGTGTGTAAAGCGGCCTAAAACCAGCAGGGAAAATCAGCTCAGACCCATTCTGAGGATACATTTCCAACACAAAGAAGAAACAAGCAGGGCAAAACAGAGAGAAATTCTTCCAAAATGCGTTCAGGGACTGGCATGCAACCAGGATTGACCACATCTACAGCCCCAGCGGCAGAAGACATAAGGCTGGACACTCTTGGGGCTGAGACGATTGGTGAGGTTGGGAAAGCAAATGCAGACCCTTGAAAGGAATCCTGCGTGCTCCCCATTCCATGGCTCCCAACTCTCCAGGTTCAACGCAATCTTCCGACAGCGAAAGCACTCATTGGAAACCCAGCGGTTGCTACACCGTGGGATCGGGAAAGCTTTCTGAAACTCACCTCAGTTTTCCTCTCCTGGTGCTCGTGTTCTCCATTCAGGCCCCCTTACTAACAATCTCCCCACTTGGAGACTCGGCGCCTTTCCATGCCTCTTTCGTACCGTCTGCAATTTGTCCGCAGGATGAACTGCAAGAGGGGGAACCAATGAGAGACTCGCTGGAGGTGTTTGGTCGGGCACATGTCACTCTCATTTCCCATCACGAAGAAGAATTCACCAGCGGTTCAGCCTGCCACCGCGGATCGACAATAGGGCGTGAAGCCATCCAGCCGTGTTGCGTCCCACTCACAAAAAAGCGACTTGGGAAATGGAGCTCAGGGGCCCTGCACTTCCCAAACCTGCAGAGTTCTAAACGATAACTATCGCCCCAAAATATATTGAGGTCAGGCTACGAAGAGGCGCTGAACGCAAGGCAGAACTGCAGGAAACGGATGTCAACGGGTACATCGGAATGGCCCCGATAGCACATGAAAAGCGCCAGAACGTGGACAATGATGCGGTTGGCCAAAAAGGGCGTATGCGTTTTTTCCTGAATATATTCAGGAAAAAACGCATACGCCCTTTTTGGCCAACCAAGCAACCTGGGAGAGCAAATCAGCACTACAAAGAAATCTCTCGCCCCCCCCCCCCGGGGGCAAAAGGGCCAGGCGAAAAAAGTCTAAAAACCAGAAAGGCAGGACAGCCCACGGAGTCAAGGGAGCCTTGTTAAGCTGATGGGCGGGATGTCAATGGCCAACAGCCAATCTTCACAAGTGTATCCTCTTTCCCAAACCATGTAAAACACAGAACCACAGAGCATAGGGCACTACCACACATGGGCGTTGACCTTGGGAAAATGAAAAAATCAACCAGACACAGGGACCCCAAAGTTGAGGGCTGCTGTCTTGACAAGAACCTCCACTCCGGTACACGTTTCATATCCCAGGAAAGAGCCAAGTGGACAAAGACGAGTGGACAAGTGGACAAAGACAAGTGGACAAGTGGACAAGTGGTGCTACGTAGGTCCAATGGAGTGTCACTCAGCCATGAAATCCACGTCATGAGGCTGGTAGCAGCATCCTGAGTGGATTTAGGTACGATCATCCTCAGTGAAATAAGTCCCACAAAAATAGAAACTTATGATATCACTTATCGAGGGAATGTAAAAATCGCTCCCCATGAACGGAATCCCCAAACAGAACAGAGTCACGCTTTTAGAAAACACACTTATGCCTGCTTCAGGGGAAAGGTGAGGTGCGGTGACGCATAAAACTCGAGTTTGAAATGAGCACAGATACCCTTCCGAAAACCGAATATGGAATGGACACGACCTACTCCTTGCTCAATCAACTGGACTCACCAGACCCTGTTCATCGCACAAGTATCTATCCGACTAGTAAGCATCTTAAAAGCTAAGTCTTGATATCTCTGTGTAAGTGCATCAAGTGTGTGTAAAGCGGCCTAAAACCAGCAGGGAAAATCAGCTCAGACCCATTCTGAGGATACATTTCCAACACAAAGAAGAAACAAGCAGGGCAAAACAGAGAGAAATTCTTCCAAAATGCGTTCAGGGACTGGCATGCAACCAGGATTGACCACATCTACAGCCCCAGCGGCAGAAGACATAAGGCTGGACACTCTTGGGGCTGAGACGATTGGTGAGGTTGGGAAAGCAAATGCAGACCCTTGAAAGGAATCCTGCGTGCTCCCCATTCCATGGCTCCCAACTCTCCAGGTTCAACGCAATCTTCCGACAGCGAAAGCACTCATTGGAAACCCAGCGGTTGCTACACCGTGGGATCGGGAAAGCTTTCTGAAACTCACCTCAGTTTTCCTCTCCTGGTGCTCGTGTTCTCCATTCAGGCCCCCTTACTAACAATCTCCCCACTTGGAGACTCGGCGCCTTTCCATGCCTCTTTCGTACCGTCTGCAATTTGTCCGCAGGATGAACTGCAAGAGGGGGAACCAATGAGAGACTCGCTGGAGGTGTTTGGTCGGGCACATGTCACTCTCATTTCCCATCACGAAGAAGAATTCACCAGCGGTTCAGCCTGCCACCGCGGATCGACAATAGGGCGTGAAGCCATCCAGCCGTGTTGCGTCCCACTCACAAAAAAGCGACTTGGGAAATGGAGCTCAGGGGCCCTGCACTTCCCAAACCTGCAGAGTTCTAAACGATAACTATCGCCCCAAAATATATTGAGGTCAGGCTACGAAGAGGCGCTGAACGCAAGGCAGAACTGCAGGAAACGGATGTCAACGGGTACATCGGAATGGCCCCGATAGCACATGAAAAGCGCCAGAACGTGGACAATGATGCGGTTGGCCAAAAAGGGCGTATGCGTTTTTTCCTGAATATATTCAGGAAAAAACGCATACGCCCTTTTTGGCCAACCAAGCAACCTGGGAGAGCAAATCAGCACTACAAAGAAATCTCTCGCCCCCCCCCCCGGGGGCAAAAGGGCCAGGCGAAAAAAGTCTAAAAACCAGAAAGGCAGGACAGCCCACGGAGTCAAGGGAGCCTTGTTAAGCTGATGGGCGGGATGTCAATGGCCAACAGCCAATCTTCACAAGTGTATCCTCTTTCCCAAACCATGTAAAACACAGAACCACAGAGCATAGGGCACTTCCACACATGGGCGTTGACCTTGGGAAAATGAAAAAATCAACCAGACACAGGGACCCCAAAGTTGAGGGCTGCTGTCTTGACAAGAACCTCCACTCCGGTACACGTTTCATATCCCAGGAAAGAGCCAAGTGGACAAAGACGAGTGGACAAGTGGACAAAGACAAGTGGACAAGTGGACAAGTGGTGCTACGTAGGTCCAATGGAGTGTCACTCAGCCATGAAATCCACGTCATGAGGCTGGTAGCAGCATCCTGAGTGGATTTAGGTACGATCATCCTCAGTGAAATAAGTCCCACAAAAAAAGAAACTTATGATATCACTTATCGAGGGAATGTAAAAATCGCTCCCCATGAACGGAATCCCCAAACAGAACAGAGTCACGCTTTTAGAAAACACACTTATGCCTGCTTCAGGGGAAAGGTGAGGTGCGGTGACGCATAAAACTCGAGTTTGAAATGAGCACAGATACCCTTCCGAAAACCGAATATGGAATGGACACGACCTACTCCTTGCTCAATCAACTGGACTCACCAGACCCTGTTCATCGCACAAGTATCTATCCGACTAGTAAGCATCTTAAAAGCTAAGTCTTGATATCTCTGTGTAAGTGCATCAAGTGTGTGTAAAGCGGCCTAAAACCAGCAGGGAAAATCAGCTCAGACCCATTCTGAGGATACATTTCCAACACAAAGAAGAAACAAGCACGGCAAAACAGAGAGAAATTCTTCCAAAATGCGTTCAGGGACTGGCATGCAACCAGGATTGACCACATCTACAGCCCCAGCGGCAGGAGACATAAGGCTGGACACTCTTGGGGCTGAGACGATTGGTGAGGTTGGGAAAGCAAATGCAGACCCTTGAAAGGAATCCTGCGTGCTCCCCATTCCATGGCTCCCAACTCTCCAGGTTCAACGCAATCTTCCGACAGCGAAAGCACTCATTGGAAACCCAGCGGATGCTACACCGTGGGATCGGGAAAGCTTTCTGAAACTCACCTCAGTTTTCCTCTCCTGGTGCTCGTGTTCTCCATTCAGGCCCCCTTACTAACAATCTCCCCACTTGGAGACTCGGCGCCTTTCCATGCCTCTTTCGTACCGTCTGCAATTTGTCCGCAGGATGAACTGCAAGAGGGGGAACCAATGAGAGACTCGCTGGAGGTGTTTGGTCGGGCACATGTCACTCTCATTTCCCATCACGAAGAAGAATTCACCAGCGGTTCAGCCTGCCACCGCGGATCGACAATAGGGCGTGAAGCCATCCAGCCGTGTTGCGTCCCACTCACAAAAAAGCGACTTGGGAAATGGAGCTCAGGGGCCCTGCACTTCCCAAACCTGCAGAGTTCTAAACGATAACTATCGCCCCAAAATATATTGAGGTCAGGCTACGAAGAGGCGCTGAACGCAAGGCAGAACTGCAGGAAACGGATGTCAACGGGTACATCGGAATGGCCCCGATAGCACATGAAAAGCGCCAGAACGTGGACAATGATGCGGTTGGCCAAAAAGGGCGTATGCGTTTTTTCCTGAATATATTCAGGAAAAAACGCATACGCCCTTTTTGGCCAACCAAGCAACCTGGGAGAGCAAATCAGCACTACAAAGAAATCTCTCGCCCCCCCCCCCCCCGGGGCAAAAGGGCCAGGCGAAAAAAGTCTAAAAACCAGAAAGGCAGGACAGCCCACGGAGTCAAGGGAGCCTTGTTAAGCTGATGGGCGGGATGTCAATGGCCAACAGCCAATCTTCACAAGTGTATCCTCTTTCCCAAACCATGTAAAACACAGAACCACAGAGCATAGGGCACTTCCACACATGGGCGTTGACCTTGGGAAAATGAAAAAATCAACCAGACACAGGGACCCCAAAGTTGAGGGCTGCTGTCTTGACAAGAACCTCCACTCCGGTACACGTTTCATATCCCAGGAAAGAGCCAAGTGGACAAAGACGAGTGGACAAGTGGACAAAGACAAGTGGACAAGTGGACAAGTGGTGCTACGTAGGTCCAATGGAGTGTCACTCAGCCATGAAATCCACGTCATGAGGCTGGTAGCAGCATCCTGAGTGGATTTAGGTACGATCATCCTCAGTGAAATAAGTCCCACAAAAAAAGAAACTTATGATATCACTTATCGAGGGAATGTAAAAATCGCTCCCCATGAACGGAATCCCCAAACAGAACAGAGTCACGCTTTTAGAAAACACACTTATGCCTGCTTCAGGGGAAAGGTGAGGTGCGGTGACGCATAAAACTCGAGTTTGAAATGAGCACAGATACCCTTCCGAAAACCGAATATGGAATGGACACGACCTACTCCTTGCTCAATCAACTGGACTCACCAGACCCTGTTCATCGCACAAGTATCTATCCGACTAGTAAGCATCTTAAAAGCTAAGTCTTGATATCTCTGTGTAAGTGCATCAAGTGTGTGTAAAGCGGCCTAAAACCAGCAGGGAAAATCAGCTCAGACCCATTCTGAGGATACATTTCCAACACAAAGAAGAAACAAGCAGGGCAAAACAGAGAGAAATTCTTCCAAAATGCGTTCAGGGACTGGCATGCAACCAGGATTGACCACATCTACAGCCCCAGCGGCAGAAGACATAAGGCTGGACACTCTTGGGGCTGAGACGATTGGTGAGGTTGGGAAAGCAAATGCAGACCCTTGAAAGGAATCCTGCGTGCTCCCCATTCCATGGCTCCCAACTCTCCAGGTTCAACGCAATCTTCCGACAGCGAAAGCACTCATTGGAAACCCAGCGGATGCTACACCGTGGGATCGGGAAAGCTTTCTGAAACTCACCTCAGTTTTCCTCTCCTGGTGCTCGTGTTCTCCATTCAGGCCCCCTTACTAACAATCTCCCCACTTGGAGACTCGGCGCCTTTCCATGCCTCTTTCGTACCGTCTGCAATTTGTCCGCAGGATGAACTGCAAGAGGGGGAACCAATGAGAGACTCGCTGGAGGTGTTTGGTCGGGCACATGTCACTCTCATTTCCCATCACGAAGAAGAATTCACCAGCGGTTCAGCCTGCCACCGCGGATCGACAATAGGGCGTGAAGCCATCCAGCCGTGTTGCGTCCCACTCACAAAAAAGCGACTTGGGAAATGGAGCTCAGGGGCCCTGCACTTCCCAAACCTGCAGAGTTCTAAACGATAACTATCGCCCCAAAATATATTGAGGTCAGGCTACGAAGAGGCGCTGAACGCAAGGCAGAACTGCAGGAAACGGATGTCAACGGGTACATCGGAATGGCCCCGATAGCACATGAAAAGCGCCAGAACGTGGACAATGATGCGGTTGGCCAAAAAGGGCGTATGCGTTTTTTCCTGAATATATTCAGGAAAAAACGCATACGCCCTTTTTGGCCAACCAAGCAACCTGGGAGAGCAAATCAGCACTACAAAGAAATCTCTCGCCCCCCCCCCCGGGGCAAAAGGGCCAGGCGAAAAAAGTCTAAAAACCAGAAAGGCAGGACAGCCCACGGAGTCAAGGGAGCCTTGTTAAGCTGATGGGCGGGATGTCAATGGCCAACAGCCAATCTTCACAAGTGTATCCTCTTTCCCAAACCATGTAAAACACAGAACCACAGAGCATAGGGCACTACCACACATGGGCGTTGACCTTGGGAAAATGAAAAAATCAACCAGACACAGGGACCCCAAAGTTGAGGGCTGCTGTCTTGACAAGAACCTCCACTCCGGTACACGTTTCATATCCCAGGAAAGAGCCAAGTGGACAAAGACGAGTGGACAAGTGGACAAAGACAAGTGGACAAGTGGACAAGTGGTGCTACGTAGGTCCAATGGAGTGTCACTCAGCCATGAAATCCACGTCATGAGGCTGGTAGCAGCATCCTGAGTGGATTTAGGTACGATCATCCTCAGTGAAATAAGTCCCACAAAAATAGAAACTTATGATATCACTTATCGAGGGAATGTAAAAATCGCTCCCCATGAACGGAATCCCCAAACAGAACAGAGTCACGCTTTTAGAAAACACACTTATGCCTGCTTCAGGGGAAAGGTGAGGTGCGGTGACGCATAAAACTCGAGTTTGAAATGAGCACAGATACCCTTCCGAAAACCGAATATGGAATGGACACGACCTACTCCTTGCTCAATCAACTGGACTCACCAGACCCTGTTCATCGCACAAGTATCTATCCGACTAGTAAGCATCTTAAAAGCTAAGTCTTGATATCTCTGTGTAAGTGCATCAAGTGTGTGTAAAGCGGCCTAAAACCAGCAGGGAAAATCAGCTCAGACCCATTCTGAGGATACATTTCCAACACAAAGAAGAAACAAGCAGGGCAAAACAGAGAGAAATTCTTCCAAAATGCGTTCAGGGACTGGCATGCAACCAGGATTGACCACATCTACAGCCCCAGCGGCAGAAGACATAAGGCTGGACACTCTTGGGGCTGAGACGATTGGTGAGGTTGGGAAAGCAAATGCAGACCCTTGAAAGGAATCCTGCGTGCTCCCCATTCCATGGCTCCCAACTCTCCAGGTTCAACGCAATCTTCCGACAGCGAAAGCACTCATTGGAAACCCAGCGGTTGCTACACCGTGGGATCGGGAAAGCTTTCTGAAACTCACCTCAGTTTTCCTCTCCTGGTGCTCGTGTTCTCCATTCAGGCCCCCTTACTAACAATCTCCCCACTTGGAGACTCGGCGCCTTTCCATGCCTCTTTCGTACCGTCTGCAATTTGTCCGCAGGATGAACTGCAAGAGGGGGAACCAATGAGAGACTCGCTGGAGGTGTTTGGTCGGGCACATGTCACTCTCATTTCCCATCACGAAGAAGAATTCACCAGCGGTTCAGCCTGCCACCGCGGATCGACAATAGGGCGTGAAGCCATCCAGCCGTGTTGCGTCCCACTCACAAAAAAGCGACTTGGGAAATGGAGCTCAGGGGCCCTGCACTTCCCAAACCTGCAGAGTTCTAAACGATAACTATCGCCCCAAAATATATTGAGGTCAGGCTACGAAGAGGCGCTGAACGCAAGGCAGAACTGCAGGAAACGGATGTCAACGGGTACATCGGAATGGCCCCGATAGCACATGAAAAGCGCCAGAACGTGGACAATGATGCGGTTGGCCAAAAAGGGCGTATGCGTTTTTTCCTGAATATATTCAGGAAAAAACGCATACGCCCTTTTTGGCCAACCAAGCAACCTGGGAGAGCAAATCAGCACTACAAAGAAATCTCTCGCCCCCCCCCCCCGGGGGCAAAAGGGCCAGGCGAAAAAAGTCTAAAAACCAGAAAGGCAGGACAGCCCACGGAGTCAAGGGAGCCTTGTTAAGCTGATGGGCGGGATGTCAATGGCCAACAGCCAATCTTCACAAGTGTATCCTCTTTCCCAAACCATGTAAAACACAGAACCACAGAGCATAGGGCACTACCACACATGGGCGTTGACCTTGGGAAAATGAAAAAATCAACCAGACACAGGGACCCCAAAGTTGAGGGCTGCTGTCTTGACAAGAACCTCCACTCCGGTACACGTTTCATATCCCAGGAAAGAGCCAAGTGGACAAAGACGAGTGGACAAGTGGACAAAGACAAGTGGACAAGTGGACAAGTGGTGCTACGTAGGTCCAATGGAGTGTCACTCAGCCATGAAATCCACGTCATGAGGCTGGTAGCAGCATCCTGAGTGGATTTAGGTACGATCATCCTCAGTGAAATAAGTCCCACAAAAATAGAAACTTATGATATCACTTATCGAGGGAATGTAAAAATCGCTCCCCATGAACGGAATCCCCAAACAGAACAGAGTCACGCTTTTAGAAAACACACTTATGCCTGCTTCAGGGGAAAGGTGAGGTGCGGTGACGCATAAAACTCGAGTTTGAAATGAGCACAGATACCCTTCCGAAAACCGAATATGGAATGGACACGACCTACTCCTTGCTCAATCAACTGGACTCACCAGACCCTGTTCATCGCACAAGTATCTATCCGACTAGTAAGCATCTTAAAAGCTAAGTCTTGATATCTCTGTGTAAGTGCATCAAGTGTGTGTAAAGCGGCCTAAAACCAGCAGGGAAAATCAGCTCAGACCCATTCTGAGGATACATTTCCAACACAAAGAAGAAACAAGCAGGGCAAAACAGAGAGAAATTCTTCCAAAATGCGTTCAGGGACTGGCATGCAACCAGGATTGACCACATCTACAGCCCCAGCGGCAGAAGACATAAGGCTGGACACTCTTGGGGCTGAGACGATTGGTGAGGTTGGGAAAGCAAATGCAGACCCTTGAAAGGAATCCTGCGTGCTCCCCATTCCATGGCTCCCAACTCTCCAGGTTCAACGCAATCTTCCGACAGCGAAAGCACTCATTGGAAACCCAGCGGTTGCTACACCGTGGGATCGGGAAAGCTTTCTGAAACTCACCTCAGTTTTCCTCTCCTGGTGCTCGTGTTCTCCATTCAGGCCCCCTTACTAACAATCTCCCCACTTGGAGACTCGGCGCCTTTCCATGCCTCTTTCGTACCGTCTGCAATTTGTCCGCAGGATGAACTGCAAGAGGGGGAACCAATGAGAGACTCGCTGGAGGTGTTTGGTCGGGCACATGTCACTCTCATTTCCCATCACGAAGAAGAATTCACCAGCGGTTCAGCCTGCCACCGCGGATCGACAATAGGGCGTGAAGCCATCCAGCCGTGTTGCGTCCCACTCACAAAAAAGCGACTTGGGAAATGGAGCTCAGGGGCCCTGCACTTCCCAAACCTGCAGAGTTCTAAACGATAACTATCGCCCCAAAATATATTGAGGTCAGGCTACGAAGAGGCGCTGAACGCAAGGCAGAACTGCAGGAAACGGATGTCAACGGGTACATCGGAATGGCCCCGATAGCACATGAAAAGCGCCAGAACGTGGACAATGATGCGGTTGGCCAAAAAGGGCGTATGCGTTTTTTCCTGAATATATTCAGGAAAAAACGCATACGCCCTTTTTGGCCAACCAAGCAACCTGGGAGAGCAAATCAGCACTACAAAGAAATCTCTCGCCCCCCCCCCCGGGGGCAAAAGGGCCAGGCGAAAAAAGTCTAAAAACCAGAAAGGCAGGACAGCCCACGGAGTCAAGGGAGCCTTGTTAAGCTGATGGGCGGGATGTCAATGGCCAACAGCCAATCTTCACAAGTGTATCCTCTTTCCCAAACCATGTAAAACACAGAACCACAGAGCATAGGGCACTTCCACACATGGGCGTTGACCTTGGGAAAATGAAAAAATCAACCAGACACAGGGACCCCAAAGTTGAGGGCTGCTGTCTTGACAAGAACCTCCACTCCGGTACACGTTTCATATCCCAGGAAAGAGCCAAGTGGACAAAGACGAGTGGACAAGTGGACAAAGACAAGTGGACAAGTGGACAAGTGGTGCTACGTAGGTCCAATGGAGTGTCACTCAGCCATGAAATCCACGTCATGAGGCTGGTAGCAGCATCCTGAGTGGATTTAGGTACGATCATCCTCAGTGAAATAAGTCCCACAAAAAAAGAAACTTATGATATCACTTATCGAGGGAATGTAAAAATCGCTCCCCATGAACGGAATCCCCAAACAGAACAGAGTCACGCTTTTAGAAAACACACTTATGCCTGCTTCAGGGGAAAGGTGAGGTGCGGTGACGCATAAAACTCGAGTTTGAAATGAGCACAGATACCCTTCCGAAAACCGAATATGGAATGGACACGACCTACTCCTTGCTCAATCAACTGGACTCACCAGACCCTGTTCATCGCACAAGTATCTATCCGACTAGTAAGCATCTTAAAAGCTAAGTCTTGATATCTCTGTGTAAGTGCATCAAGTGTGTGTAAAGCGGCCTAAAACCAGCAGGGAAAATCAGCTCAGACCCATTCTGAGGATACATTTCCAACACAAAGAAGAAACAAGCACGGCAAAACAGAGAGAAATTCTTCCAAAATGCGTTCAGGGACTGGCATGCAACCAGGATTGACCACATCTACAGCCCCAGCGGCAGGAGACATAAGGCTGGACACTCTTGGGGCTGAGACGATTGGTGAGGTTGGGAAAGCAAATGCAGACCCTTGAAAGGAATCCTGCGTGCTCCCCATTCCATGGCTCCCAACTCTCCAGGTTCAACGCAATCTTCCGACAGCGAAAGCACTCATTGGAAACCCAGCGGATGCTACACCGTGGGATCGGGAAAGCTTTCTGAAACTCACCTCAGTTTTCCTCTCCTGGTGCTCGTGTTCTCCATTCAGGCCCCCTTACTAACAATCTCCCCACTTGGAGACTCGGCGCCTTTCCATGCCTCTTTCGTACCGTCTGCAATTTGTCCGCAGGATGAACTGCAAGAGGGGGAACCAATGAGAGACTCGCTGGAGGTGTTTGGTCGGGCACATGTCACTCTCATTTCCCATCACGAAGAAGAATTCACCAGCGGTTCAGCCTGCCACCGCGGATCGACAATAGGGCGTGAAGCCATCCAGCCGTGTTGCGTCCCACTCACAAAAAAGCGACTTGGGAAATGGAGCTCAGGGGCCCTGCACTTCCCAAACCTGCAGAGTTCTAAACGATAACTATCGCCCCAAAATATATTGAGGTCAGGCTACGAAGAGGCGCTGAACGCAAGGCAGAACTGCAGGAAACGGATGTCAACGGGTACATCGGAATGGCCCCGATAGCACATGAAAAGCGCCAGAACGTGGACAATGATGCGGTTGGCCAAAAAGGGCGTATGCGTTTTTTCCTGAATATATTCAGGAAAAAACGCATACGCCCTTTTTGGCCAACCAAGCAACCTGGGAGAGCAAATCAGCACTACAAAGAAATCTCTCGCCCCCCCCCCCCCGGGGCAAAAGGGCCAGGCGAAAAAAGTCTAAAAACCAGAAAGGCAGGACAGCCCACGGAGTCAAGGGAGCCTTGTTAAGCTGATGGGCGGGATGTCAATGGCCAACAGCCAATCTTCACAAGTGTATCCTCTTTCCCAAACCATGTAAAACACAGAACCACAGAGCATAGGGCACTTCCACACATGGGCGTTGACCTTGGGAAAATGAAAAAATCAACCAGACACAGGGACCCCAAAGTTGAGGGCTGCTGTCTTGACAAGAACCTCCACTCCGGTACACGTTTCATATCCCAGGAAAGAGCCAAGTGGACAAAGACGAGTGGACAAGTGGACAAAGACAAGTGGACAAGTGGACAAGTGGTGCTACGTAGGTCCAATGGAGTGTCACTCAGCCATGAAATCCACGTCATGAGGCTGGTAGCAGCATCCTGAGTGGATTTAGGTACGATCATCCTCAGTGAAATAAGTCCCACAAAAAAAGAAACTTATGATATCACTTATCGAGGGAATGTAAAAATCGCTCCCCATGAACGGAATCCCCAAACAGAACAGAGTCACGCTTTTAGAAAACACACTTATGCCTGCTTCAGGGGAAAGGTGAGGTGCGGTGACGCATAAAACTCGAGTTTGAAATGAGCACAGATACCCTTCCGAAAACCGAATATGGAATGGACACGACCTACTCCTTGCTCAATCAACTGGACTCACCAGACCCTGTTCATCGCACAAGTATCTATCCGACTAGTAAGCATCTTAAAAGCTAAGTCTTGATATCTCTGTGTAAGTGCATCAAGTGTGTGTAAAGCGGCCTAAAACCAGCAGGGAAAATCAGCTCAGACCCATTCTGAGGATACATTTCCAACATAAAGAAGAAACAAGCAGGGCAAAACAGAGAGAAATTCTTCCAAAATGCGTTCAGGGACTGGCATGCAACCAGGATTGACCACATCTACAGCCCCAGCGGCAGAAGACATAAGGCTGGACACTCTTGGGGCTGAGACGATTGGTGAGGTTGGGAAAGCAAATGCAGACCCTTGAAAGGAATCCTGCGTGCTCCCCATTCCATGGCTCCCAACTCTCCAGGTTCAACGCAATCTTCCGACAGCGAAAGCACTCATTGGAAACCCAGCGGATGCTACACCGTGGGATCGGGAAAGCTTTCTGAAACTCACCTCAGTTTTCCTCTCCTGGTGCTCGTGTTCTCCATTCAGGCCCCCTTACTAACAATCTCCCCACTTGGAGACTCGGCGCCTTTCCATGCCTCTTTCGTACCGTCTGCAATTTGTCCGCAGGATGAACTGCAAGAGGGGGAACCAATGAGAGACTCGCTGGAGGTGTTTGGTCGGGCACATGTCACTCTCATTTCCCATCACGAAGAAGAATTCACCAGCGGTTCAGCCTGCCACCGCGGATCGACAATAGGGCGTGAAGCCATCCAGCCGTGTTGCGTCCCACTCACAAAAAAGCGACTTGGGAAATGGAGCTCAGGGGCCCTGCACTTCCCAAACCTGCAGAGTTCTAAACGATAACTATCGCCCCAAAATATATTGAGGTCAGGCTACGAAGAGGCGCTGAACGCAAGGCAGAACTGCAGGAAACGGATGTCAACGGGTACATCGGAATGGCCCCGATAGCACATGAAAAGCGCCAGAACGTGGACAATGATGCGGTTGGCCAAAAAGGGCGTATGCGTTTTTTCCTGAATATATTCAGGAAAAAACGCATACGCCCTTTTTGGCCAACCAAGCAACCTGGGAGAGCAAATCAGCACTACAAAGAAATCTCTCGCCCCCCCCCCCGGGGCAAAAGGGCCAGGCGAAAAAAGTCTAAAAACCAGAAAGGCAGGACAGCCCACGGAGTCAAGGGAGCCTTGTTAAGCTGATGGGCGGGATGTCAATGGCCAACAGCCAATCTTCACAAGTGTATCCTCTTTCCCAAACCATGTAAAACACAGAACCACAGAGCATAGGGCACTTCCACACATGGGCGTTGACCTTGGGAAAATGAAAAAATCAACCAGACACAGGGACCCCAAAGTTGAGGGCTGCTGTCTTGACAAGAACCTCCACTCCGGTACACGTTTCATATCCCAGGAAAGAGCCAAGTGGACAAAGACGAGTGGACAAGTGGACAAAGACAAGTGGACAAGTGGACAAGTGGTGCTACGTAGGTCCAATGGAGTGTCACTCAGCCATGAAATCCACGTCATGAGGCTGGTAGCAGCATCCTGAGTGGATTTAGGTACGATCATCCTCAGTGAAATAAGTCCCACAAAAAAAGAAACTTATGATATCACTTATCGAGGGAATGTAAAAATCGCTCCCCATGAACGGAATCCCCAAACAGAACAGAGTCACGCTTTTAGAAAACACACTTATGCCTGCTTCAGGGGAAAGGTGAGGTGCGGTGACGCATAAAACTCGAGTTTGAAATGAGCACAGATACCCTTCCGAAAACCGAATATGGAATGGACACGACCTACTCCTTGCTCAATCAACTGGACTCACCAGACCCTGTTCATCGCACAAGTATCTATCCGACTAGTAAGCATCTTAAAAGCTAAGTCTTGATATCTCTGTGTAAGTGCATCAAGTGTGTGTAAAGCGGCCTAAAACCAGCAGGGAAAATCAGCTCAGACCCATTCTGAGGATACATTTCCAACACAAAGAAGAAACAAGCACGGCAAAACAGAGAGAAATTCTTCCAAAATGCGTTCAGGGACTGGCATGCAACCAGGATTGACCACATCTACAGCCCCAGCGGCAGAAGACATAAGGCTGGACACTCTTGGGGCTGAGACGATTGGTGAGGTTGGGAAAGCAAATGCAGACCCTTGAAAGGAATCCGTCGTGCTCCCCATTCCATGGCTCCCAACTCTCCAGGTTCAACGCAATCTTCCGACAGCGAAAGCACTCATTGGAAACCCAGCGGATGCTACACCGTGGGATCGGGAAAGCTTTCTGAAACTCACCTCAGTTTTCCTCTCCTGGTGCTCGTGTTCTCCATTCAGGCCCCCTTACTAACAATCTCCCCACTTGGAGTCTCGGCGCCTTTCCATGCCTCTTTCGTACCGTCTGCAATTTGTCCGCAGGATGAACTGCAAGAGGGGGAACCAATGAGAGACTCGCTGGAGGTGTTTGGTCGGGCACATGTCACTCTCATTTCCCATCACGAAGAAGAATTCACCAGCGGTTCAGCCTGCAACCGCGGATCGACAATAGGGCGTGAAGCCATCCAGCCGTGTTGCGTCCCACTCACAAAAAAGCGACTTGGGAAATGGAGCTCAGGGGCCCTGCACTTCCCAAACCTGCAGAGTTCTAAACGATAACTATCGCCCCAAAATATATTGAGGTCAGGCTACGAAGAGGCGCTGAACGCAAGGCAGAACTGCAGGAAACGGATGTCAACGGGTACATCGGAATGGCCCCGATAGCACATGAAAAGCGCCAGAACGTGGACAATGATGCGGTTGGCCAAAAAGGGCGTATGCGTTTTTTCCTGAATATATTCAGGAAAAAACGCATACGCCCTTTTTGGCCAACCAAGCAACCTGGGAGAGCAAATCAGCACTACAAAGAAATCTCTCGCCCCACCCCGGGGGCAAAAGGGCCAGGCGAAAAAAGTCTAAAAACCAGAAAGGCAGGACAGCCCACGGAGTCAAGGGAGCCTTGTTAAGCTGATGGGCGGGATGTCAATGGCCAACAGCCAATCTTCACAAGTGTATCCTCTTTCTCAAACCATGTAAAACACAGAACCACAGAGCATAGGGCACTTCCACACATGGGCGTTGACCTTGGGAAAATGAAAAAATCAACCAGACACAGGGACCCCAAAGTTGAGGGCTGCTGTCTTGACAAGAACCTCCACTCCGGTACACGTTTCATATCCCAGGAAAGAGCCAAGTGGACAAAGACGAGTGGACAAGTGGACAAAGACAAGTGGACAAGTGGACAAGTGGTGCTACGTAGGTCCAATGGAGTGTCACTCAGCCATGAAATCCACGTCATGAGGCTGGTAGCAGCATCCTGAGTGGATTTAGGTACGATCATCCTCAGTGAAATAAGTCCCACAAAAAAAGAAACTTATGATATCACTTATCGAGGGAATGTAAAAATCGCTCCCCATGAACGGAATCCCCAAACAGAACAGAGTCACGCTTTTAGAAAACACACTTATGCCTGCTTCAGGGGAAAGGTGAGGTGCGGTGACGCATAAAACTCGAGTTTGAAATGAGCACAGATACCCTTCCGAAAACCGAATATGGAATGGACACGACCTACTCCTTGCTCAATCAACTGGACTCACCAGACCCTGTTCATCGCACAAGTATCTATCCGACTAGTAAGCATCTTAAAAGCTAAGTCTTGATATCTCTGTGTAAGTGCATCAAGTGTGTGTAAAGCGGCCTAAAACCAGCAGGGAAAATCAGCTCAGACCCATTCTGAGGATACATTTCCAACACAAAGAAGAAACAAGCAGGGCAAAACAGAGAGAAATTCTTCCAAAATGCGTTCAGGGACTGGCATGCAACCAGGATTGACCACATCTACAGCCCCAGCGGCAGAAGACATAAGGCTGGACACTCTTGGGGCTGAGACGATTGGTGAGGTTGGGAAAGCAAATGCAGACCCTTGAAAGGAATCCTGCGTGCTCCCCATTCCATGGCTCCCAACTCTCCAGGTTCAACGCAATCTTCCGACAGCGAAAGCACTCATTGGAAACCCAGCGGATGCTACACCGTGGGATCGGGAAAGCTTTCTGAAACTCACCTCAGTTTTCCTCTCCTGGTGCTCGTGTTCTCCATTCAGGCCCCCTTACTAACAATCTCCCCACTTGGAGACTCGGCGCCTTTCCATGCCTCTTTCGTACCGTCTGCAATTTGTCCGCAGGATGAACTGCAAGAGGGGGAACCAATGAGAGACTCGCTGGAGGTGTTTGGTCGGGCACATGTCACTCTCATTTCCCATCACGAAGAAGAATTCACCAGCGGTTCAGCCTGCAACCGCGGATCGACAATAGGGCGTGAAGCCATCCAGCCGTGTTGCGTCCCACTCACAAAAAAGCGACTTGGGAAATGGAGCTCAGGGGCCCTGCACTTCCCAAACCTGCAGAGTTCTAAACGATAACTATCGCCCCAAAATATATTGAGGTCAGGCTACGAAGAGGCGCTGAACGCAAGGCAGAACTGCAGGAAACGGATGTCAACGGGTACATCGGAATGGCCCCGATAGCACATGAAAAGCGCCAGAACGTGGACAATGATGCGGTTGGCCAAAAAGGGCGTATGCGTTTTTTCCTGAATATATTCAGGAAAAAACGCATACGCCCTTTTTGGCCAACCAAGCAACCTGGGAGAGCAAATCAGCACTACAAAGAAATCTCTCGCCCCACCCCGGGGGCAAAAGGGCCAGGCGAAAAAAGTCTAAAAACCAGAAAGGCAGGACAGCCCACGGAGTCAAGGGAGCCTTGTTAAGCTGATGGGCGGGATGTCAATGGCCAACAGCCAATCTTCACAAGTGTATCCTCTTTCTCAAACCATGTAAAACACAGAACCACAGAGCATAGGGCACTTCCACACATGGGCGTTGACCTTGGGAAAATGAAAAAATCAACCAGACACAGGGACCCCAAAGTTGAGGGCTGCTGTCTTGACAAGAACCTCCACTCCGGTACACGTTTCATATCCCAGGAAAGAGCCAAGTGGACAAAGACGAGTGGACAAGTGGACAAAGACAAGTGCACAAGTGGACAAGTGGTGCTACGTAGGTCCAATGGAGTGTCACTCAGCCATGAAATCCACGTCATGAGGCTGGTAGCAGCATCCTGAGTGGATTTAGGTACGATCATCCTCAGTGAAATAAGTCCCACAAAAAAAGAAACTTATGATATCACTTATCGAGGGAATGTAAAAATCGCTCCCCATGAACGGAATCCCCAAACAGAACAGAGTCACGCTTTTAGAAAACACACTTATGCCTGCTTCAGGGGAAAGGTGAGGTGCGGTGACGCATAAAACTCGAGTTTGAAATGAGCACAGATACCCTTCCGAAAACCGAATATGGAATGGACACGACCTACTCCTTGCTCAATCAACTGGACTCACCAGACCCTGTTCATCGCACAAGTATCTATCCGACTAGTAAGCATCTTAAAAGCTAAGTCTTGATATCTCTGTGTAAGTGCATCAAGTGTGTGTAAAGCGGCCTAAAACCAGCAGGGAAAATCAGCTCAGACCCATTCTGAGGATACATTTCCAACACAAAGAAGAAACAAGCAGGGCAAAACAGAGAGAAATTCTTCCAAAATGCGTTCAGGGACTGGCATGCAACCAGGATTGACCACATCTACAGCCCCAGCGGCAGAAGACATAAGGCTGGACACTCTTGGGGCTGAGACGATTGGTGAGGTTGGGAAAGCAAATGCAGACCCTTGAAAGGAATCCTGCGTGCTCCCCATTCCATGGCTCCCAACTCTCCAGGTTCAACGCAATCTTCCGACAGCGAAAGCACTCATTGGAAACCCAGCGGATGCTACACCGTGGGATCGGGAAAGCTTTCTGAAACTCACCTCAGTTTTCCTCTCCTGGTGCTCGTGTTCTCCATTCAGGCCCCCTTACTAACAATCTCCCCACTTGGAGACTCGGCGCCTTTCCATGCCTCTTTCGTACCGTCGGCAATTTGTCCGCAGGATGAACTGCAAGAGGGGGAACCAATGAGAGACTCGCTGGAGGTGTTTGGTCGGGCACATGTCACTCTCATTTCCCATCACGAAGAAGAATTCACCAGCGGTTCAGCCTGCCACCGCGGATCGACAATAGGGCGTGAAGCCATCCAGCCGTGTTGCGTCCCACTCACAAAAAAGCGACTTGGGAAATGGAGCTCAGGGGCCCTGCACTTCCCAAACCTGCAGAGTTCTAAACGATAACTATCGCCCCAAAATATATTGAGGTCAGGCTACGAAGAGGCGCTGAACGCAAGGCAGAACTGCAGGAAACGGATGTCAACGGGTACATCGGAATGGCCCCGATAGCACATGAAAAGCGCCAGAACGTGGACAATGATGCGGTTGGCCAAAAAGGGCGTATGCGTTTTTTCCATATTCAGGAAAAAACGCATACGCCCTTTTTGGCCAACCAAGCAACCTGGGAGAGCAAATCAGCACTACAAAGAAATCTCTCGCCCCCCCCCCCGGGGCAAAAGGGCCAGGCGAAAAAAGTCTAAAAACCAGAAAGGCAGGACAGCCCACGGAGTCAAGGGAGCCTTGTTAAGCTGATGGGCGGGATGTCAATGGCCAACAGCCAATCTTCACAAGTGTATCCTCTTTCCCAAACCATGTAAAACACAGAACCACAGAGCATAGGGCACTTCCACACATGGGCGTTGACCTTGGGAAAATGAAAAAATCAACCAGACACAGGGACCCCAAAGTTGAGGGCTGCTGTCTTGACAAGAACCTCCACTCCGGTACACGTTTCATATCCCAGGAAAGAGCCAAGTGGACAAAGACGAGTGGACAAGTGGACAAAGACAAGTGGACAAGTGGACAAGTGGTGCTACGTAGGTCCAATGGAGTGTCACTCAGCCATGAAATCCACGTCATGAGGCTGGTAGCAGCATCCTGAGTGGATTTAGGTACGATCATCCTCAGTGAAATAAGTCCCACAAAAAAAGAAACTTATGATATCACTTATCGAGGGAATGTAAAAATCGCTCCCCATGAACGGAATCCCCAAACAGAACAGAGTCACGCTTTTAGAAAACACACTTATGCCTGCTTCAGGGGAAAGGTGAGGTGCGGTGACGCATAAAACTCGAGTTTGAAATGAGCACAGATACCCTTCCGAAAACCGAATATGGAATGGACACGACCTACTCCTTGCTCAATCAACTGGACTCACCAGACCCTGTTCATCGCACAAGTATCTATCCGACTAGTAAGCATCTTAAAAGCTAAGTCTTGATATCTCTGTGTAAGTGCATCAAGTGTGTGTAAAGCGGCCTAAAACCAGCAGGGAAAATCAGCTCAGACCCATTCTGAGGATACATTTCCAACACAAAGAAGAAACAAGCACGGCAAAACAGAGAGAAATTCTTCCAAAATGCGTTCAGGGACTGGCATGCAACCAGGATTGACCACATCTACAGCCCCAGCGGCAGAAGACATAAGGCTGGACACTCTTGGGGCTGAGACGATTGGTGAGGTTGGGAAAGCAAATGCAGACCCTTGAAAGGAATCCTGCGTGCTCCCCATTCCATGGGTCCCAACTCTCCAGGTTCAACGCAATCTTCCGACAGCGAAAGCACTCATTGGAAACCCAGCGGATGCTACACCGTGGGATCGGGAAAGCTTTCTGAAACTCACCTCAGTTTTCCTCTCCTGGTGCTCGTGTTCTCCATTCAGGCCCCCTTACTAACAATCTCCCCACTTGGAGACTCGGCGCCTTTCCATGCCTCTTTCGTACCGTCTGCAATTTGTCCGCAGGATGAACTGCAAGAGGGGGAACCAATGAGAGACTCGCTGGAGGTGTTTGGTCGGGCACATGTCACTCTCATTTCCCATCACGAAGAAGAATTCACCAGCGGTTCAGCCTGCCACCGCGGATCGACAATAGGGCGTGAAGCCATCCAGCCGTGTTGCGTCCCACTCACAAAAAAGCGACTTGGGAAATGGAGCTCAGGGGCCCTGCACTTCCCAAACCTGCAGAGTTCTAAACGATAACTATCGCCCCAAAATATATTGAGGTCAGGCTACGAAGAGGCGCTGAACGCAAGGCAGAACTGCAGGAAACGGATGTCAACGGGTACATCGGAATGGCCCCGATAGCACATGAAAAGCGCCAGAACGTGGACAATGATGCGGTTGGCCAAAAAGGGCGTATGCGTTTTTTCCTGAATATATTCAGGAAAAAACGCATACGCCCTTTTTGGCCAACCAAGCAACCTGGGAGAGCAAATCAGCACTACAAAGAAATCTCTCGCCCCCCCCCCCCCGGGGGCAAAAGGGCCAGGCGAAAAAAGTCTAAAAACCAGAAAGGCAGGACAGCCCACGGAGTCAAGGGAGCCTTGTTAAGCTGATGGGCGGGATGTCAATGGCCAACAGCCAATCTTCACAAGTGTATCCTCTTTCCCAAACCATGTAAAACACAGAACCACAGAGCATAGGGCACTTCCACACATGGGCGTTGACCTTGGGAAAATGAAAAAATCAACCAGACACAGGGACCCCAAAGTTGAGGGCTGCTGTCTTGACAAGAACCTCCACTCCGGTACACGTTTCATATCCCAGGAAAGAGCCAAGTGGACAAAGACGAGTGGACAAGTGGACAAAGACAAGTGGACAAGTGGACAAGTGGTGCTACGTAGGTCCAATGGAGTGTCACTCAGCCATGAAATCCACGTCATGAGGCTGGTAGCAGCATCCTGAGTGGATTTAGGTACGATCATCCTCAGTGAAATAAGTCCCACAAAAAAAGAAACTTATGATATCACTTATCGAGGGAATGTAAAAATCGCTCCCCATGAACGGAATCCCCAAACAGAACAGAGTCACGCTTTTAGAAAACACACTTATGCCTGCTTCAGGGGAAAGGTGAGGTGCGGTGACGCATAAAACTCGAGTTTGAAATGAGCACAGATACCCTTCCGAAAACCGAATATGGAATGGACACGACCTACTCCTTGCTCAATCAACTGGACTCACCAGACCCTGTTCATCGCACAAGTATCTATCCGACTAGTAAGCATCTTAAAAGCTAAGTCTTGATATCTCTGTGTAAGTGCATCAAGTGTGTGTAAAGCGGCCTAAAACCAGCAGGGAAAATCAGCTCAGACCCATTCTGAGGATACATTTCCAACACAAAGAAGAAACAAGCACGGCAAAACAGAGAGAAATTCTTCCAAAATGCGTTCAGGGACTGGCATGCAACCAGGATTGACCACATCTACAGCCCCAGCGGCAGAAGACATAAGGCTGGACACTCTTGGGGCTGAGACGATTGGTGAGGTTGGGAAAGCAAATGCAGACCCTTGAAAGGAATCCTGCGTGCTCCCCATTCCATGGCTCCCAACTCTCCAGGTTCAACGCAATCTTCCGACAGCGAAAGCACTCATTGGAAACCCAGCGGATGCTACACCGTGGGATCGGGAAAGCTTTCTGAAACTCACCTCAGTTTTCCTCTCCTGGTGCTCGTGTTCTCCATTCAGGCCCCCTTACTAACAATCTCCCCACTTGGAGACTCGGCGCCTTTCCATGCCTCTTTCGTACCGTCTGCAATTTGTCCGCAGGATGAACTGCAAGAGGGGGAACCAATGAGAGACTCGCTGGAGGTGTTTGGTCGGGCACATGTCACTCTCATTTCCCATCACGAAGAAGAATTCACCAGCGGTTCAGCCTGCCACCGCGGATCGACAATAGGGCGTGAAGCCATCCAGCCGTGTTGCGTCCCACTCACAAAAAAGCGACTTGGGAAATGGAGCTCAGGGGCCCTGCACTTCCCAAACCTGCAGAGTTCTAAACGATAACTATCGCCCCAAAATATATTGAGGTCAGGCTACGAAGAGGCGCTGAACGCAAGGCAGAACTGCAGGAAACGGATGTCAACGGGTACATCGGAATGGCCCCGATAGCACATGAAAAGCGCCAGAACGTGGACAATGATGCGGTTGGCCAAAAAGGGCGTATGCGTTTTTTCCTGAATATATTCAGGAAAAAACGCATACGCCCTTTTTGGCCAACCAAGCAACCTGGGAGAGCAAATCAGCACTACAAAGAAATCTCTCGCCCCCCCCCCCCCGGGGGCAAAAGGGCCAGGCGAAAAAAGTCTAAAAACCAGAAACGCAGGACAGCCCACGGAGTCAAGGGAGCCTTGTTAAGCTGATGGGCGGGATGTCAATGGCCAACAGCCAATCTTCACAAGTGTATCCTCTTTCCCAAACCATGTAAAACACAGAACCACAGAGCATAGGGCACTTCCACACATGGGCGTTGACCTTGGGAAAATGAAAAAATCAACCAGACACAGGGACCCCAAAGTTGAGGGCTGCTGTCTTGACAAGAACCTCCACTCCGGTACACGTTTCATATCCCAGGAAAGAGCCAAGTGGACAAAGACGAGTGGACAAGTGGACAAAGACAAGTGCACAAGTGGACAAGTGGTGCTACGTAGGTCCAATGGAGTGTCACTCAGCCATGAAATCCACGTCATGAGGCTGGTAGCAGCATCCTGAGTGGATTTAGGTACGATCATCCTCAGTGAAATAAGTCCCACAAAAATAGAAACTTATGATATCACTTATCGAGGGAATGTAAAAATCGCTCCCCATGAACGGAATCCCCAAACAGAACAGAGTCACGCTTTTAGAAAACACACTTATGCCTGCTTCAGGGGAAAGGTGAGGTGCGGTGACGCATAAAACTCGAGTTTGAAATGAGCACAGATACCCTTCCGAAAACCGAATATGGAATGGACACGACCTACTCCTTGCTCAATCAACTGGACTCACCAGACCCTGTTCATCGCACAAGTATCTATCCGACTAGTAAGCATCTTAAAAGCTAAGTCTTGATATCTCTGTGTAAGTGCATCAAGTGTGTGTAAAGCGGCCTAAAACCAGCAGGGAAAATCAGCTCAGACCCATTCTGAGGATACATTTCCAACACAAAGAAGAAACAAGCAGGGCAAAACAGAGAGAAATTCTTCCAAAATGCGTTCAGGGACTGGCATGCAACCAGGATTGACCACATCTACAGCCCCAGCGGCAGAAGACATAAGGCTGGACACTCTTGGGGCTGAGACGATTGGTGAGGTTGGGAAAGCAAATGCAGACCCTTGAAAGGAATCCTGCGTGCTCCCCATTCCATGGCTCCCAACTCTCCAGGTTCAACGCAATCTTCCGACAGCGAAAGCACTCATTGGAAACCCAGCGGATGCTACACCGTGGGATCGGGAAAGCTTTCTGAAACTCACCTCAGTTTTCCTCTCCTGGTGCTCGTGTTCTCCATTCAGGCCCCCTTACTAACAATCTCCCCACTTGGAGACTCGGCGCCTTTCCATGCCTCTTTCGTACCGTCGGCAATTTGTCCGCAGGATGAACTGCAAGAGGGGGAACCAATGAGAGACTCGCTGGAGGTGTTTGGTCGGGCACATGTCACTCTCATTTCCCATCACGAAGAAGAATTCACCAGCGGTTCAGCCTGCCACCGCGGATCGACAATAGGGCGTGAAGCCATCCAGCCGTGTTGCGTCCCACTCACAAAAAAGCGACTTGGGAAATGGAGCTCAGGGGCCCTGCACTTCCCAAACCTGCAGAGTTCTAAACGATAACTATCGCCCCAAAATATATTGAGGTCAGGCTACGAAGAGGCGCTGAACGCAAGGCAGAACTGCAGGAAACGGATGTCAACGGGTACATCGGAATGGCCCCGATAGCACATGAAAAGCGCCAGAACGTGGACAATGATGCGGTTGGCCAAAAAGGGCGTATGCGTTTTTTCCATATTCAGGAAAAAACGCATACGCCCTTTTTGGCCAACCAAGCAACCTGGGAGAGCAAATCAGCACTACAAAGAAATCTCTCGCCCCCCCCCCCCCGGGGCAAAAGGGCCAGGCGAAAAAAGTCTAAAAACCAGAAAGGCAGGACAGCCCACGGAGTCAAGGGAGCCTTGTTAAGCTGATGGGCGGGATGTCAATGGCCAACAGCCAATCTTCACAAGTGTATCCTCTTTCCCAAACCATGTAAAACACAGAACCACAGAGCATAGGGCACTTCCACACATGGGCGTTGACCTTGGGAAAATGAAAAAATCAACCAGACACAGGGACCCCAAAGTTGAGGGCTGCTGTCTTGACAAGTACCTCCACTCCGGTACACGTTTCATATCCCAGGAAAGAGCCAAGTGGACAAAGACGAGTGGACAAGTGGACAAAGACAAGTGGACAAGTGGACAAGTGGTGCTACGTAGGTCCAATGGAGTGTCACTCAGCCATGAAATCCACGTCATGAGGCTGGTAGCAGCATCCTGAGTGGATTTAGGTACGATCATCCTCAGTGAAATAAGTCCCACAAAAAAAGAAACTTATGATATCACTTATCGAGGGAATGTAAAAATCGCTCCCCATGAACGGAATCCCCAAACAGAACAGAGTCACGCTTTTAGAAAACACACTTATGCCTGCTTCAGGGGAAAGGTGAGGTGCGGTGACGCATAAAACTCGAGTTTGAAATGAGCACAGATACCCTTCCGAAAACCGAATATGGAATGGACACGACCTACTCCTTGCTCAATCAACTGGACTCACCAGACCCTGTTCATCGCACAAGTATCTATCCGACTAGTAAGCATCTTAAAAGCTAAGTCTTGATATCTCTGTGTAAGTGCATCAAGTGTGTGTAAAGCGGCCTAAAACCAGCAGGGAAAATCAGCTCAGACCCATTCTGAGGATACATTTCCAACACAAAGAAGAAACAAGCACGGCAAAACAGAGAGAAATTCTTCCAAAATGCGTTCAGGGACTGGCATGCAACCAGGATTGACCACATCTACAGCCCCAGCGGCAGAAGACATAAGGCTGGACACTCTTGGGGCTGAGACGATTGGTGAGGTTGGGAAAGCAAATGCAGACCCTTGAAAGGAATCCTGCGTGCTCCCCATTCCATGGCTCCCAACTCTCCAGGTTCAACGCAATCTTCCGACAGCGAAAGCACTCATTGGAAACCCAGCGGATGCTACACCGTGGGATCGGGAAAGCTTTCTGAAACTCACCTCAGTTTTCCTCTCCTGGTGCTCGTGTTCTCCATTCAGGCCCCCTTACTAACAATCTCCCCACTTGGAGACTCGGCGCCTTTCCATGCCTCTTTCGTACCGTCTGCAATTTGTCCGCAGGATGAACTGCAAGAGGGGGAACCAATGAGAGACTCGCTGGAGGTGTTTGGTCGGGCACATGTCACTCTCATTTCCCATCACGAAGAAGAATTCACCAGCGGTTCAGCCTGCCACCGCGGATCGACAATAGGGCGTGAAGCCATCCAGCCGTGTTGCGTCCCACTCACAAAAAAGCGACTTGGGAAATGGAGCTCAGGGGCCCTGCACTTCCCAAACCTGCAGAGTTCTAAACGATAACTATCGCCCCAAAATATATTGAGGGCAGGCTACGAAGAGGCGCTGAACGCAAGGCAGAACTGCAGGAAACGGATGTCAACGGGTACATCGGAATGGCCCCGATAGCACATGAAAAGCGCCAGAACGTGGACAATGATGCGGTTGGCCAAAAAGGGCGTATGCGTTTTTTCCTGAATATATTCAGGAAAAAACGCATACGCCCTTTTTGGCCAACCAAGCAACCTGGGAGAGCAAATCACCACTACAAAGAAATCTCTCGCCCCCCCCCCCCCGGGGGCAAAAGGGCCAGGCGAAAAAAGTCTAAAAACCAGAAAGGCAGGACAGCCCACGGAGTCAAGGGAGCCTTGTTAAGCTGATGGGCGGGATGTCAATGGCCAACAGCCAATCTTCACAAGTGTATCCTCTTTCCCAAACCATGTAAAACACAGAACCACAGAGCATAGGGCACTTCCACACATGGGCGTTGACCTTGGGAAAATGAAAAAATCAACCAGACACAGGGACCCCAAAGTTGAGGGCTGCTGTCTTGACAAGAACCTCCACTCCGGTACACGTTTCATATCCCAGGAAAGAGCCAAGTGGACAAAGACGAGTGGACAAGTGGACAAAGACAAGTGGACAAGTGGACAAGTGGTGCTACGTAGGTCCAATGGAGTGTCACTCAGCCATGAAATCCACGTCATGAGGCTGGTAGCAGCATCCTGAGTGGATTTAGGTACGATCATCCTCAGTGAAATAAGTCCCACAAAAAAAGAAACTTATGATATCACTTATCGAGGGAATGTAAAAATCGCTCCCCATGAACGGAATCCCCAAACAGAACAGAGTCACGCTTTTAGAAAACACACTTATGCCTGCTTCAGGGGAAAGGTGAGGTGCGGTGACGCATAAAACTCGAGTTTGAAATGAGCACAGATACCCTTCCGAAAACCGAATATGGAATGGACACGACCTACTCCTTGCTCAATCAACTGGACTCACCAGACCCTGTTCATCGCACAAGTATCTATCCGACTAGTAAGCATCTTAAAAGCTAAGTCTTGATATCTCTGTGTAAGTGCATCAAGTGTGTGTAAAGCGGCCTAAAACCAGCAGGGAAAATCAGCTCAGACCCATTCTGAGGATACATTTCCAACACAAAGAAGAAACAAGCAGGGCAAAACAGAGAGAAATTCTTCCAAAATGCGTTCAGGGACTGGCATGCAACCAGGATTGACCACATCTACAGCCCCAGCGGCAGAAGACATAAGGCTGGACACTCTTGGGGCTGAGACGATTGGTGAGGTTGGGAAAGCAAATGCAGACCCTTGAAAGGAATCCTGCGTGCTCCCCATTCCATGGCTCCCAACTCTCCAGGTTCAACGCAATCTTCCGACAGCGAAAGCACTCATTGGAAACCCAGCGGATGCTACACCGTGGGATCGGGAAAGCTTTCTGAAACTCACCTCAGTTTTCCTCTCCTGGTGCTCGTGTTCTCCATTCAGGCCCCCTTACTAACAATCTCCCCACTTGGAGACTCGGCGCCTTTCCATGCCTCTTTCGTACCGTCTGCAATTTGTCCGCAGGATGAACTGCAAGAGGGGGAACCAATGAGAGACTCGCTGGAGGTGTTTGGTCGGGCACATGTCACTCTCATTTCCCATCACGAAGAAGAATTCACCAGCGGTTCAGCCTGCCACCGCGGATCGACAATAGGGCGTGAAGCCATCCAGCCGTGTTGCGTCCCACTCACAAAAAAGCGACTTGGGAAATGGAGCTCAGGGGCCCTGCACTTCCCAAACCTGCAGAGTTCTAAACGATAACTATCGCCCCAAAATATATTGAGGTCAGGCTACGAAGAGGCGCTGAACGCAAGGCAGAACTGCAGGAAACGGATGTCAACGGGTACATCGGAATGGCCCCGATAGCACATGAAAAGCGCCAGAACGTGGACAATGATGCGGTTGGCCAAAAAGGGCGTATGCGTTTTTTCCTGAATATATTCAGGAAAAAACGCATACGCCCTTTTTGGCCAACCAAGCAACCTGGGAGAGCAAATCAGCACTACAAAGAAATCTCTCGCCCCCCCCCCCCGGGGGCAAAAGGGCCAGGCGAAAAAAGTCTAAAAACCAGAAAGGCAGGACAGCCCACGGAGTCAAGGGAGCCTTGTTAAGCTGATGGGCGGGATGTCAATGGCCAACAGCCAATCTTCACAAGTGTATCCTCTTTCCCAAACCATGTAAAACACAGAACCACAGAGCATAGGGCACTTCCACACATGGGCGTTGACCTTGGGAAAATGAAAAAATCAACCAGACACAGGGACCCCAAAGTTGAGGGCTGCTGTCTTGACAAGAACCTCCACTCCGGTACACGTTTCATATCCCAGGAAAGAGCCAAGTGGACAAAGACGAGTGGACAAGTGGACAAAGACAAGTGCACAAGTGGACAAGTGGTGCTACGTAGGTCCAATGGAGTGTCACTCAGCCATGAAATCCACGTCATGAGGCTGGTAGCAGCATCCTGAGTGGATTTAGGTACGATCATCCTCAGTGAAATAAGTCCCACAAAAATAGAAACTTATGATATCACTTATCGAGGGAATGTAAAAATCGCTCCCCATGAACGGAATCCCCAAACAGAACAGAGTCACGCTTTTAGAAAACACACTTATGCCTGCTTCAGGGGAAAGGTGAGGTGCGGTGACGCATAAAACTCGAGTTTGAAATGAGCACAGATACCCTTCCGAAAACCGAATATGGAATGGACACGACCTACTCCTTGCTCAATCAACTGGACTCACCAGACCCTGTTCATCGCACAAGTATCTATCCGACTAGTAAGCATCTTAAAAGCTAAGTCTTGATATCTCTGTGTAAGTGCATCAAGTGTGTGTAAAGCGGCCTAAAACCAGCAGGGAAAATCAGCTCAGACCCATTCTGAGGATACATTTCCAACACAAAGAAGAAACAAGCAGGGCAAAACAGAGAGAAATTCTTCCAAAATGCGTTCAGGGACTGGCATGCAACCAGGATTGACCACATCTACAGCCCCAGCGGCAGAAGACATAAGGCTGGACACTCTTGGGGCTGAGACGATTGGTGAGGTTGGGAAAGCAAATGCAGACCCTTGAAAGGAATCCTGCGTGCTCCCCATTCCATGGCTCCCAACTCTCCAGGTTCAACGCAATCTTCCGACAGCGAAAGCACTCATTGGAAACCCAGCGGATGCTACACCGTGGGATCGGGAAAGCTTTCTGAAACTCACCTCAGTTTTCCTCTCCTGGTGCTCGTGTTCTCCATTCAGGCCCCCTTACTAACAATCTCCCCACTTGGAGACTCGGCGCCTTTCCATGCCTCTTTCGTACCGTCGGCAATTTGTCCGCAGGATGAACTGCAAGAGGGGGAACCAATGAGAGACTCGCTGGAGGTGTTTGGTCGGGCACATGTCACTCTCATTTCCCATCACGAAGAAGAATTCACCAGCGGTTCAGCCTGCCACCGCGGATCGACAATAGGGCGTGAAGCCATCCAGCCGTGTTGCGTCCCACTCACAAAAAAGCGACTTGGGAAATGGAGCTCAGGGGCCCTGCACTTCCCAAACCTGCAGAGTTCTAAACGATAACTATCGCCCCAAAATATATTGAGGTCAGGCTACGAAGAGGCGCTGAACGCAAGGCAGAACTGCAGGAAACGGATGTCAACGGGTACATCGGAATGGCCCCGATAGCACATGAAAAGCGCCAGAACGTGGACAATGATGCGGTTGGCCAAAAAGGGCGTATGCGTTTTTTCCTGAATATATTCAGGAAAAAACGCATACGCCCTTTTTGGCCAACCAAGCAACCTGGGAGAGCAAATCAGCACTACAAAGAAATCTCTCGCCCCCCCCCCCGGGGGCAAAAGGGCCAGGCGAAAAAAGTCTAAAAACCAGAAAGGCAGGACAGCCCACGGAGTCAAGGGAGCCTTGTTAAGCTGATGGGCGGGATGTCAATGGCCAACAGCCAATCTTCACAAGTGTATCCTCTTTCCCAAACCATGTAAAACACAGAACCACAGAGCATAGGGCACTTCCACACATGGGCGTTGACCTTGGGAAAATGAAAAAATCAACCAGACACAGGGACCCCAAAGTTGAGGGCTGCTGTCTTGACAAGAACCTCCACTCCGGTACACGTTTCATATCCCAGGAAAGAGCCAAGTGGACAAAGACGAGTGGACAAGTGGACAAAGACAAGTGGACAAGTGGACAAGTGGTGCTACGTAGGTCCAATGGAGTGTCACTCAGCCATGAAATCCACGTCATGAGGCTGGTAGCAGCATCCTGAGTGGATTTAGGTACGATCATCCTCAGTGAAATAAGTCCCACAAAAAAAGAAACTTATGATATCACTTATCGAGGGAATGTAAAAATCGCTCCCCATGAACGGAATCCCCAAACAGAACAGAGTCACGCTTTTAGAAAACACACTTATGCCTGCTTCAGGGGAAAGGTGAGGTGCGGTGACGCATAAAACTCGAGTTTGAAATGAGCACAGATACCCTTCCGAAAACCGAATATGGAATGGACACGACCTACTCCTTGCTCAATCAACTGGACTCACCAGACCCTGTTCATCGCACAAGTATCTATCCGACTAGTAAGCATCTTAAAAGCTAAGTCTTGATATCTCTGTGTAAGTGCATCAAGTGTGTGTAAAGCGGCCTAAAACCAGCAGGGAAAATCAGCTCAGACCCATTCTGAGGATACATTTCCAACACAAAGAAGAAACAAGCAGGGCAAAACAGAGAGAAATTCTTCCAAAATGCGTTCAGGGACTGGCATGCAACCAGGATTGACCACATCTACAGCCCCAGCGGCAGAAGACATAAGGCTGGACACTCTTGGGGCTGAGACGATTGGTGAGGTTGGGAAAGCAAATGCAGACCCTTGAAAGGAATCCTGCGTGCTCCCCATTCCATGGCTCCCAACTCTCCAGGTTCAACGCAATCTTCCGACAGCGAAAGCACTCATTGGAAACCCAGCGGATGCTACACCGTGGGATCGGGAAAGCTTTCTGAAACTCACCTCAGTTTTCCTCTCCTGGTGCTCGTGTTCTCCATTCAGGCCCCCTTACTAACAATCTCCCCACTTGGAGACTCGGCGCCTTTCCATGCCTCTTTCGTACCGTCTGCAATTTGTCCGCAGGATGAACTGCAAGAGGGGGAACCAATGAGAGACTCGCTGGAGGTGTTTGGTCGGGCACATGTCACTCTCATTTCCCATCACGAAGAAGAATTCACCAGCGGTTCAGCCTGCCACCGCGGATCGACAATAGGGCGTGAAGCCATCCAGCCGTGTTGCGTCCCACTCACAAAAAAGCGACTTGGGAAATGGAGCTCAGGGGCCCTGCACTTCCCAAACCTGCAGAGTTCTAAACGATAACTATCGCCCCAAAATATATTGAGGTCAGGCTACGAAGAGGCGCTGAACGCAAGGCAGAACTGCAGGAAACGGATGTCAACGGGTACATCGGAATGGCCCCGATAGCACATGAAAAGCGCCAGAACGTGGACAATGATGCGGTTGGCCAAAAAGGGCGTATGCGTTTTTTCCTGAATATATTCAGGAAAAAACGCATACGCCCTTTTTGGCCAACCAAGCAACCTGGGAGAGCAAATCAGCACTACAAAGAAATCTCTCGCCCCCCCCCCCGGGGCAAAAGGGCCAGGCGAAAAAAGTCTAAAAACCAGAAAGGCAGGACAGCCCACGGAGTCAAGGGAGCCTTGTTAAGCTGATGGGCGGGATGTCAATGGCCAACAGCCAATCTTCACAAGTGTATCCTCTTTCCCAAACCATGTAAAACACAGAACCACAGAGCATAGGGCACTACCACACATGGGCGTTGACCTTGGGAAAATGAAAAAATCAACCAGACACAGGGACCCCAAAGTTGAGGGCTGCTGTCTTGACAAGAACCTCCACTCCGGTACACGTTTCATATCCCAGGAAAGAGCCAAGTGGACAAAGACGAGTGGACAAGTGGACAAAGACAAGTGGACAAGTGGACAAGTGGTGCTACGTAGGTCCAATGGAGTGTCACTCAGCCATGAAATCCACGTCATGAGGCTGGTAGCAGCATCCTGAGTGGATTTAGGTACGATCATCCTCAGTGAAATAAGTCCCACAAAAATAGAAACTTATGATATCACTTATCGAGGGAATGTAAAAATCGCTCCCCATGAACGGAATCCCCAAACAGAACAGAGTCACGCTTTTAGAAAACACACTTATGCCTGCTTCAGGGGAAAGGTGAGGTGCGGTGACGCATAAAACTCGAGTTTGAAATGAGCACAGATACCCTTCCGAAAACCGAATATGGAATGGACACGACCTACTCCTTGCTCAATCAACTGGACTCACCAGACCCTGTTCATCGCACAAGTATCTATCCGACTAGTAAGCATCTTAAAAGCTAAGTCTTGATATCTCTGTGTAAGTGCATCAAGTGTGTGTAAAGCGGCCTAAAACCAGCAGGGAAAATCAGCTCAGACCCATTCTGAGGATACATTTCCAACACAAAGAAGAAACAAGCAGGGCAAAACAGAGAGAAATTCTTCCAAAATGCGTTCAGGGACTGGCATGCAACCAGGATTGACCACATCTACAGCCCCAGCGGCAGAAGACATAAGGCTGGACACTCTTGGGGCTGAGACGATTGGTGAGGTTGGGAAAGCAAATGCAGACCCTTGAAAGGAATCCTGCGTGCTCCCCATTCCATGGCTCCCAACTCTCCAGGTTCAACGCAATCTTCCGACAGCGAAAGCACTCATTGGAAACCCAGCGGTTGCTACACCGTGGGATCGGGAAAGCTTTCTGAAACTCACCTCAGTTTTCCTCTCCTGGTGCTCGTGTTCTCCATTCAGGCCCCCTTACTAACAATCTCCCCACTTGGAGACTCGGCGCCTTTCCATGCCTCTTTCGTACCGTCTGCAATTTGTCCGCAGGATGAACTGCAAGAGGGGGAACCAATGAGAGACTCGCTGGAGGTGTTTGGTCGGGCACATGTCACTCTCATTTCCCATCACGAAGAAGAATTCACCAGCGGTTCAGCCTGCCACCGCGGATCGACAATAGGGCGTGAAGCCATCCAGCCGTGTTGCGTCCCACTCACAAAAAAGCGACTTGGGAAATGGAGCTCAGGGGCCCTGCACTTCCCAAACCTGCAGAGTTCTAAACGATAACTATCGCCCCAAAATATATTGAGGTCAGGCTACGAAGAGGCGCTGAACGCAAGGCAGAACTGCAGGAAACGGATGTCAACGGGTACATCGGAATGGCCCCGATAGCACATGAAAAGCGCCAGAACGTGGACAATGATGCGGTTGGCCAAAAAGGGCGTATGCGTTTTTTCCTGAATATATTCAGGAAAAAACGCATACGCCCTTTTTGGCCAACCAAGCAACCTGGGAGAGCAAATCAGCACTACAAAGAAATCTCTCGCCCCCCCCCCGGGGGCAAAAGGGCCAGGCGAAAAAAGTCTAAAAACCAGAAAGGCAGGACAGCCCACGGAGTCAAGGGAGCCTTGTTAAGCTGATGGGCGGGATGTCAATGGCCAACAGCCAATCTTCACAAGTGTATCCTCTTTCCCAAACCATGTAAAACACAGAACCACAGAGCATAGGGCACTTCCACACATGGGCGTTGACCTTGGGAAAATGAAAAAATCAACCAGACACAGGGACCCCAAAGTTGAGGGCTGCTGTCTTGACAAGAACCTCCACTCCGGTACACGTTTCATATCCCAGGAAAGAGCCAAGTGGACAAAGACGAGTGGACAAGTGGACAAAGACAAGTGGACAAGTGGACAAGTGGTGCTACGTAGGTCCAATGGAGTGTCACTCAGCCATGAAATCCACGTCATGAGGCTGGTAGCAGCATCCTGAGTGGATTTAGGTACGATCATCCTCAGTGAAATAAGTCCCACAAAAAAAGAAACTTATGATATCACTTATCGAGGGAATGTAAAAATCGCTCCCCATGAACGGAATCCCCAAACAGAACAGAGTCACGCTTTTAGAAAACACACTTATGCCTGCTTCAGGGGAAAGGTGAGGTGCGGTGACGCATAAAACTCGAGTTTGAAATGAGCACAGATACCCTTCCGAAAACCGAATATGGAATGGACACGACCTACTCCTTGCTCAATCAACTGGACTCACCAGACCCTGTTCATCGCACAAGTATCTATCCGACTAGTAAGCATCTTAAAAGCTAAGTCTTGATATCTCTGTGTAAGTGCATCAAGTGTGTGTAAAGCGGCCTAAAACCAGCAGGGAAAATCAGCTCAGACCCATTCTGAGGATACATTTCCAACACAAAGAAGAAACAAGCACGGCAAAACAGAGAGAAATTCTTCCAAAATGCGTTCAGGGACTGGCATGCAACCAGGATTGACCACATCTACAGCCCCAGCGGCAGGAGACATAAGGCTGGACACTCTTGGGGCTGAGACGATTGGTGAGGTTGGGAAAGCAAATGCAGACCCTTGAAAGGAATCCTGCGTGCTCCCCATTCCATGGCTCCCAACTCTCCAGGTTCAACGCAATCTTCCGACAGCGAAAGCACTCATTGGAAACCCAGCGGATGCTACACCGTGGGATCGGGAAAGCTTTCTGAAACTCACCTCAGTTTTCCTCTCCTGGTGCTCGTGTTCTCCATTCAGGCCCCCTTACTAACAATCTCCCCACTTGGAGACTCGGCGCCTTTCCATGCCTCTTTCGTACCGTCTGCAATTTGTCCGCAGGATGAACTGCAAGAGGGGGAACCAATGAGAGACTCGCTGGAGGTGTTTGGTCGGGCACATGTCACTCTCATTTCCCATCACGAAGAAGAATTCACCAGCGGTTCAGCCTGCAACCGCGGATCGACAATAGGGCGTGAAGCCATCCAGCCGTGTTGCGTCCCACTCACAAAAAAGCGACTTGGGAAATGGAGCTCAGGGGCCCTGCACTTCCCAAACCTGCAGAGTTCTAAACGATAACTATCGCCCCAAAATATATTGAGGTCAGGCTACGAAGAGGCGCTGAACGCAAGGCAGAACTGCAGGAAACGGATGTCAACGGGTACATCGGAATGGCCCCGATAGCACATGAAAAGCGCCAGAACGTGGACAATGATGCGGTTGGCCAAAAAGGGCGTATGCGTTTTTTCCTGAATATATTCAGGAAAAAACGCATACGCCCTTTTTGGCCAACCAAGCAACCTGGGAGAGCAAATCAGCACTACAAAGAAATCTCTCGCCCCCCCCCCCCGGGGCAAAAGGGCCAGGCGAAAAAAGTCTAAAAACCAGAAAGGCAGGACAGCCCACGGAGTCAAGGGAGCCTTGTTAAGCTGATGGGCGGGATGTCAATGGCCAACAGCCAATCTTCACAAGTGTATCCTCTTTCCCAAACCATGTAAAACACAGAACCACAGAGCATAGGGCACTTCCACACATGGGCGTTGACCTTGGGAAAATGAAAAAATCAACCAGACACAGGGACCCCAAAGTTGAGGGCTGCTGTCTTGACAAGAACCTCCACTCCGGTACACGTTTCATATCCCAGGAAAGAGCCAAGTGGACAAAGACGAGTGGACAAGTGGACAAAGACAAGTGGACAAGTGGACAAGTGGTGCTACGTAGGTCCAATGGAGTGTCACTCAGCCATGAAATCCACGTCATGAGGCTGGTAGCAGCATCCTGAGTGGATTTAGGTACGATCATCCTCAGTGAAATAAGTCCCACAAAAAAAGAAACTTATGATATCACTTATCGAGGGAATGTAAAAATCGCTCCCCATGAACGGAATCCCCAAACAGAACAGAGTCACGCTTTTAGAAAACACACTTATGCCTGCTTCAGGGGAAAGGTGAGGTGCGGTGACGCATAAAACTCGAGTTTGAAATGAGCACAGATACCCTTCCGAAAACCGAATATGGAATGGACACGACCTACTCCTTGCTCAATCAACTGGACTCACCAGACCCTGTTCATCGCACAAGTATCTATCCGACTAGTAAGCATCTTAAAAGCTAAGTCTTGATATCTCTGTGTAAGTGCATCAAGTGTGTGTAAAGCGGCCTAAAACCAGCAGGGAAAATCAGCTCAGACCCATTCTGAGGATACATTTCCAACATAAAGAAGAAACAAGCAGGGCAAAACAGAGAGAAATTCTTCCAAAATGCGTTCAGGGACTGGCATGCAACCAGGATTGACCACATCTACAGCCCCAGCGGCAGAAGACATAAGGCTGGACACTCTTGGGGCTGAGACGATTGGTGAGGTTGGGAAAGCAAATGCAGACCCTTGAAAGGAATCCTGCGTGCTCCCCATTCCATGGCTCCCAACTCTCCAGGTTCAACGCAATCTTCCGACAGCGAAAGCACTCATTGGAAACCCAGCGGATGCTACACCGTGGGATCGGGAAAGCTTTCTGAAACTCACCTCAGTTTTCCTCTCCTGGTGCTCGTGTTCTCCATTCAGGCCCCCTTACTAACAATCTCCCCACTTGGAGACTCGGCGCCTTTCCATGCCTCTTTCGTACCGTCTGCAATTTGTCCGCAGGATGAACTGCAAGAGGGGGAACCAATGAGAGACTCGCTGGAGGTGTTTGGTCGGGCACATGTCACTCTCATTTCCCATCACGAAGAAGAATTCACCAGCGGTTCAGCCTGCCACCGCGGATCGACAATAGGGCGTGAAGCCATCCAGCCGTGTTGCGTCCCACTCACAAAAAAGCGACTTGGGAAATGGAGCTCAGGGGCCCTGCACTTCCCAAACCTGCAGAGTTCTAAACGATAACTATCGCCCCAAAATATATTGAGGTCAGGCTACGAAGAGGCGCTGAACGCAAGGCAGAACTGCAGGAAACGGATGTCAACGGGTACATCGGAATGGCCCCGATAGCACATGAAAAGCGCCAGAACGTGGACAATGATGCGGTTGGCCAAAAAGGGCGTATGCGTTTTTTCCTGAATATATTCAGGAAAAAACGCATACGCCCTTTTTGGCCAACCAAGCAACCTGGGAGAGCAAATCAGCACTACAAAGAAATCTCTCGCCCCCCCCCCCCGGGGCAAAAGGGCCAGGCGAAAAAAGTCTAAAAACCAGAAAGGCAGGACAGCCCACGGAGTCAAGGGAGCCTTGTTAAGCTGATGGGCGGGATGTCAATGGCCAACAGCCAATCTTCACAAGTGTATCCTCTTTCCCAAACCATGTAAAACACAGAACCACAGAGCATAGGGCACTTCCACACATGGGCGTTGACCTTGGGAAAATGAAAAAATCAACCAGACACAGGGACCCCAAAGTTGAGGGCTGCTGTCTTGACAAGAACCTCCACTCCGGTACACGTTTCATATCCCAGGAAAGAGCCAAGTGGACAAAGACGAGTGGACAAGTGGACAAAGACAAGTGGACAAGTGGACAAGTGGTGCTACGTAGGTCCAATGGAGTGTCACTCAGCCATGAAATCCACGTCATGAGGCTGGTAGCAGCATCCTGAGTGGATTTAGGTACGATCATCCTCAGTGAAATAAGTCCCACAAAAAAAGAAACTTATGATATCACTTATCGAGGGAATGTAAAAATCGCTCCCCATGAACGGAATCCCCAAACAGAACAGAGTCACGCTTTTAGAAAACACACTTATGCCTGCTTCAGGGGAAAGGTGAGGTGCGGTGACGCATAAAACTCGAGTTTGAAATGAGCACAGATACCCTTCCGAAAACCGAATATGGAATGGACACGACCTACTCCTTGCTCAATCAACTGGACTCACCAGACCCTGTTCATCGCACAAGTATCTATCCGACTAGTAAGCATCTTAAAAGCTAAGTCTTGATATCTCTGTGTAAGTGCATCAAGTGTGTGTAAAGCGGCCTAAAACCAGCAGGGAAAATCAGCTCAGACCCATTCTGAGGATACATTTCCAACACAAAGAAGAAACAAGCACGGCAAAACAGAGAGAAATTCTTCCAAAATGCGTTCAGGGACTGGCATGCAACCAGGATTGACCACATCTACAGCCCCAGCGGCAGAAGACATAAGGCTGGACACTCTTGGGGCTGAGACGATTGGTGAGGTTGGGAAAGCAAATGCAGACCCTTGAAAGGAATCCGTCGTGCTCCCCATTCCATGGCTCCCAACTCTCCAGGTTCAACGCAATCTTCCGACAGCGAAAGCACTCATTGGAAACCCAGCGGATGCTACACCGTGGGATCGGGAAAGCTTTCTGAAACTCACCTCAGTTTTCCTCTCCTGGTGCTCGTGTTCTCCATTCAGGCCCCCTTACTAACAATCTCCCCACTTGGAGTCTCGGCGCCTTTCCATGCCTCTTTCGTACCGTCTGCAATTTGTCCGCAGGATGAACTGCAAGAGGGGGAACCAATGAGAGACTCGCTGGAGGTGTTTGGTCGGGCACATGTCACTCTCATTTCCCATCACGAAGAAGAATTCACCAGCGGTTCAGCCTGCAACCGCGGATCGACAATAGGGCGTGAAGCCATCCAGCCGTGTTGCGTCCCACTCACAAAAAAGCGACTTGGGAAATGGAGCTCAGGGGCCCTGCACTTCCCAAACCTGCAGAGTTCTAAACGATAACTATCGCCCCAAAATATATTGAGGTCAGGCTACGAAGAGGCGCTGAACGCAAGGCAGAACTGCAGGAAACGGATGTCAACGGGTACATCGGAATGGCCCCGATAGCACATGAAAAGCGCCAGAACGTGGACAATGATGCGGTTGGCCAAAAAGGGCGTATGCGTTTTTTCCTGAATATATTCAGGAAAAAACGCATACGCCCTTTTTGGCCAACCAAGCAACCTGGGAGAGCAAATCAGCACTACAAAGAAATCTCTCGCCCCACCCCGGGGGCAAAAGGGCCAGGCGAAAAAAGTCTAAAAACCAGAAAGGCAGGACAGCCCACGGAGTCAAGGGAGCCTTGTTAAGCTGATGGGCGGGATGTCAATGGCCAACAGCCAATCTTCACAAGTGTATCCTCTTTCTCAAACCATGTAAAACACAGAACCACAGAGCATAGGGCACTTCCACACATGGGCGTTGACCTTGGGAAAATGAAAAAATCAACCAGACACAGGGACCCCAAAGTTGAGGGCTGCTGTCTTGACAAGAACCTCCACTCCGGTACACGTTTCATATCCCAGGAAAGAGCCAAGTGGACAAAGACGAGTGGACAAGTGGACAAAGACAAGTGGACAAGTGGACAAGTGGTGCTACGTAGGTCCAATGGAGTGTCACTCAGCCATGAAATCCACGTCATGAGGCTGGTAGCAGCATCCTGAGTGGATTTAGGTACGATCATCCTCAGTGAAATAAGTCCCACAAAAAAAGAAACTTATGATATCACTTATCGAGGGAATGTAAAAATCGCTCCCCATGAACGGAATCCCCAAACAGAACAGAGTCACGCTTTTAGAAAACACACTTATGCCTGCTTCAGGGGAAAGGTGAGGTGCGGTGACGCATAAAACTCGAGTTTGAAATGAGCACAGATACCCTTCCGAAAACCGAATATGGAATGGACACGACCTACTCCTTGCTCAATCAACTGGACTCACCAGACCCTGTTCATCGCACAAGTATCTATCCGACTAGTAAGCATCTTAAAAGCTAAGTCTTGATATCTCTGTGTAAGTGCATCAAGTGTGTGTAAAGCGGCCTAAAACCAGCAGGGAAAATCAGCTCAGACCCATTCTGAGGATACATTTCCAACACAAAGAAGAAACAAGCAGGGCAAAACAGAGAGAAATTCTTCCAAAATGCGTTCAGGGACTGGCATGCAACCAGGATTGACCACATCTACAGCCCCAGCGGCAGAAGACATAAGGCTGGACACTCTTGGGGCTGAGACGATTGGTGAGGTTGGGAAAGCAAATGCAGACCCTTGAAAGGAATCCGTCGTGCTCCCCATTCCATGGCTCCCAACTCTCCAGGTTCAACGCAATCTTCCGACAGCGAAAGCACTCATTGGAAACCCAGCGGATGCTACACCGTGGGATCGGGAAAGCTTTCTGAAACTCACCTCAGTTTTCCTCTCCTGGTGCTCGTGTTCTCCATTCAGGCCCCCTTACTAACAATCTCCCCACTTGGAGACTCGGCGCCTTTCCATGCCTCTTTCGTACCGTCTGCAATTTGTCCGCAGGATGAACTGCAAGAGGGGGAACCAATGAGAGACTCGCTGGAGGTGTTTGGTCGGGCACATGTCACTCTCATTTCCCATCACGAAGAAGAATTCACCAGCGGTTCAGCCTGCAACCGCGGATCGACAATAGGGCGTGAAGCCATCCAGCCGTGTTGCGTCCCACTCACAAAAAAGCGACTTGGGAAATGGAGCTCAGGGGCCCTGCACTTCCCAAACCTGCAGAGTTCTAAACGATAACTATCGCCCCAAAATATATTGAGGTCAGGCTACGAAGAGGCGCTGAACGCAAGGCAGAACTGCAGGAAACGGATGTCAACGGGTACATCGGAATGGCCCCGATAGCACATGAAAAGCGCCAGAACGTGGACAATGATGCGGTTGGCCAAAAAGGGCGTATGCGTTTTTTCCTGAATATATTCAGGAAAAAACGCATACGCCCTTTTTGGCCAACCAAGCAACCTGGGAGAGCAAATCAGCACTACAAAGAAATCTCTCGCCCCACCCCGGGGGCAAAAGGGCCAGGCGAAAAAAGTCTAAAAACCAGAAAGGCAGGACAGCCCACGGAGTCAAGGGAGCCTTGTTAAGCTGATGGGCGGGATGTCAATGGCCAACAGCCAATCTTCACAAGTGTATCCTCTTTCTCAAACCATGTAAAACACAGAACCACAGAGCATAGGGCACTTCCACACATGGGCGTTGACCTTGGGAAAATGAAAAAATCAACCAGACACAGGGACCCCAAAGTTGAGGGCTGCTGTCTTGACAAGAACCTCCACTCCGGTACACGTTTCATATCCCAGGAAAGAGCCAAGTGGACAAAGACGAGTGGACAAGTGGACAAAGACAAGTGGACAAGTGGACAAGTGGTGCTACGTAGGTCCAATGGAGTGTCACTCAGCCATGAAATCCACGTCATGAGGCTGGTAGCAGCATCCTGAGTGGATTTAGGTACGATCATCCTCAGTGAAATAAGTCCCACAAAAAAAGAAACTTATGATATCACTTATCGAGGGAATGTAAAAATCGCTCCCCATGAACGGAATCCCCAAACAGAACAGAGTCACGCTTTTAGAAAACACACTTATGCCTGCTTCAGGGGAAAGGTGAGGTGCGGTGACGCATAAAACTCGAGTTTGAAATGAGCACAGATACCCTTCCGAAAACCGAATATGGAATGGACACGACCTACTCCTTGCTCAATCAACTGGACTCACCAGACCCTGTTCATCGCACAAGTATCTATCCGACTAGTAAGCATCTTAAAAGCTAAGTCTTGATATCTCTGTGTAAGTGCATCAAGTGTGTGTAAAGCAGCCTAAAACCAGCAGGGAAAATCAGCTCAGACCCATTCTGAGGATACATTTCCAACACAAAGAAGAAACAAGCAGGGCAAAACAGAGAGAAATTCTTCCAAAATGCGTTCAGGGACTGGCATGCAACCAGGATTGACCACATCTACAGCCCCAGCGGCAGAAGACATAAGGCTGGACACTCTTGGGGCTGAGACGATTGGTGAGGTTGGGAAAGCAAATGCAGACCCTTGAAAGGAATCCGTCGTGCTCCCCATTCCATGGCTCCCAACTCTCCAGGTTCAACGCAAACTTCCGACAGCGAAAGCACTCATTGGAAACCCAGCGGATGCTACACCGTGGGATCGGGAAAGCTTTCTGAAACTCACCTCAGTTTTCCTCTCCTGGTGCTCGTGTTCTCCATTCAGGACCCCTTACTAACAATCTCCCCACTTGGAGTCTCAGCGCCTTTCCATGCCTCTTTCGTACCGTCTGCAATTTGTCCGCAGGATGAACTGCAAGAGGGGGAACCAATGAGAGACTCGCTGGAGGTGTTTGGTCGGGCACATGTCACTCTCATTTCCCATCACGAAGAAGAATTCACCAGCGGTTCAGCCTGCAACCGCGGATCGACAATAGGGCGTGAAGCCATCCAGCCGTGTTGCGTCCCACTCACAAAAAAGCGACTTGGGAAATGGAGCTCAGGGGCCCTGCACTTCCCAAACCTGCAGAGTTCTAAACGATAACTATCGCCCCAAAATATATTGAGGTCAGGCTACGAAGAGGCGCTGAACGCAAGGCAGAACTGCAGGAAACGGATGTCAACGGGTACATCGGAATGGCCCCGATAGCACATGAAAAGCGCCAGAACGTGGACAATGATGCGGTTGGCCAAAAAGGGCGTATGCGTTTTTTCCTGAATATATTCAGGAAAAAACGCATACGCCCTTTTTGGCCAACCAAGCAACCTGGGAGAGCAAATCAGCACTACAAAGAAATCTCTCGCCCCCCCCCCCCGGGGGCAAAAGGGCCAGGCGAAAAAAGTCTAAAAACCAGAAAGGCAGGACAGCCCACGGAGTCAAGGGAGCCTTGTTAAGCTGATGGGCGGGATGTCAATGGCCAACAGCCAATCTTCACAAGTGTATCCTCTTTCCCAAACCATGTAAAACACAGAACCACAGAGCATAGGGCACTTCCACACATGGGCGTTGACCTTGGGAAAATGAAAAAATCAACCAGACACAGGGACCCCAAAGTTGAGGGCTGCTGTCTTGACAAGAACCTCCACTCCGGTACACGTTTCATATCCCAGGAAAGAGCCAAGTGGACAAAGACGAGTGGACAAGTGGACAAAGACAAGTGGACAAGTGGACAAGTGGTGCTACGTAGGTCCAATGGAGTGTCACTCAGCCATGAAATCCACGTCATGAGGCTGGTAGCAGCATCCTGAGTGGATTTAGGTACGATCATCCTCAGTGAAATAAGTCCCACAAAAAAAGAAACTTATGATATCACTTATCGAGGGAATGTAAAAATCGCTCCCCATGAACGGAATCCCCAAACAGAACAGAGTCACGCTTTTAGAAAACACACTTATGCCTGCTTCAGGGGAAAGGTGAGGTGGGGTGACGCATAAAACTCGAGTTTGAAATGAGCACAGATACCCTTCCGAAAACCGAATATGGAATGGACACGACCTACTCCTTGCTCAATCAACTGGACTCACCAGACCCTGTTCATCGCACAAGTATCTATCCGACTAGTAAGCATCTTAAAAGCTAAGTCTTGATATCTCTGTGTAAGTGCATCAAGTGTGTGTAAAGCGGCCTAAAACCAGCAGGGAAAATCAGCTCAGACCCATTCTGAGGATACATTTCCAACATAAAGAAGAAACAAGCAGGGCAAAACAGAGAGAAATTCTTCCAAAATGCGTTCAGGGACTGCCATGCAACCAGGATTGACCACATCTACAGCCCCAGCGGCAGAAGACATAAGGCTGGACACTCTTGGGGCTGAGACGATTGGTGAGGTTGGGAAAGCAAATGCAGACCCTTGAAAGGAATCCTGCGTGCTCCCCATTCCATGGCTCCCAACTCTCCAGGTTCAACGCAATCTTCCGACAGCGAAAGCACTCATTGGAAACCCAGCGGATGCTACACCGTGGGATCGGGAAAGCTTTCTGAAACTCACCTCAGTTTTCCTCTCCTGGTGCTCGTGTTCTCCATTCAGGCCCCCTTACTAACAATCTCCCCACTTGGAGACTCGGCGCCTTTCCATGCCTCTTTCGTACCGTCTGCAATTTGTCCGCAGGATGAACTGCAAGAGGGGGAACCAATGAGAGACTCGCTGGAGGTGTTTGGTCGGGCACATGTCACTCTCATTTCCCATCACGAAGAAGAATTCACCAGCGGTTCAGCCTGCAACCGCGGATCGACAATAGGGCGTGAAGCCATCCAGCCGTGTTGCGTCCCACTCACAAAAAAGCGACTTGGGAAATGGAGCTCAGGGGCCCTGCACTTCCCAAACCTGCAGAGTTCTAAACGATAACTATCGCCCCAAAATATATTGAGGGCAGGCTACGAAGAGGCGCTGAACGCAAGGCAGAACTGCAGGAAACGGATGTCAACGGGTACATCGGAATGGCCCCGATAGCACATGAAAAGCGCCAGAACGTGGACAATGATGCGGTTGGCCAAAAAGGGCGTATGCGTTTTTTCCTGAATATATTCAGGAAAAAACGCATACGCCCTTTTTGGCCAACCAAGCAACCTGGGAGAGCAAATCAGCACTACAAAGAAATCTCTCGCCCCCCCCCGGGGGCAAAAGGGCAAGGCGAAAAAAGTCTAAAAACCAGAAAGGCAGGACAGCCCACGGAGTCAAGGGAGCCTTGTTAAGCTGATGGGCGGGATGTCAATGGCCAACAGCCAATCTTCACAAGTGTATCCTCTTTCTCAAACCATGTAAAACACAGAACCACAGAGCATAGGGCACTTCCACACATGGGCGTTGACCTTGGGAAAATGAAAAAATCAACCAGACACAGGGACCCCAAAGTTGAGGGCTGCTGTCTTGACAAGAACCTCCACTCCGGTACACGTTTCATATCCCAGGAAAGAGCCAAGTGGACAAAGACGAGTGGACAAGTGGACAAAGACAAGTGGACAAGTGGACAAGTGGTGCTACGTAGGTCCAATGGAGTGTCACTCAGCCATGAAATCCACGTCATGAGGCTGGTAGCAGCATCCTGAGTGGATTTAGGTACGATCATCCTCAGTGAAATAAGTCTCACAAAAAAAGAAACTTATGATATCACTTATCGAGGGAATGTAAAAATCGCTCCCCATGAACGGAATCCCCAAACAGAACAGAGTCACGCTTTTAGAAAACACACTTATGCCTGCTTCAGGGGAAAGGTGAGGTGCGGTGACGCATAAAACTCGAGTTTGAAATGAGCACAGATACCCTTCCGAAAACCAAATATGGAATGGACACGACCTACTCCTTGCTCAATCAACTGGACTCACCAGACCCTGTTCATCGCACAAGTATCTATCCGACTAGTAAGCATCTTAAAAGCTAAGTCTTGATATCTCTGTGTAAGTGCATCAAGTGTGTGTAAAGCGGCCTAAAACCAGCAGGGAAAATCAGCTCAGACCCATTCTGAGGATACATTTCCAACACAAAGAAGAAACAAGCAGGGCAAAACAGAGAGAAATTCTTCCAAAATGCGTTCAGGGACTGGCATGCAACCAGGATTGACCACATCTACAGCCCCAGCGGCAGAAGACATAAGGCTGGACACTCTTGGGGCTGAGACGATTGGTGAGGTTGGGAAAGCAAATGCAGACCCTTGAAAGGAATCCGTCGTGCTCCCCATTCCATGGCTCCCAACTCTCCAGGTTCAACGCAATCTTCCGACAGCGAAAGCACTCATTGGAAACCCAGCGGATGCTACACCGTGGGATCGGGAAAGCTTTCTGAAACTCACCTCAGTTTTCCTCTCCTGGTGCTCGTGTTCTCCATTCAGGCCCCCTTACTAACAATCTCCCCACTTGGAGTCTCGGCGCCTTTCCATGCCTCTTTCGTACCGTCTGCAATTTGTCCGCAGGATGAACTGAAAGAGGGGGAACCAATGAGAGACTCGCTGGAGGTGTTTGGTCGGGCACATGTCACTCTCATTTCCCATCACGAAGAAGAATTCACCAGCGGTTCAGCCTGCAACCGCGGATCGACAATAGGGCGTGAAGCCATCCAGCCGTGTTGCGTCCCACTCACAAAAAAGCGACTTGGGAAATGGAGCTCAGGGGCACTGCACTTCCCAAACCTGCAGAGTTCTAAACGATAACTATCGCCCGAAAATATATTGAGGGCAGGCTACGAAGAGGCGCTGAACGCAAGGCAGAACTGCAGGAAACGGATGTCAACGGGTACATCGGAATGGCCCCGATAGCACATGAAAAGCGCCAGAACGTGGACAATGATGCGGTTGGCCAAAAAGGGCGTATGCGTTTTTTCCTGAATATATTCAGGAAAAAACGCATACGCCCTTTTTGGCCAACCAAGCAACCTGGGAGAGCAAATCAGCACTACAAAGAAATCTCTCGCCCCCCCCCCGGGGCAAAAGGGCCAGGCGAAAAAAGTCTAAAAACCAGAAAGGCAGGACAGGCCACGGAGTCAAGGGAGCCTTGTTAAGCTGATGGGCGGGATGTCAATGGCCAACAGCCAATCTTCACAAGTGTATCCTCTTTCCCAAACCATGTAAAACACAGAACCACAGAGCATAGGGCACTTCCACACATGGGCGTTGACCTTGGGAAAATGAAAAAATCAACCAGACACAGGGACCCCAAAGTTGAGGGCTGCTGTCTTGACAAGAACCTCCACTCCGGTACACGTTTCATATCCCAGGAAAGAGCCAAGTGGACAAAGACGAGTGGACAAGTGGACAAAGACAAGTGGACAAGTGGACAAGTGGTGCTACGTAGGTCCAATGGAGTGTCACTCAGCCATGAAATCCACGTCATGAGGCTGGTAGCAGCATCCTGAGTGGATTTAGGTACGATCATCCTCAGTGAAATAAGTCCCACAAAAAAAGAAACTTATGATATCACTTATCGAGGGAATGTAAAAATCGCTCCCCATGAACGGAATCCCCAAACAGAACAGAGTCACGCTTTTAGAAAACACACTTATGCCTGCTTCAGGGGAAAGGTGAGGTGCGGTGACGCATAAAACTCGAGTTTGAAATGAGCACAGATACCCTTCCGAAAACCGAATATGGAATGGACACGACCTACTCCTTGCTCAATCAACTGGACTCACCAGACCCTGTTCATCGCACAAGTATCTATCCGACTAGTAAGCATCTTAAAAGCTAAGTCTTGATATCTCTGTGTAAGTGCATCAAGTGTGTGTAAAGCGGCCTAAAACCAGCAGGGAAAATCAGCTCAGACCCATTCTGAGGATACATTTCCAACATAAAGAAGAAACAAGCAGGGCAAAACAGAGAGAAATTCTTCCAAAATGCGTTCAGGGACTGGCATGCAACCAGGATTGACCACATCTACAGCCCCAGCGGCAGGAGACATAAGGCTGGACACTCTTGGGGCTGAGACGATTGGTGAGGTTGGGAAAGCAAATGCAGACCCTTGAAAGGAATCCGTCGTGCTCACCATTCCATGGGTCCCAACTCTCCAGGTTCAACGCAATCTTCCGACAGCGAAAGCACTCATTGGAAACCCAGCGGATGCTACACCGTGGGATCGGGAAAGCTTTCTGAAACTCACCTCAGTTTTCCTCTCCTGGTGCTCGTGTTCTCCATTCAGGCCCCCTTACTAACAATCTCCCCACTTGGAGACTCGGCGCCTTTCCATGCCTCTTTCGTACCGTCTGCAATTTGTCCGCAGGATGAACTGCAAGAGGGGGAACCAATGAGAGACTCGCTGGAGGTGTTTGGTCGGGCACATGTCACTCTCATTTCCCATCACGAAGAAGAATTCACCAGCGGTTCAGCCTGCCACCCCGGATCGACAATAGGGCGTGAAGCCATCCAGCCGTGTTGCGTCCCACTCACAAAAAAGAGACTTGGGAAATGGAGCTCAGGGGCACTGCACTTCCCAAACCTGCAGAGTTCTAAACGATAACTATCGCCCCAAAATATATTGAGGTCAGGCTACGAAGAGGCGCTGAACGCAAGGCAGAACTGCAGGAAACGGATGTCAACGGGTACATCGGAATGGCCCCGATAGCACATGAAAAGCGCCAGAACGTGGACAATGATGCGGTTGGCCAAAAAGGGCGTATGCGTTTTTTCCTGAATATATTCAGGAAAAAACGCATACGCCCTTTTTGGACAACCAAGCAACCTGGGAGAGCAAATCAGCACTACAAAGAAATCTCTCGCCCACCCCCCCCGGGGCAAAAGGGTCAGGCGAAAAAAGTCTAAAAACCAGAAAGGCAGGACAGCCCACGGAGTCAAGGGAGCCTTGTTAAGCTGATGGGCGGGATGTCAATGGCCAACAGCCAATCTTCACAAGTGTATCCTCTTTCCCAAACCATGTAAAACAAAGAACCACAGAGCATAGGGCACTTCCACACATGGGCGTTGACCTTGGGAAAATGAAAAAATCAACCAGACACAGGGACCCCAAAGTTGAGGGCTGCTGTCTTGACAAGAACCTCCACTCCGGTACACGTTTCATATCCCAGGAAAGAGCCAAGTGGACAAAGACGAGTGGACAAGTGGACAAAGTCAAGTGGACAAGTGGTGCTACGTAGGTCCAATGGAGTGTCACTCAGCCATGAAATCCACGTCATGAGGCTGGTAGCAGCATCCTGAGTGGATTTAGGTACGATCATCCTCAGTGAAATAAGTCCCACAAAAAAAGAAACTTATGATATCACTTATCGAGGGAATGTAAAAATCGCTCCCCATGAACGGAATCCCCAAACAGAACAGAGTCACGCTTTTAGAAAACACACTTATGCCTGCTTCAGGGGAAAGGTGAGGTGGGGTGACGCATAAAACTCGAGTTTGAAATGAGCACAGATACCCTTCCGAAAACCGAATATGGAATGGACACGACCTACTCCTTGCTCAATCAACTGGACTCACCAGACCCTGTTCATCGCACAAGTATCTATCCGACTAGTAAGCATCTTAAAAGCTAAGTCTTGATATCTCTGTGTAAGTGCATCAAGTGTGTGTAAAGCGGCCTAAAGCCAGCAGGGAAAATCAGCTCAGACCCATTCTGAGGATACATTTCCAACATAAAGAAGAAACAAGCAGGGCAAAACAGAGAGAAATTCTTCCAAAATGCGTTCAGGGACTGGCATGCAACCAGGATTGACCACATCTACAGCCCCAGCGGCAGAAGACATAAGGCTGGACACTCTTGGGGCTGAGACGATTGGTGAGGTTGGGAAAGCAAATGCAGACCCTTGAAAGGAATCCTGCGTGCTCCCCATTCCATGGCTCCCAACTCTCCAGGTTCAACGCAATCTTCCGACAGCGAAAGCACTCATTGGAAACCCAGCGGATGCTACACCGTGGGATCGGGAAAGCTTTCTGAAACTCACCTCAGTTTTCATCTCCTGGTGCTCGTGTTCTCCATTCAGGCCCCCTTACTAACAATCTCCCCACTTGGAGACTCGGCGCCTTTCCATGCCTCTTTCGTACCGTCTGCAATTTGTCCGCAGGATGAACTGCAAGAGGGGGAACCAATGAGAGACTCGCTGGAGGTGTTTGGTCGGGCACATGTCACTCTCATTTCCCATCACGAAGAAGAATTCACCAGCGGTTCAGCCTGCCACCCCGGATCGACAATAGGGCGTGAAGCCATCCAGCCGTGTTGCGTCCCACTCACAAAAAAGAGACTTGGGAAATGGAGCTCAGGGGCACTGCACTTCCCAAACCTGCAGAGTTCTAAACGATAACTATCGCCCCAAAATATATTGAGGTCAGGCTACGAAGAGGCGCTGAACGCAAGGCAGAACTGCAGGAAACGGATGTCAACGGGTACATCGGAATGGCCCCGATAGCACATGAAAAGCGCCAGAACGTGGACAATGATGCGGTTGGCCAAAAAGGGCGTATGCGTTTTTTCCTGAATATATTCAGGAAAAAACGCATACGCCCTTTTTGGCCAACCAAGCAACCTGGGAGAGCAAATCAGCACTACAAAGAAATCTCTCGCCCACCCCCCCCGGGGCAAAAGGGTCAGGCGAAAAAAGTCTAAAAACCAGAAAGGCAGGACAGCCCACGGAGTCAAGGGAGCCTTGTTAAGCTGATGGGCGGGATGTCAATGGCCAACAGCCAATCTTCACAAGTGTATCCTCTTTCCCAAACCATGTAAAACACAGAACCACAGAGCATAGGGCACTTCCACACATGGGCGTTGACCTTGGGAAAATGAAAAAATCAACCAGACACAGGGACCCCAAAGTTGAGGGCTGCTGTCTTGACAAGAACCTCCACTCCGGTACACGTTTCATATCCCAGGAAAGAGCCAAGTGGACAAAGACGAGTGGACAAGTGGACAAAGACAAGTGGACAAGTGGACAAGTGGTGCTACGTAGGTCCAATGGAGTGTCACTCAGCCATGAAATCCACGTCATGAGGCTGGTAGCAGCATCCTGAGTGGATTTAGGTACGATCATCCTCAGTGAAATAAGTCCCACAAAAAAAGAAACTTATGATATCACTTATCGAGGGAATGTAAAAATCGCTCCCCATGCACTGAATCCCCAAACAGAACAGAGTCACGCTTTTAGAAAACACACTTATGCCTGCTTCAGGGGAAAGGTGAGGTGCGGTGACGCATAAAACTCGAGTTTGAAATGAGCACAGATACCCTTCCGAAAACCGAATATGGAATGGACACGACCTACTCCTTGCTCAATCAACTGGACTCACCAGACCCTGTTCATCGCACAAGTATCTCTCCGACTAGTAAGCATCTTAAAAGCTAAGTCTTGATATCTCTGTGTAAGTGCATCAAGTGTGTGTAAAGCGGCCTAAAACCAGCAGGGAAAATCAGCTCAGACCCATTCTGAGGATAGATTTCCAACATAAAGAAGAAACAAGCAGGGCAAAACAGAGAGAAATTCTTCCAAAATGCGTTCAGGGACTGGCATGCAACCAGGATTGACCACATCTACAGCCCCAGCGGCAGAAGACATAAGGCTGGACACTCTTGGGGCTGAGACGATTGGTGAGGTTGGGAAAGCAAATGCAGACCCTTGAAAGGAATCCTGCGTGCTCCCCTTTCCATGGCTCCCAACTCTCCAGGTTCAACGCAATCTTCCGACAGCGAAAGCACTCATTGGAAACCCAGCGGATGCTACACCGTGGGATCGGGAAAGCTTTCTGAAACCCACCTAAGTTTTCATCTCCTGGTGCTCGTGTTCTCCATTCAGGCCCCCTTACTAACAATCTCCCCACTTGGAGACTCGGCGCCTTAACATGCCTCTTTCGTACCGTCTGCAATTTGTCCACAGGATGAACTGCAAGAGGGGGAACCAATGAGAGACTCGCTGGAGGTGTTTGGTCGGGCACATGTCACTCTCATTTCCAATCGCGAAGAAGAATTCACCAGAGGCTCAGCCTGCCACCGCGGATCGACAATAGGGCGTGAAGCCATCCAGCCGTGTTGCGTCCCACTCACAAAAAAGCGACTTGGGAAATGGAGCTCAGGGGCACTGCACTTCCCAAACCTGCAGAGTTCTAAACGATAACTATCGCCCCAAAATATATTGAGGTCAGGCTACGAAGAGGCGTTGAACGCAAGGCAGAATTGCAGGAAACGGATGTCAACGGGTACATCGGAATGGCCCCGATAGCACATGAAAAGCGCCAGAACGTGGACAATGATGCGGTTGGCCAAAAAGGGCGTATGCGTTTTTTCCTGAATATATTCAGGAAAAAACGCATACGCCCTTTTTGGCCAACCAAGCAACCTGGGAGAGCAAATCAGCACTACAAAGAAATCTCTCGCCCCCCCCCCGGGGCAAAAGGGTCAGGCGAAAAAAGTCTAAAAACCAGAAAGGCAGGACAGGCCACGGAGTCAAGGGAGCCTTGTTAAGCTGATGGGCGGGATGTCAATGGCCAACAGCCAATCTTCACAAGTGTATCCTCTTTCCCAAACCATGTAAAACACAGAACCACAGAGCATAGGGCACTTCCACACATGGGCGTTGACCTTGGGAAAATGAAAAAATCAACCAGACACAGGGACCCCAAAGTTGAGGGCTGCTGTCTTGACAAGAACCTCCACTCCGGTACACGTTTCATATCCCAGGAAAGAGCCAAGTGGACAAAGACGAGTGGACAAGTGGACAAAGTCAAGTGGACAAGTGGACAAGTGGTGCTACGTAGGTCCAATGGAGTGTCACTCAGCCATGAAATCCACGTCATGAGGCTGGTAGCAGCATCCTGAGTGGATTTAGGTACGATCATCCTCAGTGAAATAAGTCTCACAAAAAAAGAAACTTATGATATCACTTATCGAGGGAATGTAAAAATCGCTCCCCATGAACGGAATCCCCAAACAGAACAGAGTCACGCTTTTAGAAAACACACTTATGCCTGCTTCAGGGGAAAGGTGAGGTGCGGTGACGCATAAAACTCGAGTTTGAAATGAGCACAGATACCCTTCCGAGAACCGAATATGGAATGGACACGACCTACTCCTTGCTCAATCAACTGGACTCACCAGACCCTGTTCATCGCACAAGTATCTATCCGACTAGTAAGCATCTTAAAAGCTAAGTCTTGATATCTCTGTGTAAGTGCATCAAGGGTGTGTAAAGCGGCCTAAAGCCAGCAGGGAAAATCAGCTCAGACCCATTCTGAGGATACATTTCCAACACAAAGAAGAAACAAGCAGGGCAAAACAGAGAGAAATTCTTCCAAAATGCGTTCAGGGACTGGCATGCAACCAGGATTGACCACATCTACAGCCCCAGCGGCAGAAGACATAAGGCTGGACACTCTTGGGGCTGAGACGATTGGTGAGGTTGGGAAAGCAAATGCAGACCCTTGAAAGGAATCCGTCGTGCTCCCCATTCCATGGCTCCCAACTCTCCAGGTTCAACGCAATCTTCCGACAGCGAAAGCACTCATTGGAAACCCAGCGGATGCTACACCGTGGGATCGGGAAAGCTTTCTGAAACTCACCTCAGTTTTCCTCTCCTGGTGCTCGTGTTCTCCATTCAGGCCCCCTTACTAACAATCTCCCCACTTGGAGTCTCGGCGCCTTTCCATGCCTCTTTCGTACCGTCTGCAATTTGTCCGCAGGATGAACTGCAAGAGGGGGAACCAATGAGAGACTCGCTGGAGGTGTTTGGTCGGGCACATGTCACTCTCATTTCCCATCACGAAGAAGAATTCACCAGCGGTTCAGCCTGCAACCGCGGATCGACAATAGGGCGTGAAGCCATCCAGCCGTGTTGCGTCCCACTCACAAAAAAGCGACTTGGGAAATGGAGCTCAGGGGCACTGCACTTCCCAAACCTGCAGAGTTCTAAACGATAACTATCGCCCCAAAATATATTGAGGGCAGGCTACGAAGAGGCGCTGAACGCAAGGCAGAACTGCAGGAAACGGATGTCAACGGGTACATCGGAATGGCCCCGATAGCACATGAAAAGCGCCAGAACGTGGACAATGATGCGGTTGGCCAAAAAGGGCGTATGCGTTTTTTCCTGAATATATTCAGGAAAAAACGCATACGCCCTTTTTGGCCAACCAAGCAACCTGGGAGAGCAAATCAGCACTACAAAGAAATCTCTCGCCCCCCCCCCGGGGCAAAAGGGCCAGGCGAAAAAAGTCTAAAAACCAGAAAGGCAGGACAGGCCACGGAGTCAAGGGAGCCTTGTTAAGCTGATGGGCGGGATGTCAATGGCCAACAGCCAATCTTCACAAGTGTATCCTCTTTCCCAAACCATGTAAAACACAGAACCACAGAGCATAGGGCACTTCCACACATGGGCGTTGACCTTGGGAAAATGAAAAAATCAACCAGACACAGGGACCCCAAAGTTGAGGGCTGCTGTCTTGACAAGAACCTCCACTCCGGTACACGTTTCATATCCCAGGAAAGAGCCAAGTGGACAATGACGAGTGGACAAGTGGACAAAGACAAGTGGACAAGTGGACAAGTGGTGCTACGTAGGTCCAATGGAGTGTCACTCAGCCATGAAATCCACGTCATGAGGCTGGTAGCAGCATCCTGAGTGGATTTAGGTACGATCATCCTCAGTGAAATAAGTCCCACAAAAAAAGAAACTTATGATATCACTTATCGAGGGAATGTAAAAATCGCTCCCCATGAACGGAATCCCCAAACAGAACAGAGTCACGCTTTTAGAAAACACACTTATGCCTGCTTCAGGGGAAAGGTGAGGTGCGGTGACGCATAAAACTCGAGTTTGAAATGAGCACAGATACCCTTCCGAAAACCGAATATGGAATGGACACGACCTACTCCTTGCTCAATCAACTGGACTCACCAGACCCTGTTCATCGCACAAGTATCTATCCGACTAGTAAGCATCTTAAAAGCTAAGTCTTGATATCTCTGTGTAAGTGCATCAAGTGTGTGTAAAGCGGCCTAAAACCAGCAGGGAAAATCAGCTCAGACCCATTCTGAGGATACATTTCCAACATAAAGAAGAAACAAGCAGGGCAAAACAGAGAGAAATTCTTCCAAAATGCGTTCAGGGACTGGCATGCAACCAGGATTGACCACATCTACAGCCCCAGCGGCAGAAGACATAAGGCTGGACACTCTTGGGGCTGAGACGATTGGTGAGGTTGGGAAAGCAAATGCAGACCCTTGAAAGGAATCCTGCGTGCTCCCCATTCCATGGCTCCCAACTCTCCAGGTTCAACGCAATCTTCCGACAGCGAAAGCACTCATTGGAAACCCAGCGGATGCTACACCGTGGGATCGGGAAAGCTTTCTGAAACTCACCTCAGTTTTCATCTCCTGGTGCTCGTGTTCTCCATTCAGGCCCCCTTACTAACAATCTCCCCACTTGGAGACTCGGCGCCTTTCCATGCCTCTTTCGTACCGTCTGCAATTTGTCCGCAGGATGAACTGCAAGAGGGGGAACCAATGAGAGACTCGCTGGAGGTGTTTGGTCGGGCACATGTCACTCTCATTTCCCATCACGAAGAAGAATTCACCAGCGGTTCAGCCTGCCACCCCGGATCGACAATAGGGCGTGAAGCCATCCAGCCGTGTTGCGTCCCACTCACAAAAAAGAGACTTGGGAAATGGAGCTCAGGGGCACTGCACTTCCCAAACCTGCAGAGTTCTAAACGATAACTATCGCCCCAAAATATATTGAGGTCAGGCTACGAAGAGGCGCTGAACGCAAGGCAGAACTGCAGGAAACGGATGTCAACGGGTACATCGGAATGGCCCCGATAGCACATGAAAAGCGCCAGAACGTGGACAATGATGCGGTTGGCCAAAAAGGGCGTATGCGTTTTTTCCTGAATATATTCAGGAAAAAACGCATACGCCCTTTTTGGACAACCAAGCAACCTGGGAGAGCAAATCAGCACTACAAAGAAATCTCTCGCCCACCCCCCCCGGGGCAAAAGGGTCAGGCGAAAAAAGTCTAAAAACCAGAAAGGCAGGACAGCCCACGGAGTCAAGGGAGCCTTGTTAAGCTGATGGGCGGGATGTCAATGGCCAACAGCCAATCTTCACAAGTGTATCCTCTTTCCCAAACCATGTAAAACACAGAACCACAGAGCATAGGGCACTTCCACACATGGGCGTTGACCTTGGGAAAATGAAAAAATCAACCAGACACAGGGACCCCAAAGTTGAGGGCTGCTGTCTTGACAAGAACCTCCACTCCGGTACACGTTTCATATCCCAGGAAAGAGCCAAGTGGACAAAGACGAGTGGACAAGTGGACAAAGTCAAGTGGACAAGTGGTGCTACGTAGGTCCAATGGAGTGTCACTCAGCCATGAAATCCACGTCATGAGGCTGGTAGCAGCATCCTGAGTGGATTTAGGTACGATCATCCTCAGTGAAATAAGTCCCACAAAAAAAGAAACTTATGATATCACTTATCGAGGGAATGTAAAAATCGCTCCCCATGAACGGAATCCCCAAACAGAACAGAGTCACGCTTTTAGAAAACACACTTATGCCTGCTTCAGGGGAAAGGTGAGGTGGGGTGACGCATAAAACTCGAGTTTGAAATGAGCACAGATACCCTTCCGAAAACCGAATATGGAATGGACACGACCTACTCCTTGCTCAATCAACTGGACTCACCAGACCCTGTTCATCGCACAAGTATCTATCCGACTAGTAAGCATCTTAAAAGCTAAGTCTTGATATCTCTGTGTAAGTGCATCAAGTGTGTGTAAAGCGGCCTAAAGCCAGCAGGGAAAATCAGCTCAGACCCATTCTGAGGATACATTTCCAACATAAAGAAGAAACAAGCAGGGCAAAACAGAGAGAAATTCTTCCAAAATGCGTTCAGGGACTGGCATGCAACCAGGATTGACCACATCTACAGCCCCAGCGGCAGAAGACATAAGGCTGGACACTCTTGGGGCTGAGACGATTGGTGAGGTTGGGAAAGCAAATGCAGACCCTTGAAAGGAATCCTGCGTGCTCCCCATTCCATGGCTCCCAACTCTCCAGGTTCAACGCAATCTTCCGACAGCGAAAGCACTCATTGGAAACCCAGCGGATGCTACACCGTGGGATCGGGAAAGCTTTCTGAAACTCACCTCAGTTTTCCTCTCCTGGTGCTCGTGTTCTCCATTCAGGCCCCCTTACTAACAATCTCCCCACTTGGAGACTCGGCGCCTTTCCATGCCTCTTTCGTACCGTCTGCAATTTGTCCGCAGGATGAACTGCAAGAGGGGGAACCAATGAGAGACTCGCTGGAGGTGTTTGGTCGGGCACATGTCACTCTCATTTCCCATCACGAAGAAGAATTCACCAGCGGTTCAGCCTGCCACCCCGGATCGACAATAGGGCGTGAAGCCATCCAGCCGTGTTGCGTCCCACTCACAAAAAAGCGACTTGGGAAATGGAGCTCAGGGGCACTGCACTTCCCAAACCTGCAGAGTTCTAAACGATAACTATCGCCCCAAAATATATTGAGGTCAGGCTACGAAGAGGCGCAGAACGCAAGGCAGAACTGCAGGAAACGGATGTCAACGGGTACATCGGAATGGCCCCGATAGCACATGAAAAGCGCCAGAACGTGGACAATGATGCGGTTGGCCAAAAAGGGCGTATGCGTTTTTTCCTGAATATATTCAGGAAAAAACGCATACGCCCTTTTTGGCCAACCAAGCAACCTGGGAGAGCAAATCAGCACTACAAAGAAATCTCTCGCCCACCCCCCCCCGGGGCAAAAGGGTCAGGCGAAAAAAGTCTAAAAACCAGAAAGGCAGGACAGCCCACGGAGTCAAGGGAGCCTTGTTAAGCTGATGGGCGGGATGTCAATGGCCAACAGCCAATCTTCACAAGTGTATCCTCTTTCCCAAACCATGTAAAACACAGAACCACAGAGCATAGGGCACTTCCACACATGGGCGTTGACCTTGGGAAAATGAAAAAATCAACCAGACACAGGGACCCCAAAGTTGAGGGCTGCTGTCTTGACAAGAACCTCCACTCCGGTACACGTTTCATATCCCAGGAAAGAGCCAAGTGGACAAAGACGAGTGGACAAGTGGACAAAGTCAAGTGGACAAGTGGTGCTACGTAGGTCCAATGGAGTGTCACTCAGCCATGAAATCCACGTCATGAGGCTGGTAGCAGCATCCTGAGTGGATTTAGGTACGATCATCCTCAGTGAAATCAGTCCCACAAAAAAAGAAACTTATGATATCACTTATCGAGGGAATGTAAAAATCGCTCCCCATGAACGGAATCCCCAAACAGAACAGAGTCACGCTTTTAGAAAACACACTTATGCCTGCTTCAGGGGAAAGGTGAGGTGGGGTGACGCATAAAACTCGAGTTTGAAATGAGCACAGATACCCTTCCGAAAACCGAATATGGAATGGACACGACCTACTCCTTGCTCAATCAACTGGACTCACCAGACCCTGTTCATCGCACAAGTATCTATCCGACTAGTAAGCATCTTAAAAGCTAAGTCTTGATATCTCTGTGTAAGTGCATCAAGTGTGTGTAAAGCGGCCTAAAGCCAGCAGGGAAAATCAGCTCAGACCCATTCTGAGGATACATTTCCAACATAAAGAAGAAACAAGCAGGGCAAAACAGAGAGAAATTCTTCCAAAATGCGTTCAGGGACTGGCATGCAACCAGGATTGACCACATCTACAGCCCCAGCGGCAGAAGACATAAGGCTGGACACTCTTGGGGCTGAGACGATTGGTGAGGTTGGGAAAGCAAATGCAGACCCTTGAAAGGAATCCTGCGTGCTCCCCATTCCATGGCTCCCAACTCTCCAGGTTCAACGCAATCTTCCGACAGCGAAAGCACTCATTGGAAACCCAGCGGATGCTACACCGTGGGATCGGGAAAGCTTTCTGAAACTCACCTCAGTTTTCCTCTCCTGGTGCTCGTGTTCTCCATTCAGGCCCCCTTACTAACAATCTCCCCACTTGGAGACTCGGCGCCTTTCCATGCCTCTTTCGTACCGTCTGCAATTTGTCCGCAGGATGAACTGCAAGAGGGGGAACCAATGAGAGACTCGCTGGAGGTGTTTGGTCGGGCACATGTCACTCTCATTTCCCATCACGAAGAAGAATTCACCAGCGGTTCAGCCTGCCACCCCGGATCGACAATAGGGCGTGAAGCCATCCAGCCGTGTTGCGTCCCACTCACAAAAAAGCGACTTGGGAAATGGAGCTCAGGGGCACTGCACTTCCCAAACCTGCAGAGTTCTAAACGATAACTATCGCCCCAAAATATATTGAGGTCAGGCTACGAAGAGGCGCTGAACGCAAGGCAGAACTGCAGGAAACGGATGTCAACGGGTACATCGGAATGGCCCCGATAGCACATGAAAAGCGCCAGAACGTGGACAATGATGCGGTTGGCCAAAAAGGGCGTATGCGTTTTTTCCTGAATATATTCAGGAAAAAACGCATACGCCCTTTTTGGCCAACCAAGCAACCTGGGAGAGCAAATCAGCACTACAAAGAAATCTCTCGCCCACCCCCCCCCGGGGCAAAAGGGTCAGGCGAAAAAAGTCTAAAAACCAGAAAGGCAGGACAGGCCACGGAGTCAAGGGAGCCTTGTTAAGCTGATGGGCGGGATGTCAATGGCCAACAGCCAATCTTCACAAGTGTATCCTCTTTCCCAAACCATGTAAAACACAGAACCACAGAGCATAGGGCACTTCCACACATGGGCGTTGACCTTGGGAAAATGAAAAAATCAACCAGACACAGGGACCCCAAAGTTGAGGGCTGCTGTCTTGACAAGAACCTCCACTCCGGTACACGTTTCATATCCCAGGAAAGAGCCAAGTGGACAAAGACGAGTGGACAAGTGGACAAAGTCAAGTGGACAAGTGGTGCTACGTAGGTCCAATGGAGTGTCACTCAGCCATGAAATCCACGTCATGAGGCTGGTAGCAGCATCCTGAGTGGATTTAGGTACGATCATCCTCAGTGAAATAAGTCCCACAAAAAAAGAAACTTATGATATCACTTATCGAGGGAATGTAAAAATCGCTCCCCATGAACGGAATCCCCAAACAGAACAGAGTCACGCTTTTAGAAAACACACTTATGCCTGCTTCAGGGGAAAGGTGAGGTGCGGTGACGCATAAAACTCGAGTTTGAAATGAGCACAGATACCCTTCCGAAAACCGAATATGGAATGGACACGACCTACTCCTTGCTCAATCAACTGGACTCACCAGACCCTGTTCATCGCACAAGTATCTATCCGACTAGTAAGCATCTTAAAAGCTAAGTCTTGATATCTCTGTGTAAGTGCATCAAGTGTGTGTAAAGCGGCCTAAAACCAGCAGGGAAAATCAGCTCAGACCCATTCTGAGGATACATTTCCAACACAAAGAAGAAACAAGCAGGGCAAAACAGAGAGAAATTCTTCCAAAATGCGTTCAGGGACTGGCATGCAACCAGGATTGACCACATCTACAGCCCCAGCGGCAGAAGACATAAGGCTGGACACTCTTGGGGCTGAGACGATTGGTGAGGTTGGGAAAGCAAATGCAGACCCTTGAAAGGAATCCTGCGTGCTCCCCATTCCATGGCTCCCAACTCTCCAGGTTCAACGCAATCTTCCGACAGCGAAAGCACTCATTGGAAACCCAGCGGATGCTACACCGTGGGATCGGGAAAGCTTTCTGAAACTCACCTCAGTTTTCCTCTCCTGGTGCTCGTGTTCTCCATTCAGGCCCCCTTACTAACAATCTCCCCACTTGGAGACTCGGCGCCTTTCCATGCCTCTTTCGTACCGTCTGCAATTTGTCCGCAGGATGAACTGCAAGAGGGGGAACCAATGAGAGACTCGCTGGAGGTGTTTGGTCGGGCACATGTCACTCTCATTTCCCATCGCGAAGAAGAATTCACCAGCGGTTCAGCCTGCCACCGCGGATCGACAATAGGGCGTGAAGCCATCCAGCCGTGTTGCGTCCCACTCACAAAAAAGCGACTTGGGAAATGGAGCTCAGGGGCCCTGCACTTCCCAAACCTGCAGAGTTCTAAACGATAACTATCGCCCCAAAATATATTGAGCGCAGGCTACGAAGAGGCGCTGAACGCAAGGCAGAACTGCAGGAAACGGATGTCAACGGGTACATCGGAATGGCCCCGATAGCACATGAAAAGCGCCAGAACGTGGACAATGATGCGGTTGGCCAAAAAGGGCGTATGCGTTTTTTCCTGAATATATTCAGGAAAAAACGCATACGCCCTTTTTGGCCAACCAAGCAACCTGGGAGAGCAAATCAGCACTACAAAGAAATCTCTCGCCCACCCCCCCCCGGGGCAAAAGGGTCAGGCGAAAAAAGTCTAAAAACCAGAAAGGCAGGACAGGCCACGGAGTCAAGGGAGCCTTGTTAAGCTGATGGGCGGGATGTCAATGGCCAACAGCCAATCTTCACAAGTGTATCCTCTTTCCCAAACCATGTAAAACACAGAACCACAGAGCATAGGGCACTTCCACACATGGGCGTTGACCTTGGGAAAATGAAAAAATCAACCAGACACAGGGACCCCAAAGTTGAGGGCTGCTGTCTTGACAAGAACCTCCACTCCGGTACACGTTTCATATCCCAGGAAAGAGCCAAGTGGACAAAGACGAGTGGACAAGTGGACAAAGTCAAGTGGACAAGTGGTGCTACGTAGGTCCAATGGAGTGTCACTCAGCCATGAAATCCACGTCATGAGGCTGGTAGCAGCATCCTGAGTGGATTTAGGTACGATCATCCTCAGTGAAATCAGTCCCACAAAAAAAGAAACTTATGATATCACTTATCGAGGGAATGTAAAAATCGCTCCCCATGAACGGAATCCCCAAACAGAACAGAGTCACGCTTTTAGAAAACACACTTATGCCTGCTTCAGGGGAAAGGTGAGGTGCGGTGACGCATAAAACTCGAGTTTGAAATGAGCACAGATACCCTTCCGAAAACCGAATATGGAATGGACACGACCTACTCCTTGCTCAATCAACTGGACTCACCAGACCCTGTTCATCGCACAAGTATCTATCCGACTAGTAAGCATCTTAAAAGCTAAGTCTTGATATCTCTGTGTAAGTGCATCAAGTGTGTGTAAAGCGGCCTAAAACCAGCAGGGAAAATCAGCTCAGACCCATTCTGAGGATACATTTCCAACACAAAGAAGAAACAAGCAGGGCAAAACAGAGAGAAATTCTTCCAAAATGCGTTCAGGGACTGGCATGCAACCAGGATTGACCACATCTACAGCCCCAGCGGCAGAAGACATAAGGCTGGACACTCTTGGGGCTGAGACGATTGGTGAGGTTGGGAAAGCAAATGCAGACCCTTGAAAGGAATCCTGCGTGCTCCCCATTCCATGGCTCCCAACTCTCCAGGTTCAACGCAATCTTCCGACAGCGAAAGCACTCATTGGAAACCCAGCGGATGCTACACCGTGGGATCGGGAAAGCTTTCTGAAACTCACCTCAGTTTTCCTCTCCTGGTGCTCGTGTTCTCCATTCAGGCCCCCTTACTAACAATCTCCCCACTTGGAGACTCGGCGCCTTTCCATGCCTCTTTCGTACCGTCTGCAATTTGTCCGCAGGATGAACTGCAAGAGGGGGAACCAATGAGAGACTCGCTGGAGGTGTTTGGTCGGGCACATGTCACTCTCATTTCCCATCGCGAAGAAGAATTCACCAGCGGTTCAGCCTGCCACCGCGGATCGACAATAGGGCGTGAAGCCATCCAGCCGTGTTGCGTCCCACTCACAAAAAAGCGACTTGGGAAATGGAGCTCAGGGGCCCTGCACTTCCCAAACCTGCAGAGTTCTAAACGATAACTATCGCCCCAAAATATATTGAGCGCAGGCTACGAAGAGGCGCTGAACGCAAGGCAGAACTGCAGGAAACGGATGTCAACGGGTACATCGGAATGGCCCCGATAGCACATGAAAAGCGCCAGAACGTGGACAATGATGCGGTTGGCCAAAAAGGGCGTATGCGTTTTTTCCTGAATATATTCAGGAAAAAACGCATACGCCCTTTTTGGCCAACCAAGCAACCTGGGAGAGCAAATCAGCACTACAAAGAAATCTCTCGCCCCCCCCCCCGGGGCAAAAGGGTCAGGCGAAAAAAGTCTAAAAACCAGAAAGGCAGGACAGGCCACGGAGTCAAGGGAGCCTTGTTAAGCTGATGGGCGGGATGTCAATGGCCAACAGCCAATCTTCACAAGTGTATCCTCTTTCCCAAACCATGTAAAACACAGAACCACAGAGCATAGGGCACTTCCACACATGGGCGTTGACCTTGGGAAAATGAAAAAATCAACCAGACACAGGGACCCCAAAGTTGAGGGCTGCTGTCTTGACAAGAACCTCCACTCCGGTACACGTTTCATATCCCAGGAAAGAGCCAAGTGGAGACGTGGACAAAGACAAGTGGACAAGTGGACAAGTGGTGCTACGTAGGTCCAATGGAGTGTCACTCAGCCATGAAATCCACGTCATGAGGCTGGTAGCAGCATCCTGAGTGGATTTAGGTACGATCATCCTCAGTGAAATAAGTCCCACAAAAAAAGAAACTTATGATATCACTTATCGAGGGAATGTAAAAATCGCTCCCCATGAACTGAATCCCCAAACAGAACAGAGTCACGCTTTTAGAAAACACACTTATGCCTGCTTCAGGGGAAAGGAGAGGTGGGGTGACGCATAAAACTCGAGTTTGAAATGAGCACAGATACCCTTCCGAAAACCGAATATGGAATGGACACGACCTACTCCTTGCTCAATCAACTGGACTCACCAGACCCTGTTCATCGCACAAGTATCTATCCGACTAGTAAGCATCTTAAAAGCTAAGTCTTGATATCTCTGTGTAAGTGCATCAAGTGTGTGTAAAGCGGCCTAAAACCAGCAGGGAAAATCAGCTCAGACCCATTCTGAGGATAGATTTCCAACATAAAGAAGAAACAAGCAGGGCAAAACAGAGAGAAATTCTTCCAAAATGCGTTCAGGGACTGGCATGCAACCAGGATTGACCACATCTACAGCCCCAGCGGCAGAAGACATAAGGCTGGACACTCTTGGGGCTGAGACGATTGGTGAGGTTGGGAAAGCAAATGCAGACCCTTGAAAGGAATCCTGCGTGCTCCCCTTTCCATGGCTCCCAACTCTCCAGGTTCAACGCAATCTTCCGACAGCGAAAGCACTCATTGGAAACCCAGCGGATGCTACACCGTGGGATCGGGAAAGCTTTCTGAAACCCACCTAAGTATTCATCTCCTGGTGCTCGTGTTCTCCATTCAGGCCCCCTTACTAACAATCTCCCCACTTGGAGACTCGGCGCCTTAACATGCCTCTTTCGTACCGTCTGCAATTTGTCCACAGGATGAACTGCAAGAGGGGGAACCAATGAGAGACTCGCTGGAGGTGTTTGGTCGGGCACATGTCACTCTCATTTCCAATCGCGAAGAAGAATTCACCAGAGGCTCAGCCTGCCACCGCGGATCGACAATAGGGCGTGAAGCCATCCAGCCGTGTTGCGTCCCACTCACAAAAAAGCGACTTGGGAAATGGAGCTCAGGGGCACTGCACTTCCCAAACCTGCAGAGTTCTAAACGATAACTATCGCCCCAAAATATATTGAGGTCAGGCTACGAAGAGGCGTTGAACGCAAGGCAGAATTGCAGGAAACGGATGTCAACGGGTACATCGGAATGGCCCCGATAGCACATGAAATGCGCCAAAACGTGGACAATGATGCGGTTGGCCAAAAAGGGCGTATGCGTTTTTTCCTGAATATATTCAGGAAAAAACGCATACGCCCTTTTTGGCCAACCAAGCAACCTGGGAGAGCAAATCAGCACTACAAAGAAATCTCTCGCCCCCCCCCCCCGGGGCAAAAGGGTCAGGCGAAAAAAGTCTAAAAACCAGAAAGGCAGGACAGGCCACGGAGTCAAGGGAGCCTTGTTAAGCTGATGGGCGGGATGTCAATGGCCAACAGCCAATCTTCACAAGTGTATCCTCTTTCCCAAACCATGTAAAACACAGAACCACAGAGCATAGGGCACTTCCACACATGGGCGTTGACCTTGGGAAAATGAAAAAATCAACCAGACACAGGGACCCCAAAGTTGAGGGCTGCTGTCTTGACAAGAACCTCCACTCCGGTACACGTTTCATATCCCAGGAAAGAGCCAAGTGGACAAAGACGAGTGGACAAGTGGACAAAGACAAGTGGACAAGTGGTGCTACGTAGGTCCAATGGAGTGTCACTCAGCCATGAAATCCACGTCATGAGGCTGGTAGCAGCATCCTGAGTGGATTTAGGTATGATCATCCTCAGTGAAATAAGTCCCACAAAAAAAGAAACTTATGATATCACTTATCGAGGGAATGTAAAAATCGCTCCCCATGAACGGAATCCCCAAACAGAACAGAGTCACGCTTTTAGAAAACACACTTATGCCTGCTTCAGGGGAAAGGTGAGGTGGGGTCACGCATAAAACTCGAGTTTGGAATGAGCACAGATACCCTTCCGAAAACCGAATATGAAATGGACACGACCTACTCCTTGCTCAATCAACTGGACTCACCAGACCCTGTTCATCGCACAAGTATCTCTCCGACTAGTAAGCATCTTAAAAGCTAAGTCTTGATATCTCTGTGTAAGTGCATCAAGTGTGTGTAAAGGGGCCTAAAACCAGCAGGGAAAATCAGCTCAGACCCATTCTGAGGATACATTTCCAACATAAAGAAGAAACAAGCAGGGCAAAACAGAGAGAAATTCTTCCAAAATGCGTTCAGGGACTGGCATGCAACCAGCATTGACCACATCTACAGCCCCAGCGGCAGAAGACAGAAGGCTGGACACTCTTGGGGCTGAGACGATTGGTGAGGTTGGGAAAGCAAATGCAGACCCTTGAAAGGAATCTTGCGTGCTCCCCATTCCATGGGTCCCAACTCTCCAGGTTCAACGCAATCTTCCGACAGCGAAAGCACTCATTGGAAACCCAGCGGATGCTACACCGTGGGATCGGGAAAGCTTTCTGAAACTCACCTCAGTTTTCATCTCCTGGTGCTCGTGTTCTCCATTCAGGCCCCCTTACTAACAATCTCCCCACTTGGAGACTCGGCGCCTTTCCATGCCTCTTTCGTACCGTCTGCAATTTGTCCGCAGGATGAACTGCAAGAGGGGGAACCAATGAGAGACTCGCTGGAGGTGTTTGGTCGGGCACATGTCACTCTCATTTCCCATCGCGAAGAAGAATTCACCAGAGGCTCAGCCTGCCACCGCGGATCGACAATAGGGCGTGAAGCCATCCAGCCGTGTTGCGTCCCACTCACAAAAAAGCGACTTGGGAAATGGAGCTCAGGGGCACTGCACTTCCCAAACCTGCAGAGTTCTAAACGATAACTATCGCCCCAAAATATATTGAGGTCAGGCTACGAAGAGGCGTTGAACGCAAGGCAGAATTGCAGGAAACGGATGTCAACGGGTACATCGGAATGGCCCCGATAGCACATGAAATGCGCCAGAACGTGGACAATGATGCGGTTGGCCAAAAAGGGCGTATGCGTTTTTTCCTGAATATATTCAGGAAAAAACGCATACGCCCTTTTTGGCCAACCAAGCAACCTGGGAGAGCAAATCAGCACTACAAAGAAATCTCTCCCCCCCCCCCCCGGGGCAAAAGGGTCAGGCGAAAAAAGTCTAAAAACCAGAAAGGCAGGACAGCCCACGGAGTCAAGGGAGCCTTGTTAAGCTGATGGGCGGGATGTCAATGGCCAACAGCCAATCTTCACAAGTGTATCCTCTTTCCCAAACCATGGAAAACACAGAACCACAGAGCATAGGGCACTTCCACACATTGGCGTTGACCTTGGGAAAATGAAAAAATCAACCAGACACAGGGACCCCAAAGTTGAGGGCTGCTGTCTTGACAAGAACCTCCACTCCGGTACACGTTTCATATCCCAGGAAAGAGCCAAGTGGACAAGTGGACAAAGACAAGTGGACAAGTGGACAAGTGGTGCTACGTAGGTCCAATGGAGTGTCACTCAGCCATGAAATCCACGTCATGAGGCTGGTAGCAGCATCCTGAGTGGATTTAGGTACGATCATCCTCAGTGAAATCAGTCCCACAAAAAAAGAAACTTATGATATCACTTATCGAGGGAATGTAAAAATCGCTCCCCATGAACGGAATCCCCAAACAGAACAGAGTCACGCTTTTAGAAAACACACTTATGCCTGCTTCAGGGGAAAGGTGAGGTGGGGTGACGCATAAAACTCGAGTTTGAAATGAGCACAGATACCCTTCCGAAAACCGAATATGGAATGGACACGACCTACTCCTTGCTCAATCAACTGGACTCACCAGACCCTGTTCATCGCACAAGTATCTATCCGACTAGTAAGCATCTTAAAAGCTAAGTCTTGATATCTCTGTGTAAGTGCATCAAGTGTGTGTAAAGCGGTCTAAAAACAGCAGGGAAAATCAGCTCAGACCCATTCTGAGGATACATTTCCAACATAAAGAAGAAACAAGCAGGGCAAAACAGAGAGAAATTCTTCCAAAATGCGTTCAGGGACTGGCATGCAACCAGGATTGACCACATGTACAGCCCCAGCGGCAGAAGACATAAGGCTGGACACTCTTGGGGCTGAGACGATTGGTGAGGTTGGGAAAGCAAATGCAGACCCTTGAAAGGAATCCTGCGTGCTCCCCTTTCCATGGGTCCCAACTCTCCAGGTTCAACGCAATCTTCCGACAGCGAAAGCACTCATTGGAAACCCAGCGGATGCTACACCGTGGGATCGGGAAAGCTTTCTGAAACTCACCTCAGTTTTCATCTCCTGGTGCTCGTGTTCTCCATTCAGGCCCCCTTACTAACAATCTCCCCACTTGGAGACTCGGCGCCTTTCCATGCCTCTTTCGTACCGTCTGCAATTTGTCCGCAGGATGAACTTCAAGAGGGGGAACCAATGAGAGACTCGCTGGAGGTGTTTGGTCGGGCACATGTCACTCTCATTTCCCATCACGAAGAAGAATTCACCAGAGGCTCAGCCTGCCACCGCGGATCGACAATAGGGCGTGAAGCCATCCAGCCGTGTTACGTCCCACTCACAAAAAAGCGACTTGGGAAATGGAGCTCAGGGGCACTGCACTTCCCAAAACTGCAGAGTTCTAAACGATAACTATCGCCCCAAAATATATTGAGGTCAGGCTACGAAGAGGCGTTGAACGCAAGGCAGAATTGCAGGAAACGGATGTCAACGGGTACATCGGAATGGCCCCGATAGCACATGAAATGCGCCAGAACGTGGACAATGATGCGGTTGGCCAAAAAGGACGTGACGCATACGCCCTTTTTGGCCAACCAAGCAACCTGGGAGAGCAAATCAGCACTACAAAGAAATCTCTCCCCCCCCCCCCGGGGCAAAAGGGCCAGGCGAAAAAAGTCTAAAAACCAGAAAGGCAGGACAGCCCACGGAGTCAAGGGAGCCTTGTTAAGCTGATGGGCGGGATGTCAATGGCCAACAGCCAATCTTCACAAGTGTATCCTCTTTCCCAAACCATGTAAAACACAGAACCACAGAGCATAGGGCACTTCCACACATGGGCGTTGACCTTGGGAAAATGAAAAAATCAACCAGACACAGGGACCCCAAAGTTGAGGGCTGCTGTCTTGACAAGAACCTCCACTCCGGTACACGTTTCATATCCCAGGAAAGAGCCAAGTGGACAAAGACGAGTGGACAAGTGGACAAGTGGTGCTACGTAGGTCCAATGGAGTGTCACTCAGCCATGAAATCCACGTCATGAGGCTGGTAGCAGCATCCTGAGTGGATTTAGGTACGATCATCCTCAGTGAAATAAGTCCCACAAAAAAAGAAACTTATGATATCACTTATCGAGGGAATGTAAAAATCGCTCCCCATGAACGGAATCCCCAAACAGAACAGAGTCACGCTTTTAGAAAACACACTTATGCCTGCTTCAGGGGAAAGGTGAGGTGGGGTGACGCATAAAACTCGAGTTTGGAATGAGCACAGATACCCTTCCGAAAACCGAATATGGAATGGACACGACCTACTCCTTGCTCAATCAACTGGACTCACCAGACCCTGTTCATCGCACAAGTATCTCTCCGACTAGTAAGCATCTTAAAAGCTAAGTCTTGATATCTCTGTGTAAGTGCATCAAGTGTGTGTAAAGGGGCCTAAAACCAGCAGGGAAAATCAGCTCAGACCCATTCTGAGGATACATTTCCAACATAAAGAAGAAACAAGCAGGGCAAAACAGAGAGAAATTCTTCCAAAATGCGTTCAGGGACTGGCATGCAACCAGGATTGACCACATCTACAGCCCCAGCGGCAGAAGACATAAGGCTGGACACTCTTGGGGCTGAGACGATTGGTGAGGTTGGGAAAGCAAATGCAGACCCTTGAAAGGAATCCTGCGTGCTCCCCATTCCATGGGTCCCAACTCTCCAGGTTCAACGCAATCTTCCGACAGCGAAAGCACTCATTGGAAACCCAGCGGATGCTACACCGTGGGATCGGGAAAGCTTTCTGAAACTCACCTCAGTTTTCATCTCCTGGTGCTCGTGTTCTCCATTCAGGCCCCCTTACTAACAATCTCCCCACTTGGAGACTCGGCGCCTTTCCATGCCTCTTTCGTACCGTCTGCAATTTGTCCGCAGGATGAACTGCAAGAGGGGGAACCAATGAGAGACTCGCTGGAGGTGTTTGGTCGGGCACATGTCACTCTCATTTCCCATCACGAAGAAGAATTCACCAGCGGTTCAGCCTGCCACCCCGGATCGACAATAGGGTGTGAAGCCATCCAGCCGTGTTGCGTCCCACTCACAAAAAAGCGACTTGGGAAATGGAGCTCAGGGGCCCTGCACTTCCCAAACCTGCAGAGTTCTAAACGATAACTATCGCCCCAAAATATATTGAGGTCAGGCTACGAAGAGGCGCTGAACGCAAGGCAGAACTGCAGGAAACGGATGTCAACGGGTACATCGGAATGGCCCCGATAGCACATGAAAAGCGCCAGAACGTGGACAATGATGCGGTTGGCCAAAAAGGGCGTATGCGTTTTTTCCTGAATATATTCAGGAAAAAACGCATACGCCCTTTTTGGCCAACCAAGCAACCTGGGAGAGCAAATCAGCACTACAAAGAAATCTCTCGCCCCCCCCCCCCCCGGGGCAAAAGGGTCAGGCGAAAAAAGTCTAAAAACCAGAAAGGCAGGACAGCCCACGGAGTCAAGGGAGCCTTGTTAAGCTGATGGGCGGGATGTCAATGGCCAACAGCCAATCTTCACAAGTGTATCCTCTTTCCCAAACCATGTAAAACACAGAACCACAGAGCATAGGGCACTTCCACACATGGGCGTTGACCTTGGGAAAATGAAAAAATCAACCAGACACAGGGACCCCAAAGTTGAGGGCTGCTGTCTTGACAAGAACCTCCACTCCGGTACACGTTTCATATCCCAGGAAAGAGCCAAGTGGACAAAGACAAGTGGACAAGTGGACAAACACAAGTGGACAAGTGGACAAGTGGTGCTACGTAGGTCCAATGGAGTGTCACTCAGCCATGAAATCCACGTCATGAGGCTGGTAGCAGCATCCTGAGTGGATTTAGGTACGATCATCCTCAGTGAAATAAGTCCCACAAAAAAAGAAACTTATGATATCACTTATCGAGGGAATGTAAAAATCGCTCCCCATGAAATGAATCCCCAAACAGAACAGAGTCACGCTTTTAGAAAACACACTTATGCCTGCTTCAGGGGAAAGGTGAGGTGGGGTGACGCATAAAATTCGAGTTTGAAATGAGCACAGATACCCTTCCGAAAACCGAATATGGAATGGACACGACCTACTCCTTGCTCAATCAACTGGACTCACCAGACCCTGTTCATCGCACAAGTATCTATCCGACTAGTAAGCATCTTAAAAGCTAAGTCTTGATATCTCTGTGTAAGTGCATCAAGTGTGTGTAAAGTGGTCTAAAAACAGCAGGGAAAATCAGCTCAGACCCATTCTGAGGATACATTTCCAACACAAAGAAGAAACAAGCAGGGCAAAACAGAGAGAAATTCTTCCAAAATGCGTTCAGGGACTGGCATGCAACCAGGATTGACCACATCTACAGCCCCAGCGGCAGAAGACATAAGGCTGGACACTCTTGGGGCTGAGACGATTGGTGAGGTTGGGAAAGCAAATGCAGACCCTTGAAAGGAATCCTGCGTGCTCCCCATTCCATGGGTCCCAACTCTCCAGGTTCAACGCAATCTTCCGACAGCGAAAGCACTCATTGGAAACCCAGCGGATGCTACACCGTGGGATCGGGAAAGCTTTCTGAAACTCACCTCAGTTTTCATCTCCTGGTGCTCGTGTTCTCCATTCAGGCCCCCTTACTAACAATCTCCCCACTTGGAGACTCAGCGCCTTTCCATGCCTCTTTCGTACCGTCTGCAATTTGTCCGCAGGATGAACTGCAAGAGGGGGAACCAATGAGAGACTCGCTGGAGGTGTGTGCTCAGGCACATGTCACTCTCATTTCCCATCACGAAGAAGAATTCACCAAAGGCTCAGCCTGCCACCCCGGATCGACAATAGGGCGTGAAGCCATCCAGCCGTGTTGCGTCCCACTCACAAAAAAGAGACTTGGGAAATGGAGCTCAGGGGCCCTGCACTTCCCAAACCTGCAGAGTTCTAAACGATAACTATTGCCCCAAAATATATTGAGGTCAGCCTACGAAGAGGCGTTGAACGCAAGGCAGAATTGCCTGAAACATCCCTTTAAAAATCGCTACAGATCAACCGAATTACAATATAGAAGAGAGTTAAATATTTGAAAACACACTGATGCCTGCTTCAGGGCATTGGTGATGTGGGGTGATGCATAAAACAAGAGTTTGAAATTAGCACATAAACCGTTCCATAAACCAAGTAGGTAATCCTCAAGACCTACTTATTGCTCAATGATCTGTACTCAACCCACCCTATTCACCACAGAAGAATATATCTGAGTTGTACAAATATTAAAATGTATTTATTGATATCCCTGTGTAAGTGAATCACGTGAGTGTAAAGCGACATAACCACAGCAGTGAAAATCAGCTAAACCCCATTATAAACATAAACATTTTCAGGCAAAACCCATACGCCCTTTTTGGCGAACCAAACAACCACGAAATGCAAATCAGCACTACAAAGTATTCTGACTTCTCATTAGTCAATAGTGCCATTTTGGAAAAGTGTAAAGCAGAAATGCAGCTCAGGCCATGGAGCAAAGGAAGCCTCTTTATCCTGATTGGGGGGATGTAAATAGTCAACGGCCACTCTGGAAAAGTGCATGCTGTTTCCTTAACCTTCCAGAAAAATAGAGCTACAGACCATATGGCTCTTCCAATCTTGGGCGTATATAGTGGTAATACCAAAAGTCGACAGGACACAGGCATCCCTACGTTTAATGCTGCTCTGCTTAAAATGCCTCAACTTGGGTACAACATACATGTCCTTGAAGGAAGAAATGGATAAAGAATTTGTGGTACTTATGTACAATGTAATATTCCTGAGCAATTAAATCAATGAAATAAGGCCAGTTGCAGCAACTCGTGGAGACTCACGTACGATCATTCTAAGTGACGTAAGTCAGACATTAGTAGAGACTTATCATAAGGTATCAATTATACGTGGTATCTAAAAATAGCTACACATGAACTCACTTACAAAACAGAAACCGAGTCACACATAAAGAAAACACATTTATGACTTCTAAAAGAGAAAGGTGTGGTGGGGGTGATGCATAAACCAGGAGGTTGGAATTAGCATAGATACGGTTCCATAAACAAAATACGTAATCAACAGGACCTGCTGAATAGCTCAAGTAGCTGGACTCAGCACACTGCTGTCACTGGAAAAGCGTATATAAGACTGTAAGAATCTGTAAAAGAATTGATTGGTGTCTCTCTTTAAGTGAATCAAGTGGATAGATGTAGTGCAGGAAGAATCATAGTATTGAAAATCAGCTCTACCCCATTATAAAATTAAATAAAAAGAACAAAAAAAGACAGTGAGAGAGAGAGAAATTCTTACAAAATGTGTTCAAGGGCTGTGATGCAACCTGGACTGACCACATCTAGACACACAGCTGGATGGGACCTAAGGCTCTACACTCGTGGGTCTGAGAGGCTTGCTGAGGATGGGACAGCAAATGCAGTACTTTTACAGTAACACTGCCTGGCCCCCATTCCATGGGTCCCATATCTCCAGGTGCAGAGGACCCTTCCTCCAGGTAAAACATGAATGGGACATCCAGAGGATGGTACACCGTCTGTTCGGGAAGAGTGAGGAAGCGGTATCGCTTTGCACCAGTCAGAATGGCCAACCTCACAAAGTGTAAAACCTGAAATGCAGGACAGGGTGTGGATAAAAGGGAACCCTGACAAGCTGATGGTGGGAATGTAAATTGCTAACAGCCACTCTGGAGAAGTGGGTGGTGATTCCTTAAAAATCTAAAAAGCAGAGCTTCAGAGCATATGGCACTTCCACTCCTGGGCCTGTATCTTGGAAAAAATGTAAATTGACAGTACCCAGGCACTCCAAAATTTATGCAGCCCTGTTTACAAGAGCCCCTACTTGGAAGTTACGTAAACGTCCTTGGAAGGAAGACTGGATAAAGAAATTATGGTAGATATGTACAGTGGAATATTACTCAGCCATGAAATGAATGAAATAAGGCCATTTGCAGCCACTCAGAAGGACGTAGATGCATTCATACTATGTGGCATAAATCAGACAATGATAAATATCATATGATATTACTTATCTGTGGAATCTACATATTGATACAAAGGTACTATCTTACAACACAGAAAGAGCGTCCCAGGCTTAGAACACAAACTTATGGTTACCAAACTGGAAAGGTGTGTTGGAGGCACAAATCATGAGGTTGGAGTTAGTATATACATATTTTCAGAGAGAAAACTTGTCATCAAACTGGATCTGCTGTAGAGCACTTGGAACTCTTCTCAACACCCTTTAGTAACCTCAATGGGAAAATAATTCCAAAGAGAATGTATAGTCATCTCTGTATAAATGAATCATGTTGGTGTATATCAAAAATGAACACAACATGGTAAATCAACTATACCCCATTATAAATTTAAAATTAAATTATAGAAAAGAAAAATGATCACTAAATCCGTTTAGTCACGGTGGACGTGCTAGTGTCACATCCTTGGACACAGACACAATTTGATCCCAAGGCTGGACTGTTGTGGGCCTGAGGACCTCGGAAGGATACGCCAGCTAATTCACCCCCCTTGAACATGTAGTACTTGGTCCCCTCTGCATGGGATCACAATCTCCAGATCGAAGTGTGCCCTCATACTACTAAACCAACCCTCTGACACCCAAAGGATGGTGGGCTCTCTGGGCTGCATGACATTTGGAAAATCACCTGGTCTCAACATACCCTGGTGTTTGGGTTCCGACCTTCTGACTCCTTCGTTAGGGTCATCAGACTCTACACGACAGCCCCCTCAACAGGTGACTCTGCAGGGGTTTATGCTTGTTCGGGGGCTGAAGGGGAAGGGGATAGGAGGAATGGGACGGAAGCCCTTACATGTTTGGTCAGGCACATCCCGCTCTAAGTTAAAACCCAGGAACAGGACTTTCCCTACAGCTAAGGTTGTGTCAGTAACCAGAGAGGGACAGGAGAAATCCTGCCACCTTCTCTTTCCCATAACAACAATTCTAAACCTGGACCTTATAGGCACTTCATATTCACAATGCCTGGGAAGCTGTAAGTGACAACAGCCCTCAAAAAATGTCTTGGTGGGCTTCCCTGGTGGGACAGTGGTTGAGAGTCCTCCTACCGATGCAGGGGACATGGGTTCGTGCCCCTGTTCGGGAGGATCCCACACGCCATGGACCAGCTGGGCCCGTGAGCCATGGCCGCTGAATCTGTGCATCCGGAGCCCGTGCATCCTGAGCCTGTGCTCTGCAGTAGCAGAGGCCATGGCAGTGAGAGACCCGTGTACCACACACAAAAAAAATGTCTTGGGGTAGATAATCGAAATAGACTTCAAAACAAGGCAACCTTTCAATAACCCTTTTTCAAGGGGTACATTTTACTCACACTGTTCAAAAAAAAGCACACATGAAGATGCTCACCATTGCTTTATGTCAGACAAATGCAAATCAGATGTACAAAGAAGTATCACCTAGAACCACTCAGAATAGCCATCCTCACAATGTCTAGAAACAAGAAATGCTTCAGAAGGTGTGGAAAAAAGAGAAACCTACTACATATTATTCGTATATTTTAATCTGCTTTGGGTCCCCGTTGCTGCATGCGGCTTTTCTATAGTTGCAGCAAGCGGGGGCTACTCATCGTTGTGGTACGCAGCCTTCTCTTTGCGGTGGCTTCTCTTGTTGTGGAGCACAGGCTCTAGGCACACAGGCTTCAGTAGTTGTGGCACGTGAGCTCAGTAGTTGTGGCTCATGGGCTCTAGAGCGCAGACTCAGTAGTTGTGGCACACAGGCTTAGGTGCTCTGCAGCGTGTGGGATCTTCCTGGGTCAGGGTTCAAACCTGTGTCCCCTGCACTGGTAGGCAGATTCTTAACTACTGTGCCACAAATACTTCACTATTGGTGGCAATGCCAATTGGCAACAGCCACTATGGAGCACAGACTGGAGGTTACCAGAGTAAGGGGAGGCGGGAGGGATAAATTGGGATTGACATATACACACCACTATATATATATATATATATATTTTTTTTTTTTGCGGTACGCGGGCCTCTCACTGCTGTGGCCTCTCCCGTTGCGGAGCACAGGCTCCGGACGCGCAGGCTCAGCGGCCATGGCTCACGGGCCCGGCCGCTCCACGGCATGTGGGATCTTCCCAGACCAGGACACGAACCCGTGTCCCCTGCATCGGCAGGCGGACTCTCAACCACTGCGCCACCAAGGAAGCCCACCACTATATATTTTAAAAATAACAAATACGGGCCTACTGTATAGCACTTGAGGAACTCTACACAATACTCTGTAATGACCTGTGTGGGAAAGGAATCCAAAAAGGATTGGATATATGTATAACTGCTTCACTCTGCTGTGTAGCAGAAAGTAACACAACATTGTAAATCAACTATACTCCAAAGAAATTGAAATGAAATGAAAGAAAATAAAATAAAATAGAGTTACCAGATGATCCAGCAAGTTTACTCCTGTGTGCATATCTGAAGGAAAGCATAAATCGAAAAGACACATCTTCCCCAATGTTCACTGCAACACTCTTTACAATAGTGAAGACATGGAAGCAACCAAAATGTCCATCAACATACGAATATAGGTAAAGAATATGTGATACATATATATAATGGAATATGACTCAGCCATAAAATAGAAGAAAATAGGGGCTTCCCTGGTGGTGCAGTGGTTGAGAGTCTGCCTGCTGATGCAGGGGACACGGGTTCATGCCCCGGTCTGGGAAGATCCCACATGCCATGGGGCGACTAGGCCCGTGAGCCATGGCCGCTGAACCTGCGCGTCCGGAGCCTGTGTATCCTGAGCCTGTGCTCCGCAATGGGAGAGGCCACAACAGTGAGAGGCCTGTGTACCGCAAAAGGAAAAAAAAATAGAAGAAAATAATGTCAATTGCAGTAACATGGATGGACCTAGAGATGATTGTACTAAGTGAAGTGAGTCAGACAGAGTAAGACAAATATTGTATGATATCACTTCTAGGTGGAAACTAAAAATTGATACAAATGAACTAACTTACAAAACAGAGGCAGACTCACAGACTTGGAAAACAAACTTATGGTTACCAAAGGGGAAAGGTGGGGGGAGGGGTAAATCAAGAACTTGGGGTAAACATATGAATACTACTCTATATAATATAGGTAAGCAACAAGGACCTACTGTATAGCACAGGCAACTCTACTCAATATTCTGGGAATATCTTTATCAGAAAAGACTCTGAAAAAGAATGAATATATGCATATGTGTAACTGAATCACTTTCTGTGCAGCTGAAATGAACACAACATTGTAAATCAACTATACTCCAATAAAATTTAAATTACAAAATAAAGAAAATCACCTCATTTCAAAAGAAAAAAAGAATTCCCATATATTTTTATGGCTTGATAGCTTACTTTCTTAGTGCTCAATATTATCCCATTCCCAGTATATATTAATACTATATCATTTCATTCACCTATTGGAGGACACCTTAGTTTCATTCACATTTTGGCAATATTGAATTAGGTGCTATAAATATCCATATGCAGGTTTTCATCTGGAAGTATGTTTTAAACTACTTTCAGTTAATATCCATGAGAACACTTGCTGGATTGTACAGTAATGGAATGTTCAATATTATAGCAAGTGTCAATCAGACTACCAAAGTAGCTGCATTATTTTTCATTTCCACCAATAACAAATGTCATTTCCTAATGTTCCACATCCGCTACAGAATTTGTCCTTGTCATTGTACACATTTTAGCCATTCTAAGTGTTACATAGTGGTATGTAATTGTATTTTTAATTTGCTTTTTTATGGCAGCATGTAATCTGGATTATTCTTCTGTATACTTATATGCATGGTGTCTATTTTCTTTGGTGAGGTGCCCATAAAGTATAATGGTCCACATTTTATTTAGGCTGCTTTCATTTTTTTCTAACCAATCTGTACTGTTTTATTTCTTTTTATGCCTTATTGCATTAGTAAGGACTTGGAGTAAAATATGGAAAAGGAGTCATGAAAGGGGACATCCTTGTTTTTACCTGAACTTAGTGACAAAGCTTCATGTTTTTAACCATTAATCATGAGGTAAGATCAAAGTTTCCTGTAGATCTTTATTATCAACTTGAGAAACTTCCAGTCTATTTCTTTAACTAAGAGTTTTTATGAAGAATGGGTTTTAGGCTTTTTCAAAGGTCTTCTGAATCTAGTGATATGTTAATGATTGTCTTTAGGGTGTTGATATGATGAATATAATTATTTGATTTCAGAATGTTGAACAAGCCTTGCATAACTGGGATTATTCCTTCTCATTCATGATATAAAATTCTCTCAAAATATTGTTGGATTTGATTTGTTAATATTTTGTTGACGATTTTTGCATTGATGGTCCTGAGAGATATTGGTCAATTTTCTTTACTATTCATATGTTTCTCTAAGTTTGGATGTTATGGATTTAGTGTGAGACATTAATTTGGGGAGATTCTCAGTCATTTAAAAAAATTCTTTCTGTTCTTTGTTACCTTTATTTTCCTCCTGCTATATCCATTATGTATAGGTCACAGCATTTTCACTGTTTCACAATTATTGATTACTCTGTTCTGCTGATTTCTTTCCTGCCCATTTTTTCTTTTGAGATTTAAAGGTTTCTCTTGATATGTCTTCAAGCTCACAGATATTACTCCTCAGCCAGCCCCTTCACTGCTAAAACAAAATACGAGAGACTTGGTATTTTATAAACAACAGAATATTTTTGTTTTCTCATAATTGCTGAGGCTGAAAAGTTCAAGAACTAGTTACCAGGGGCTTCCCTGGTGGCACAGTGGTTAAGAATCTCCATACCAATAAAGGGGACACAGGTTTGAGCCCTGTCTGGGAAGATCCCACATGCCATGGAACAACTAAGCCCGTGCACTACAACTACTGAGCCTGCACTCTAGAGCCTGCAAGCAATAACTATTGAGCCTGAATGACACAATTACGAAGCCCATGCACCTAGAGTCCATACTCCACAACAAGAGAAACCACTGCAAGGAGAAACCCGTGCGCCGCAACGATGAGTAACCCCTGTGTGACACAACTAGAGAAACCTTGTGCAGCAACGAAGACCCAATGCAACAAAAAATAAATAAAATTAAATCTTTTGACTTCTGAGATGACTCACTCACATGGTTGTAAGTAAGAGGCCTCAGTTCCTTGACACATGGATCTCTCCTTAGGGCTGCTTGAGTGTCCTCATGACATGGAAGCTGGATTACCCCAGGATGAGTGATCTAGCAGAAACCAAAGCAGAAGCTGCAATGCCTTTGATAAACTTGGAAACTGCACTTTGTCATTTCTGCAATTTCTTATTAGTTAAACAGTGAGCTTTTTTCAAGTGTGAGGAGACACACAGGTAGATGAAGACTGGGAGATAATTAGGGGATAATTAGGGCCATCTTGGAGGCTGGCTACCAAAGTGGCTGACTAGACGAAGACTGAATTTTGTTTTCTTCACGTCTGGGGAGAAAATGGTCAGTGAATCCCATTGGTGGTCTTTGAGATGTACCAAAGCTACCTCTTGCTCTCACCCCCAGCCGTGTGGCTGACAGGATCTTGCTGCTCCGGCCATGTGTCAGGCCTGTGCCTCTGAGGTGAGAGAGCCAAGTTCAGGACATTTATCTACCAGAGACCTCCAGCACCTTATAATATCAAACGATGAAAACTCTCCCAGAGATATCCGTCTCCATGCTGAGACCTGGCTCCAGTCAGAGACCAGCAAGATATGGTGCCGGACATCCCATGCCAAACAACTAGCAAGACAGGAATGCAGGCCCACCCATTAGCAAAGGGGCTGACTAAAATCATAATAAGGCCACAGACACCCCAAAACACACCACCGGATGCAGAATTGCCCACCAGAAGGACAAGATCCAGACATACCCACCAGAACACAGGCACCAGTCCCCTCCACCAGAAAGCCTGCACAACCCACTGAACCAACCTTAGTCACTGGAGGCAGACACCAAAACAATGGGAATTAAGAATCTGCAGCCTGCAAAAAGGTGACCCCAAACACAGTCCCCAAAGCCAAATGAGAAGACAGAGAAACACACAGCAGATGAAGGAGCAAGGTAAAAACTCACCGGACCAAACAAATGTAGAGAAAACAGGCAGTCTACCTGAAAAAGAATTCAGAGTAATGATAGTAAAGATGATCCCAAATCTTGGAACTGGAATGGAGAATATACAAGAAACATTTCACAAGGACCTAGAAGAACTAAAGAGCAAACAAACAATGATGAACAACACAATAAATGGAATTTAAAATTCTCAAGAAGGAAACAATAGCAGAATAACTGAGGCAGAAGAATGGATAAATGACCTGGAAGATAAAATAGTGGAAATAACTACTGCAGAGCAGAATAAAGAAAAAAGAATGAAAAGAATTGAGGACAATCTGAGACACTTCTGGGACCACATTAAACACACCAACATTCGAATATCAGGGTCCCAGAAGTAGAAGAGAAAAAGAAAGAGACTGAGAAAATATTTGAAGAGATTTTCGTTGAAAAGTTCCCTAATATGGGAAAGGGAATCATTAATCAAGTCCGGGAAGTGCAGAGAGTCCCATACAAGATAAACCCAAGGAGAAACATGCCAAAACATATATTAATCAAACTATCAAAAATTAAATAACAAAGAAAAAATATTAAAAGCAGCAAGGGAAAAACAACAAATAACATACAAGGGAATCCCCGTAAGGTTAACAGATGATCTTTCAGCAGAAACTCTGCAAGCCAGAAGGGACTGGCAGGACATATTTAAAGTGATGAAAGGGGAAAAGCTACAACCAAGATTACTCGAACCAGCAAAGATCTCATTCAGATTTGACAGAGAAATTAAAATCTTTACAGACAAGCAAAAACTAAGAGAATTTAGCACCACCAAACCAGCTTTACAAGAAATGCTAAAGGAAATTCTCTAGGCAGGAAACACAAGAGAAGGAAAAGACCTACAATAACAAACCCAAGACAATTAAGAAAATGGTCATAAGAACATACATATCAATAATTACCTTAAATGTAAATGGATTAAATGCTCCAACCAAAAGACATAGACTGGCTGAATGGATCCAAAAACATAACTGGTATATATGTGGTCTACAAGAGACCCACTTGAGACCTGGGGACACATGCAGACTGAAAGTTAGGGGATGGAATAAGATAATCCATGCAAATGGAAATCAAAAGAAAGCTAGAGTAGCAATTCTCATATCCGACAAAAAAGACTTTAAAATAAAGACTATTACAGGAAACAAAGAAGGACACTACATATCATCAAGGGATCAATCCAAGAAAAAGATATAACAATTCTATATACTTATGCACCCAACATAGGAGCAACTTAATACATAAGGCAAATGCTAACAGCCATAAAAGGGGAAATCGACAGTAACACAATCATAGTAGGGGACTTTAGCACCCCTCTTTCACCAATGAACAGATCATCCAAAATGAAAATAAATAAAGAAACACAAGCTTTAAAATGATACATTAAACAAGATGGACTTAATTGATACTCACAGGACATTCCATCCAAAAACAACAGAATACACTTTTTCTCAAGGGCTCGTGGAACATTCTCCAGGATAGATCATATCTTGGGTCACAAATCAAGCCTTGGTAAATTTAAGAAAATTGAAATCATTATCAAGTATCTTTTCCAACCACAATGCTATCAGACTAGATATCAATTACAGGAAAAAAAATCTGTAAAAAATACAAACACATGGACGCTAAAAAATACTCTACTTAATAACCAAGGCATCACTGATGAAATCAAAGAGGAAATTTAAAAATACCTAGAAACAAATGACAATGAAAACATGAAGACCCAAAACCTATGGGATGCAGCAAAAGGAGTTCTAAGAGGGAAGTTTATAGCAATAAAATCCTACCTCAAGAAACAAGAAACATCTCAAATAAACAAGCTAACCTTACACCTAAAGCAATTAGAGAAAGAAAGAAAAAAAAAAAACAAAGTCAGCAGAGGAAAGAAATCATAAAGATCATATCAGAAATAAATGAAAAATAAATGAAGGAAACAACAGCAAAGATCAAACAAACTAAAAGCTGGTTCCCTGAGAAGATAGACAAAATTGATAAACCATTAGCCAGACTCATCAAGAAAAGAAGGGACAGGACTCAAATCAATAGAATTACAAATGAAAAAGGAGAAGTAACAACTGACACTGCAGAAATACAAAGGATCATGAGAGATTACTGCAAGCAACTATAGGCCAATAAAATGGACAACCTGGAAGAAATGGACAAATTCTTAGAAAAGCACAGCCTTCCAAGACTGAACCAGGAAGAAATAGAAACTATAAACAAACCAATCCCAAGCACTGAAATTGAGACTGTGATTATAAATATTCCAACAAACAAAAGCCCAGGACCAGATGGCTTCACATGCAAATTCCATCAAACATTTAGAGAAGAGTTAACACCTATCCTTCTCAAACTCTTCCAAAATAGAGCAGAGGGAGGATCTCTCCCAAACTTATTCTATGAGACCACCATCTCCCTGATACCAAAACCAGACAAAGATGTCACAAAGAAAGAAAACTACAGGTCAATATCACTGATTAACATAGATGGAAAAATCCACACCAAAATACTAGCAAACAGAAATCAACAGAGCATTAAAAGGATCATACACCAAGATCAAGTGGGGTTTATCCAAGGGATGCAAGGATTCTTCAATATATGCAAATCAATGTGATACACCATACTAAAAAACTGAAGGATAAAAACCATATGATCATCTCAATAGATGCAGAAAATTCTTCTGACAATATTAAATAACCATTTATGATTTTTTAAAAACCCAAGAAAGTAGGCATAGAGGGAACTTTCCTTAACATAATAAAAGCCATATATGACAAACCCACAGCCAACATCATTCTCAATGGTGAAAAAGTGAAACCATTTCCACCAATATTAGAAGCAAGACAAGGTTGCCCACTCTCACCACTATGATTCAACACACTTCTGGAATTTTTAGCTACAGCAACCAGAGAAGAAAAGGAAATAAAAGGAATCCAAATCAGAAAATAAGAAGTTAAGCTCTCACTGTTTGCAGATGACATGATACTATACATAGAGAATCCTAAAGATGCTACCAGAAACCTACTAGACTTAATCAATCAATCTGGTAAGGTTGCAGCATACAAAATTAACGTACACATATCTCTTTCATTCCTATACACTAAAATGAAAAATCTGAAAGAGAAATTAGGGAAACACTCCCATTTACCACTGCAACAAAAAGAATAAAATACCTAGGAATAAACCTACCTAAGGAGACAAAAGACGTTTACTCAACAAACTATAAGACACTGAGGAAAGAAATCAAAGATGACACAAACAGATAGAGAGATATACCATGTTCTTGGATTGGAAGAATCAACATAGTGAAAATGACTATACTACCCAAAGCAACCTACAGATTCAATGCAATCCATATCAAAGTACCAATGGCATTTTTCAGACAACTGGAACAAAAAAAATTCACAATTTGTATGGAAACACAAAAGACTCTGAACAGCCAAAGCAATCTTGAGAAGAAGAACAGAGCTAGAAAAATCAGGCTCCCTGACGTCAGACAATACTACAAAGCTACAGTAGTCAAGACAGTATGGTAGTGGCACAAAAACAGAAATATAGATCAATGGAACAGGAGAGAAAACCCAGAGATAAACCTATGCACATATGGTCACTTTAGTTTTGATAAAGGAGACAAGAATATACAATGGAGAAATCATGGCCTCTTCAGTAAGTGGTGCTGGGCAAACTGGACATCTACAGGTAAAAGAATGAAATTAGAAGACTCCCTAACACCATACACAAAAATAAATTCAAAATGGATTAAAGACCTAAATGTAAGCCCAGACACTATAAAACTCTTAGAGGAAAAAACATAGGCAGAACACTCTATGACATCAATCACAGCAAGATCCTTTTTGACCCACCTCCTAGAGAAATGGAAATAAAAACAAAAATAAACAAATGAGACCTAATGAGACTTAAAAGCTTTTGCACAACAAAGGAAAACGTAAACAAGATGAAAAGACAACCCTCAGAATGAGAGAAAATATTTTCCAATGAAGCAACTGACAAAGGATTAATCTCCAAACTTTACAAGCAGCCCGTGCAGATCAATATCAAAAAAACAAACAACCCAATCCATAAATGGGCAGAAGACCTAAATAGACATTTCTCCAAAGAAGTTATACAGATTGCCAACAAACACATGAAAGAATGCTCAACATCACTGATCATCAGAGAAATGCAAATCAAAATTACAATGAGGTATCACCACACACAGGTAAGAATGGTCATCATCCAAAAATCTAGAAACAATAAATGCTGCAGAGGTGTGGAGAAAATAGAACCCTCTTGCCCCGTTGGTGGGAGTGTAAATTGATACACCCACTCTCAAGAATAGTATGGAGGTTCTTTAAAAACCTAAAAATAGAACTACCATATGATACAGCAATCCCAGTACTGGGCATACACCTAGAGAATACCATCATTCAAAAAGAGTCATGTTCCATAATGTTCATTGGAGCTCTATTTGCAATAGCCAGCACATGGAAGCAATCTAAGTGTCCATCAACTGATGAATGGATCAAGAAGATGTTGCACATCTTCAATATAAAATGGAATATTACTCAGCCATAAAAAGAAATGTAATTGAGTTATTTGTACTGAGGTGGATGGACCTAGAGTCTGTCATACAGAGTGCAGTAAGTCAGAAAGAGAAAAACAAATACTGTATGCTAACACATATATATGGAATCTAAAAAAAAAAGAAAGAAAATGGTTGGGAAGAACCTAGGGGCAGGACAGGAATAAAGACGCAGACATAGAGAATGGACTTGAGGACATGGGGAGGGGGAAGGGTAAGCCTTGACGAAGTGAGAGAGTGACATGGACTTATATATACTACCAAATGTAAAACAGATAACTAGTAGGAAACAGCTGCATAGCACAGGGAGATCAGCTCAGTACTTTGTGACCACTTAGACGGTGGGATACGGAGGGTGGGAGGGAGACGCAAGAGGGAGGAGATAAGGGGATATATGTATATGTAGAGCTTGTTCACTTTGTTATAAAGCAGAAACTAACACACCACTGTAAAGCAATTATAGTCCAATAAAGATGATAAAAATAAATAAATAATTTATGCCCCCCCAAATTAAATATTTTTAAATAAATAAATAAATAAGAGCACTCAATAACATGGTAACTCTAAACCTAAGTGTTTTCAGTACTATAGTAACTGTAAACGGATTAATATCTCCTATTAAAGTATAATTTTTATATTATGTGCAACTACATTTTTTTCACAATATACAGGTAAAATAAAAGAATTACATTAGAAAGGAGAAAACATTCCATGTATTTTAAAACAATAAAACAATAAGCATATATCATGCCTATAATAAGAATATAATAAGCATATAATAAGCATATATAATATATAAGCATATAATATCATGCTTATAATAAGCATATAATAAGCATCTTAGGTAGTCTTTTTTTGTGTGTGGTAGGCGGGCCTCTTACTGTTGTGGCCTCTCCCGTTGCGGAGCACAGGCTCCGGACGCGCAGGCTCAGCGGCCATGGCTCACGGGCCCAGCCGCTCCATGGCATGTGGGATCCTCCCAGACCAGGGCATGAACCCGTGTCTCAGGCATCGGCAGGCAGACTCGCAACCACTGCGTTACCAGGGAAGCCCAATAAAGTAGTCTTTAAGTTCAGAACAATTTGTCATTATTGTAATTAGCATTATTATCCCAATTTCTTAAAAATATTTCAATACTTTTTCTATTTGAAAAACTGTTTTAATATTGTTTTCTTCACTCTTTTGTGGTCTAATACATGGTAAGTATTTAGTTGCTAAAATTACGTTAAAATATATGTTGGTTTTTTACAGCCAAACAAAACTGAATCAAGAAGAAATAGATAACTTGAACATACTGATCACTAAAAGCAAAATAGAATCTGTAATTTTAAAAAACTCCTTACCAACAAAAGTCCAGGATCAGATGATTTCACAGACAAATTCTACCAAATATACAAAAAAGAACTTACACTAATTCTTCTCAAACTCTTCAAAACGATTGAAGAGTAAGGGATACTTCCAAAGACATTCTATGAAGCCATCATCACCTTGATATCAAAAACAGGTGGGGTGACTTCTCTGGTGGCACAGTGGTTAAGAATCCATCTGCCAATGCAGGGGACATCGGTTCGAGCCCTGGTCTGGGAAGATCCCACATGCCATGGGACAACTAAGCCTGTGTGCCACAACGACTGTGCCTGCACTCTACATCCCATGAGCCACAATTACTGAGATTGATAGCCACAACTGCTGAAGCCTGCACACCTAGAGCCCATGCTCTGCAAAAAAAGAAGCCACCGAAATGAACAGCCTGCACACCACAATGAAGAGTAGCCCCTGCTCACCACAACTAGAGAGAGCCCGTGCACAGCAACGAACACCCAATGCATCCAAAAATAAAGAAAGAAATTGACTAAAACAAACAAACAAAAAACAGATGAGGACTTTTCTGGTGGTCCAGCAGTTAAGATTTCACCTTCCAGTGCAGGGGGTGTGAGTACAATCCCTGGTGGTGGAGCTGAGATCCCACATGCCTCACAAACAACAAACCAAAACAAAACAGTAGCAATATTGGAACAAATTCAATAAAGACTTTCCAAAAAAAAGCACAGAGAAAGACACTATCAAAAAAGAAAATTGCAGGCCAATATCTTCGATAAATTTAGATGCAAAAATTCTCATCTGAATATTAGAAAACTGAATCTGACAACACATAAGAGGATCATACACCATGACCAAATTTGATTCACCCCAGTGTCACAAAGTTGTTTCAACATAGGCAAATCAATCAACATGATACACCCCATCAACAAAGGAAAAAAACAAAAAAAATGATCATCTCAATAGATGCCGAAAAAGCATTTGAAAAACTTCAGTATCCATTCATCATAAAAACACTTACCAAAGTGGGTATAGAGGAAACATATCTCAACATAATAGAAGCTATTTATGACAAGCCCACAGGCAATATAATACTCAATGTTCCTAAGGTGAAAGCCTTCCCGCTAAAATCCGGAACAAGACAAGGATTCCCACTCTCACCTCTTCTCTTCAACATAGTACTGGAAGTCCTAGCCACAACAATCAGACAGAAAAAAGAAAAAACTCTAACCAAATTGGAAGGGAAGAGGTAAATTTGTCATCATTTGCAGATGACATGATAATATATATAAAGGAAATCCTAAAAATTCCACCCAAAACCTACTAGAATTGATAAACAAATATAGCAAAGTAGCAGGATACAAGATTAACATACATAAATTGGTTGCATTTCTTGTTTTTCTTTTTTGTTAATTTATTTTGGCTGCATTGGATCTTCATTGCTGTGCACAGGCTTTTGCTAGTTGTGGCCACTGGGGACTAGTCTTCATTGTGGTGCACAGGCTTCTCATTGCAGTGGCTTCTCTTGTTGCAGAGCATGGGCTCTAGGCATGCGGGCATAAGTAGTTGTGACACACGGGCTCAGTATTTGTGGCTCACGGGCTCTAGTGTGCAGGCTAAGTAGCTGTGGCACACAGGTTTAGTTTCTCCACGGCATGTGAGATCTTCCTGCACCAGGGCTCAAACCCATGTCCCCTGTATTTGCAGGCAGATTCTCAACCATGGAGACACCAGGGAAGTCCCTGGTTGCATTTCTTTACACTAACAATGAAATATCAGAAAGGAAATGTGAACAAACAATCCCTTTTTTAAATGGCATCAAAAAAAATAAAAGACTTACGAATAAAACTCTCATCAAGGAGGTGAAAGATTTATATGCTGAAAACTACAAAACATTAGTAAAGGAAACTGAAGATGATTCAAAGAAATGGAAAGACATCCCATGCTCTTGGATGGGAAGAATTAATACTGTTAAAATGGCTATATTACCCAAAGCAATCTACAGATTTAATGTGATCCCTATCAAAATACCCATGACATTTCCCCCAGAACTAGAATAATCCTAAAATATATCTGGAACCATAAAAAGTCAGAACTGTCAACACAATCCTGAGGAAAAAGAACAAAGCAGGAGGCATAACCCTCCTAAATTTCAGACAATACTACAAAGTTAAAGTAATCAAAGCCGCATGGTATTGCCACAGAAATAGATACATGGATCAATGGAATGGAATAGAGATCCCAGAAATAAACCCACACACCTATGGTCAATTAACCTTCGACAAAGGAGGCAAGAATATACAGTGGAGAAAAGATAGTCTCTTCAGCAAGTGGTGTTTTGAAAGTTGGACAGCCATATGCAAATCAGTGAAGTCAGAACATACCCTCACAGCATACACAAAAATCAACTCCAAACGGCTTATATGCTTAAATATAAGATAAGACACCTGCAAACTCCTAGAAGAGAACATAAGCAAAACATTCTCTGACGTAAATCATACCACAGTTTTCCTAGGTAGTTCTCCCGAGGCAGCAGAAATACAGTGTCACCTACATACAAACTTTCAAGTTGAAAACTTTCAAAGATGCAAACGTCCATTCGCGTGTCAAATCATGTAAGTTAGTTTGTGTATCTGGCATACATTGTCACGTGCATGCATCCTCTATAAGTGGTTGTGCTTTTGTGTGCTTTACAGTACTGTATTATAGAGTACAGTAGTACAGTACCTTTATTTCAAGGCCAAGATGTCTGGAGGCAAGTGTAAAAGCAGTGGTGATGTAGCTGGTACTGTTAAGAAGCGCCAAGCGATAATGATGGAAAGAAAAGTGAAAGTAATTGAGAGAGTGGATCGAGGCAAAAAGATGTTAGACATCGCTCATTCTTATAACATGAATCATTCAATCACTGGCACAAATCTAAAGACCAAGGACAAGATCTTGGAACATGTGAAGTCTGCTGTGCTGACGATGTTGACAAAATATCGAAGAAGCATGGAAAAGTGGTGGAGGAGATGGAGAAACTTCTCAGTGTGCAGATGCAAGACCAACATCAGCGCTGAGTCCTGCTCAGCTTAATGCTGATTCAAGAGAAAGCTAAAGGCCTTTATGAAGACTTGAAGAAACACGGAAAAGAATCAGAGGGCACATCTTTTAATGTCAGCCATGGCTGGTTTCATCGGTTCAAGGCTAGGGCCAAATTTCACAATGTAAAAGTAAGTGGAGAGGCAGCAAGTGCATATAGGGTAGATGTCCAGGAACTTCCGGAAACACTTTAAGAAATGATTGATGATGGTGTGTATTTACCCGACCAGGTTTTTAATGTGGATGAGACACAACTGTACTGGAAGATGCCAGACCAAAATTACATCAGTAAGGAGGAAAAGTTGATGCCGGGCTGTAAAACAGCAAAGGATAGGCTAACTGTTGTTTCGTGGCAATGCTTCTGGTGAATTGAAGCTGAAGCCTCTCTTAGTTTATCATTCAGAGAACCCAAGAACCCTTAAAAACATAGCCAAGGGCTCTCTTCCTGTTGTGTGGAAGCATAACCCTAAATCCTGGATTGCACAGGCCACGTTCCAGGACTGCTTTTACCACCACTTTATCCCAGATGTAGAGAAATATCGCTTGGAGAAGGACATTCCAGCAAAACATTCTTTTGCTGCTCGACAATGCTCTGGGCCATCCCCCATCCACGAATGACTTTCATCTCAACGTCAAAGTAGTGCATCTGCCACCGAATACTACATTGCTCATTCAACCTATGGACCAGGGAGTTAAAGTGACTTTCAAGAAATATTACTTATGTCCCACTTTTTGTCAGGCAGTGAAGGTAAGTGACAAATCAGGAACAACCTAGGGACAACTTTGGAAGGACTATAACATCCACAAGACCATAAAAAACACTGACTTTGCACGGTGTGAGGGTATGGTGGGCACCGTGGATGGAGTTTGGAAGAAACTTTGCCCACAGTTTGTTCGTGATTTTTGTGGATTTGAGAAGGTAGATCAGAAGTCTGAAGAGGTCTTCAGCAACGTAGTGACCCACAGAGAGAAGCTGCAGCTAGATCTGCAAGAGGACGACTTCATTGAACTCCTTGCTGTGCAACATGAGGAGCTTGCTGATGGAATTGGAGGTCCAGAGAAAGGATGAAGAGGGACAGGAGGAAGACGAGGTAACAGAAGAACTGAAGAGATTCACGACACAGAGAATGGCAACGGAATCTTCTTTATTTGAGGAAGCACTGTTCGTTTTTGAGGTATAGGACCCGAACCTAGAATGGTACCCAAAGGTGGCAACCATTCAGAATGCAATCCAGTGCTACGCTACCTTGTCACCTATGATGAGAAAAAAGGAACTACTACCCAGACATCAATGGATCATTTTTTCAAGAGGGTAGATAGAATGAAATCCAGCAAGGAACCAGAACCTCTGCCATCAATGTCAGGCGTGAGTGAAATGGCAGCTTGCCCTCTGTCTCCTACTGCTGATAATCCTCCACCTCTACCTTCTCCCACCTCCTCTGCCTCCTCCAGTCAGTAACTCTTCTTGCCTCTTCCCTCCATGCCAGCCCCAGTATCAAAGCTGTCGTACTGTACTACTGTACTTTTCTACTTACTGTACTATCAGATTAAAAACATTTTCTTTATTTTTGTGTTTGTTTTTTATGTATTGTTTGCATGGAAAGTATTATAAACATATTACGGTACAATACCATAGAGCCGACTGTGTAAGTTGGGTACCTAGGCTAACTTTGTGGGACTTACAAACAAATTGGACTTACAAACGCACTCTTGGAACAGAACTTGTTCATATGGAGGAGACTTACTGTAAAATCAAAAAAGAAACAAGAACTAACCAAACTTATAAGCTGTTGCACAGCAAAGGAAACCATAATCAAAATGAAAATACACCCTATGGACTGGGAGAAAATATTAGCAAATGATGAGACTGACAAGGGCTTAATTTCCAAACTATACAAACAGCTCATACGACTCAACAACAAAATAACAAATAACTCAGTGGAAAAATGGGTAGAAGACCTAAATAAACATTTCTCCAAAGAAGACATAAGTAGAGCCAACAGGCACATGAAAAGATGCTCATCATCACTAATGATTAGAGAAATGCAAATCCAAATTACAATGAGGTATCACTTCACACAGATCAGAATGGCCATCATTAAAAAAATCTACAATTAACAAATGCTGGAGGGGATATGGAGAAAAAGGAACCCTTCTACACTGTTGGTGGCCATGTAAGTAGGTGCACCCACTATGGAAAACGGTATGGAGGTTCCTCAAAAATGCTATAAAGAGAGTTGCCATATGATCTAGCAATCTCACTTGTGGACATATATCCAGACAAAACTATAATTCAAAAAGACACATGAAACCCTATGTTCATAGCAGCACTATTTATAATAGCCAAGACTTGGAAACAACCTAAATGCTCATTGAAAAATGAATGTATAAAGAAGGTGTGGCATACATATACAACAGATATTACTCAGACATAAAAAGAATGAAATAATGGCATTTGCAGCAACATGGATGGACCTAGAGATAATGATACTAAGTGAAGTAAGTCAGAAACAGAAAGACAAGTAGCATATAATATCACTTATATGTGGGATCGAAAACAGGACACAAATGAATATGTCAGTGAAACAGAAACAAACACACAGATACAGAAAACAGAGTTGTGGTTGCCAAGGAGAGAGCGAAGGAAAGATTGGGAGTTTTGGAATAGCAGAAGCAAACTATTCTACATAGGATGGACAACCCACAAAGACCTACTGTATAGCAGAGGAAACTATATTCAATATCCTGTGTTAAACCATAATGGAAAAGAATATATATATTAATTATATGTATATATAATTAATTATAATTAATTAATTATACAGAAATTAATACAACAATGTATAAAGGCTGCAGAGGGGGTGGAGAAAAGGGAACCCTCCTGCACTGTTGGTGGGAATGTAAACTGATACAGTCACTATGGAGAACAGTATGGAGGTTCCTTAAAAGCTAAAAATAGAACTATCATATGACCCAGCAATCCCACTACTGGGCATATACCTGGAGAAAACCATAATTCAAGAAGATACATGGGGCTTCCCTGGTGGCGCAGTGGTTGAGAATCCACCTGCCGATGCAGGGGACACGGCTTCGTGCCCCGGTCCGGGAAGATCCCACATGCCGCAGAGCGGCTGGGCCCGTGAGCCATGGCCGCTGAGCCTGCGCGTCCGGAGCCTGCGCTCTGCAATGGGAGAGGCCACAACAGTGAGAGGCCCGCGTACCACAAAAAAAAAAAAAGATACATGTACCACAATGTTCACTGTAGCACTGTTTACAATAGCCAGGATATAGAAGCAACCTAAATGTCCACTGATGGATGAATATATAAAGAAGATGTAGCCCATATATATAATGGAATATTACTCAGCCATAAAAAGGAACAAAATTTAGTTATTTGTAGTGAGGTCGTTGGACCTAGAGTCTGTCATACAGAGTGAAGTAAGTTAGAAAGAGAAAAGCAAATACCATACATGAACACATATATATGGAATGTAGAAAAATGGTACTGACGAACCTAGTGATAGGACAGGACTAGAGGCACAGATGTAGAGAACGGACTTAAGGACACAGGGTGGAAGGGGAGACAGGGACGTAGTGAGAGAGTAGCACTGACATATATACATTACCAAATGTAAAAGAGCTAGTGGTAAGCGGCCACATAGCCAGGGAGATCAGCTCGGTGCTTTATGACCCCCAGAGGGGTGGGATAGGGAGGGTGGAGGGAGGCTCAAGAGGGGGGATAAGGGGAATATACGTATACCTATAGGTGATTCACTTTGTTGTAAAGCACAAAGTAATACAGTGTTAGAAAGCAATTATACTCCAATAAACATGTATTAAAAAACCCACAACATTGTAAATTGACTACACTAGAAAATATTTCTTAAGTGCAAAACATTTTTTGAATGTAAGTTTTATTGTGTGTGTGTACCACAGGTTCAATATATATGAATTATGTCAAATTAATTACATTGTTTTTCAAAATAAAGAATTTTGGATATTCTACATCAGCTTCTCAATATAAACGCAGAAAAACTATATTCTTTTTTTCTAAAGTTCAGAAATAGCCATTTTCCTCATTCGGTATACTATAAACCACTAACTATTAAAAAGGGAATCGAGACCTCTTCCTTGCAAAGGATTATTTCTCCACTCACACAAGTTTAATAGAATGTTCCACAATGAACTGACTTCCCACCTTAGAGACATGAGATTTTTGCATCCTGAAATCCCTTTCTTGCAAAAATGTCCAATTAGCATCCTAGCATTACAGAAAATAAATGCTTTTTTCTGGATCTCAAATTCCATACAACTTTATCAAGACATCACGTATGTTTTTTTACACACACAGACTGTATTTTATTTTTACAACAGATAAATCAACTGACACCAAGCATTGTAAATGGATGACCACAACAAAAGCAACAATGACTGCAATTACCAAACACGAATCACACTCAGCCGATGTCAGAATATTGACATCCAGTCCAGTCATCGCTCCACTCTAACAGTTTCTTTACTTTGCAGTGAAAGACATCATGGATTTTTAAATTATCAGCACTCACCTGAGGTCTTTAAAAATCAACAAAAACATACTTTTGTGATCTCTTTCATTTATTCTGGTTCTAAGTGGTCATTTCTAAACGAAAGTATTTAAGTATGTTAACGTCATCTTATAACATCATATTTCAAATGACTGACTACTGTCTCTCCAAAGATGAAATATCAGGAACTCATAATTAGGGTCTCCAAAGATTTACTGCCTGAGTCTGTATTACCCTTCTGCTGAACTCCACACTGTTCATTATTCTCTGAGAATATTATTTTTCTTGTATGGCCAGCACACGCTCTTTCATTTCATGAAGTTTCTTCCTACAATTTTATGCTTAGTTTATTTCTGAGAATATGCATTATTTCAGGTTGATATTTATAGACACAAAGAATTCTCTATAATTCCCTGAGAGTTTCAAGAACTCCTTCTTCTTTTATTTTAATACCTAGATTCTGAAGCTCTCCACAAAGCATTACTAAAATTGCTTTTACATAAATATCTACATATTAATCACACATTAATGCATTTACAATTGTATTATGCTTTATTGCTAATTTTGGAGCATATACGTAGCTGTCTTATTTACCACCCTCTTGGAAATCATTTTAATATCTGCACTTAGGACTTGAAAGAGAATTGATAAATAAAAACATGAAGAATATGCAAATACAATTTATATTTTTCTCATAAAATTATCCAGAAAAAAGAAGAGTCCTGATACTCTGCAGGCATGATACTCAAGAATGTGTAGTCGGGCTTCCCTGGTGGCGCAGTGGTTGAGAATCTGCCTGCGGATGCAGGGGGCACGGGTTCGTGCCCCGGTCCGAGAAGATCCCACATGCCGCGGAGCGGCTGGGCCCGTGAGCCATGGCCGCTGGGCCGGTGCGTCCGGAGCCTGTGCTCCGCAACGGGAGAGGCCACAGCAGTGAGAGGCCCGCGTACCACCAAAAAAAAAAAAAAAAAAAGAATGTGTAGTCTTCCGGCAGGAAAACATGCAGTAATCCATGTGGCAGAGTTTACCTGTGACCAGCTGGGGTTAGTGACCTGTGCATTCCTTACATGCAACATATCAGGAGTGGAAAAAGGGAATTTGTCAGTTGTGGCAATCAATATCATGAAGATTTATAGCAGGTCATGCTCATATATTCAGCACAGGTACAATCAAAAGTTTGCTCAATTCTGGGAGATCTAAGTCTGTATCTGTTACCTCGTCTTTAACGAGGAAATGTCAGAACTGACTTAACAAAAAAAAAAGTGTTTGTTTGTTTTAATTACAGTCACGGTGGGTAAGACATAGCTCAGAACAGCTAATGTGACTTACTGATTCGTTCATCAGGAAATACAGTTTCACCTTTCCTGTTTATTCTCCACATCCTGTAGTAAGTTAAGTTTCAATGAAAGATAAATCTACAGGGTGAAAAGAAAAGAAAACTGACATGTGTTGAAAAGATCATTCTGACAGGTTTGACCACGTATGTCCGTGTTTCTGGAGATGGACACAAGCCAGAGCTCCCGACTCTGACGTTTTCGCTGATGTCATTCCCCTTGATCCTCAATTTGGAAGTGGATAAAAATGTTTTCTATGTTTTCTTCTTTAAGAAATTAAATCAAGAATGCTTTCTAGACATGATCCTCTAAAGATTTTCAGTCAGTGGTCATCAAGAGAAGAAAAGCACAGAATCTCATCCCCACCGAAGAGTGACATTCAGTCAGGCAACAGAATTCTCCCCAGAATCAGAGCTTCATCTTTAACATGCGATCAAAGGTTTTCACAGGTGCTGCCTCACTCTGCAGTCAGCCCTACCATATGGGATTGGCTCTGAGAATCTCACATCAGATGACTGACAAACATGTCATAGGACCCTGATCTGCTACCACATCCTGCCTCGCTTAATGATCTCCTGCAGGGACATTGGAATATTCCAGGATATTTCCTGGAGCCCTCTACTCTATACAGGTAAACTTCCAAGTAGAAACAGAAGCTTTGATTTTCACTGGGACCCCTGCTCTGTCCAACCAACCTCTCTAGAAATATGATGTTCTAACCTCTCCTGATTAGAACATTTCAAGGTCTCTCCCTGTGCTAATTTAGTAAAGGTAAAGGAGAAACAAGAAAGAGCAAACTATGCAGGGAGCAATATATAAGATTCCTTTCCTTAATGTATTTATCTGATATACCCAAATATTGAGAAATATAGATTCATTTCAGAATGGTCAAGAAAAGAGGAGGAGGAACCTCTATGCCAACAGTATATATAAAACGGAATCAATATTGCATAAGCTCCAGCCTAAGTTTAGCTACGAGGTACTAACTCTTCTCATAAAGAAGAAAGAGTTCTCCATCACTTGAAGCACACTGAGGCCTCAGACAGCTGGACACTGAGGGTGTAGTCTCCTCACGCGAATTCTGTACCTGCGTCACAGAGCAATGAAACAGTCCCAAAGAATTATTAAGGATGAGGTGGGGAATCGAAAGAAGAAAGATGAATCCATACTCTCCCCTAGCATCTGTTCTGCTGGATATTACCACCACCGTAGCCCAATATGACCTTCCCACTTTTCTCTGGGCCTCCCTACTTTCCACCTCCATCCTCTCAGTATATCTTACCTACACTTGGAAACGACTCTAGTTTTTCCACTGGTCTTTATCAACAAGTAATCCAAATAGCAACTGTGTATATAACTCCTTAGAGACCTCAGGTCTGACTCATTAATACATGACCTTCCAAGTCCAAAGTTTTCCTAATTCCCTTTATTTTTTTTCTAATTTCCATGTACTTACACTCTCAGGACTTCCACTGTTCTCGGGTTCGTGTTCCCTGCAAAATCTGTCAACCTAGACATAGACTTAAGTACCACCCTTTAATTATCTCCTAGGTTATCCAGTTTTTAAAAAAGCCTCAGCAAGCCTTATGGACTTTATTAAAGACTCTTTAAGATAACCCACGGGGGATAGCAGTACACCCACACATATCTATTTAATACACCCTCAGAGTAATGAAGACTCTCAGCTCTTCTCCTTCAACGTATGCAGTGTCTCGCCCATCTGATTACTGTCTGCTGTATCCCAGGTCCACTCCCTTCCCTCGTATTACATTCTTTCCCAATTTTGTATGTTGGTAAAATCAAATAACATAAAATATAACATGTTAATTATTATAAAGTGCAGCGTTCAGTAATATTAAATACATTCATATTATCGGGCGATCAACATCGCCATTTATCTTTCTAATTCTTTTCTACGTTTTAAAACTGTAACTCTATATCTTTTAAACCTAACTTTCCTTTTTGTTCCATAAACACATGAAAAGCATCATTACCCTCCCAGATCTATGGTTTTGACTACACTAAGTACCCCATATAATTGAAATAAGTAGTTGTATTGTTATGACTCACTAAAAGTCACAAAAGTGGCATTTTTGGAAGCTAAATGTCCTCAAGATTCATCCATGTTGTAGCACATTCCTAGATCTTTTCCTTCTTCACACTGAATAATATTGTATTCTATGAGTATACCACACTTTGCTTATCCAGGAACCAGTGAATGAACACGTAGGTTGCTCTCATATTTTAGTTACTCTGATTATTACTGCTCTAAACACTAGAGTACAAATATTTAAGACCCTGATTTCAGTTCCTTTGGGTATACCTCAGAGTAAGATTCCTGGATCATGGAGTAATTCTATTTTTCAATATCTGAAAAACTGCCATACTCTTTTGCAAAGCAGCTGTATCATTCTACATTCCCTCTGACACATCACAATGCTTCCTACTCCCTCACTTCCTCACCAATACTTGTTTTCTGCTTGTGTATGTGTGTGTGTGTGCTTGTGTGTGTATGCATGCACACAAATATATAAACACGCATTTAGTGATATGGAGCATCTATTCAAGTGCTTAGTCGTTTGTACATCTTTTTGAAGAACCATCTATTCAAGTCTTTTATCCATTTTTGAATCAGGGTGTTTGCTTTTTGTTGAGTTGTAGAAGTTCTTGGTATATTCTGAAGAGAAATCTCTTGTCAGATAGATGGCTTTCAAATATTTTCTCCCATCTGTGGGTTGCCATTTTATTCTGTTTACATTTCTTTCATACACATTATTTTTTAATTATGTACTGCAAATTGTTTATTTTTTGTTAGCTGTACATTTGTTGTTCCTTCATTTCATACTGAGGAAGACACTGCCAAATCCAATGTCATGAAGCTCTTGTCTTGTGTCTTCTTCTAAGACTGTTTAGTTTATTAGGTCTTATATTTAGTTTCTTGATACGTTTTCATTATTTTTTGCATATGATGTTAGGTAAGGGGTCCATCTTCCTTATTTTGCACGTTGACAACAAGACTTCTCAGCACCATTTGTTGAAAATACTATCCTTTTTACTTTGAAAAGTCTGGCAACTTGTCAAAAATCATTTGGCCATATATCAGGGTTTATTTCTAGGTGTTCTATTCTATTCTGTTGGTCTTGAATAGAGGAGAAAATAGTATAACCTATCCAGGTTGATGAAGAACATAAAGAAAGACCAGGACTGAGAATTAGGAGGGCAATATAAAACAGCAGGAAGTAAAAGACAGTGTGAGAGAAGATCTTGTATTTGCGAGTTCATGGAAATATGATCATGCTAAAACCAGTAAACACCTCACTTTGAACAATACGGTAAATGAGCTGGCAAGAAACATAACACTTACCCATCTCTGGGAAATATAGTATGGGTATAAAGATAAACTACACACAGATATATGAAAAAGGGAAGGGTTTTCATGGTGTGAGAATATTGTGGGACCTGAAATACAATTTACTTCTGTTCTAGCATTGTCTCTAAAATTTAGCAAAGTGTATATACAAGCAATTCCAATTCTGGTAATGTGTGTTTGACAGGTTTATATATGAACTTCAGCAGACCAGTAAATGTACATTCATAGTAGGACCATTCCCTAAACCAAAAAAACAAAACACAAAAACTGGAAAGACTAGAGTTCACGTTGTCAACACACATACAGATGCAGTGATGGTTTACGGTCCAAAAGCAGAAGGTGAGCATGGGTACAAGAGGTTAATCCCCAGGCTGGGCTGGGGTGCACAGTTTGAGGGTAACACAGGTAGAAAAGGCTTTTGTCCTATCCTTGAGTTTTGAGGTATGGAAATTCACAGGTCACTACCTTCATTTCAAACTGAATGAATGCACTATTCAATTTTTTAAAACAGGCGAAGTAAACATGAGTGATAATAAATTTCAAACTGTCACGAATCAAACAAGATACTAAGAAAAATTAAATAATATGATTTAAGAATGAAGTGGAGAGACTGTCCAAGATGGTAGCATTCAGAAACTCAGAGCTGGATGCCTCTCAGACGCACACCAAAGTCACAATTGTTTACAGAGCAGCAACTGAAGAAAAGAGCGGGACTCACCATGAAAGATGTTTTACAGCTAAAGACATAAGAGGCCCCTCGGCAAGGCAGGAAGGACGGGGCAACATCTCAATAGCATCAAGACCCACACCACCTGGGGGTGACCCACACATGGGAGAATAATTACAATTTCTGAGGGGCTCCCAGAGAGCAAGGGGTATGAACCCAACATCAGGCTCCCAAGCCCAGGGATCCTGTGCTGGGAAGAAGAGTTCCTAGAAAGTTGGGCTTTGAACACCAGTAGTGCTTATTTTCCAGAGAGCCAGAGGGTTGTGGGAAATAGAGATTCCACTCTTAGAAGATGCTCACAAAATCCCACGTGATCCGAGAATCAGAACAGAAGCAGTCATTTGCAAGGATCCTGCGTTACACCTACCCCCTGATCTTAGAGAGTCTCCCAGAGACGCAAGAGGCATTTACAGCACAGCCTCAGGGACATGGACACTGGCAGCAGCCATCTGGGGGAGCTCATTCTACCTCGCGGCCACTGGCACCAGCAAGCAAAATTTCAGAATCCTCCCTCTATCTATTTAGCCTCAGGACCTAGCCTTACCCATTTCCACCACACTATACACACAAGCACTAGGGGGCTGCAGGCCAAGCAACTAACTGAGCAGGCGCATAGCCACATCCACCAGCGAACACGATGCCTTCAGACCCTCAGTGCACAGCTGCCCCTGGACATGGGCCCAGCCACCAAAAGCCCAAGGACCAGCCTCCAGACCTCAGTGGACAGGCGCCAGCCCCAGAGTCCCTGACCCCTCTGACCAGTGAGCCTCCTCTGGCCTTGGAATCAGCCTCACTGTCGGCAGGTGATTACTGCCCAGGGACTGGATGGAGCTTTGACCTACACAACCGCAAACCTGCTCCAGCAGTGGGATCGGCCTCGTACACCAACAGGTACACACCGGCCCCAGGAATACCACAGCCCAGCAGCCTGTGTGACCAGAACACTCCCTTGCAGGCCAGAAGCAACCACGGGCTCAGCTGGGTCCTGACCCTGCCCGTCAGAATGCCAACACAAGACTAGGGACAGCCCAGACCCTGCAGAGAGCTGTGTCAGGGACAGTGATCCAACACCAACTCTGCGACTCCTGGGGCCTGCAGCCAGAACTCGGGACCTGGGTCTTCCTCCCAGTCGCCAGCATAGCCCCAGGACCAGGGACTGGGCACTAGCCCTGATACCACCTGCACTGCAATTCTACCCAGAAGTGAACCAGCACTAGATTTGGTGTCTCCCAGAGTTTTTCAGCGAGCTGCCTCACGATTTAGCCTCAGCAAGTAGCACAGACAGCCTCCACACAAGGCAGGGTCTGGCAAACAAGCACTCTGGGGGCAGCCAAGCCTACCAGACCATCCACAGTAGTCAGCCCACCACAACAGAAGAGCCCAAGCAGCCCACATAGGGGGTACACCTAGAACATATAGTTCTAGTGACCAGGGGACAGTGGGTTGCTGGGACACATAAGACCTCTCCTACAAAAAGCCACTTCTCCAAGGTCAGGAAACGAAATGAACTTACTACATACAGAGCAATAAAAACAGCAAGTTAAGAAAAATGAGGTGATACAGAAACACGATCCAAATGAAGGAACAAGATAAGAACTCAGAAGAAGATCTAAGTGAAGTGGAGAGAGCCAATCTCCTCAACAAAGAGTTCAAGGTAATGACTGTAAAGATGATCAAAAAACTCAGAAGAATGGACATCCAGAGCAAGAAGTTAGAATGTTTTTAGAAAGAGTTAGACCATTAAAGAACAACAAAACAGAGATTAGGAATACAGTAACTGAAATGAAAAATACACTAAAAGGAAACTACTGTAGACTAAATGATACAGAGGAATGCATCCGAAAACGGAAGGACAGAGCACGGGCGGTCACTGAGGATGAACGGGAAAACAATAGATTAAAATGCAATGAGGAAAGTTGAACAGACGTGTGACACAACATCAAGTGTACTAATATTTGCATCATACTGGTCCCAGAAGCAAAAAGGTACGAGAAAGCAATGTAGAACATACCTGAAGACATAAGAGCTGAAAAGTTCCATAACCTGGGAAAGAAAACAGACATCCAAGTCCAGTAAACACAGTAAGGCCCAAACAGGATCAAGCCAAGGAGGACCACACCAAGACTCATTGTCATTAATCTGGCAACAAAATAAAGAGAAAAAGACACTAGTAAAAGGAGCAAAGGAAAAGCAACAAGTTACAAACATGGGAACTTGCATCAAGTTATCAGCTGACTTTTCAGGATAACCTCTGCATGCCAGAAGGGAGTGGCATGGTATATTTAAAGTCGTGAAAGGGAAAAGCCTATAACCAAAAATACTCTACCCAGCAAGGCTCTCCTTCAGATTTGGTGGTGAGATCTCAAGTTTTACAGAGAAACAAAACTAAAAGAGCTCAGCATCGTCAAACCAGCGGGATGAGAAATCTGAAAGGGGCTTTTCTAAGTGAAAAAGAAAAGGCCACGACTGAAACATAAAAATTAGGAAAGGAAACTTACTAAAGGAAAAACCTCATTGGATAAGGCAAATATTCAACACAGGTAGTAAATCAACCATGAACACAGCTAATAGGAAGGATGAAAGAAAATACTAATAAAATCATCTATATTCACAATAAGAAGGTAAGGGACACACAAGACAAGTAGATGTAAAATATAAGGTCCAATTCAGTAACTGTGGTGGAGCAGAGTAACAGTGCAGGGTTGTTAGTGTCCACGTGAAATTAAGAGCTCAGCAACTTCAATAATCACACACACGCGCACGCACACACACACACACACACACACACACACATTTAAAAAAACTGAAAGAAATCCAAACATAACATTAAAGATAGTCCTCACATCACAGATGAAGAGAATAAAAGGAGAAGAAAGGAACACTGAAGAAATTAAAGAGGGATTCTAAAAATACCCAAGACAGATGAAAATGAACACACAATGATCCAAAATCTATGGGACACAGCCAACGCAGTTCACAGGGAGAAGTTATAGTGATACAAGCTTATTGTTAGGAAACAAGAAAAACATCAAATAAACAACCTAACATTACACCTGAAGGAATTAGAAAAAGAAGAAGAAAACAAAACTCAAAGCTGTCAGAAAGAAAAAAATTAAGAAAACAATACCATATGCAATCACACCAAAAAGAATAAGATACCTAGGAACAAACACACCTAAGCAGTAAAAGACATGTACTCAGAAATCTATCAGCCGTTGGTGAAAGAAGTTGAAGGCAACAGAAAAAGATGGGGAGAATATAGCATGTGTGTGGATGGCAGAATTAATACTGTGAAAATAAACTTACTACCAAAGACAACCTACAGATTTAATGCAATCCCTATCAGAATACCAAAGCATTTTCACAGAACTTGAAAAAGTAATTTGAAAATTTGTATAGAAACACAAAGACCCCAAATAGCCAAACAATCTTGAGAAAGAACAGAGCTGGAGGCATCACACACCTTGACTTCAGATTAGACTGCAAAGCGACAGTAATCAAAGAGAATCGTACCGGAGCAAAAACAGACACAAAGATCACCGGAATAGAATAGATATCCCAGAAATAAGCCCACACACTTCTATTTAATTGATTTATGATGAAGCAGGAAATATGGAGAAAACACGTCTTTTCAATAAGGGGTACTGGGAAAACTGGTCAGCTACATGGAAAAGAATAAAATTAGATTATTTTAGCACACCATATATAAAATAAATGCAAAACTGAATAAAGACCTAAACGTAGGACCAGAAACCATAAAACCCCTAGAGGAAAATATAGAACATTCTTGAACATAAATGATAGCAACAGTTTTAGGTTCAGTCTACTAAGGCAAATGAAACAAAAGCAAAAATAAACAAGTGGGACTTCACTAAACTTAAAAGATTTTGAATAGCAAAGGAAACCAAAGACAAAATGAAAAGACAAGCTGCTGAAGTAGTGACAATATTTGCACATGATAAGACGTGAACATCAAAAAGATGACCAAGCAAGAGTTCATATCTAAACTACAGAAATGGCACATACAACTCAATATCAAAAAAATACCCAAAATCTTTTTTAAAAAATGAGAAGACCTAAATAGACATTTTTCCAAGGAAAAAATACAGATAGACAGACAGAACTCACAAAGATGCTAAACATAGCTAATTGGCAGTAAAATGCAAATCAAAACTGAGATATATCACCTCAGTCTTGTCAGAATGGCTGTCATCAAAAAGATCACAAATAACAAAGGTTAGTGAGGATGTGGAGAAAGGGAAACACATGTACACTCTTGATGTGGAGGTGAAGTAGTGCAGCTACTGTGGAAAGCAGAATGGAGGTTCCACAAAAAACTAAAAAGAGAACTACCATAATATCCAACAATTTCACTCTTGGGTATATCAGAAGAAAACAAAAACACTATTTCAAAAAAATAACTGCACATCAATATTCGTAACAGTGTTGTTTGCCATAGCCAAGAGATAGAGTCAAACTAAGTGTTCATCACTAGGTTAGGGGATAAAACAGATTTTTTATGATGACTTCAGTCAAACTAAGTGTTCATCACTAGGTTAGGGGATAAAACAGATTTTTTATGATGACTTCAGCAAAAAATGAAATTTTGCCATTTGCAAGAACATGGATGGATTTGGAGGCTATTATGCTTAGTAAAATAGGCCACAGAGAAAACAAGCATGGCATCTAAAAAATTGAATACAACAACAAGAACAAGAAAAAACAGCCTCACAGGTTAAAGAACAGACTAGTGGTTACCAGCAGGGAGAGATAGGGTGGAGGAGCAAAAGAGTGGTAGCAGATTTGGAGGTATAATCACTAGGTATATAATCAATCATCTACAGTGATGTACTGTATAGCATGGGGAATATAGCCACTCTTTTATAGTAAGTATAAGTGGAGAAGAACCTAAACTTTTATGAATCGCTATGTTGTACCTCTGAAACTAATATAATAATGTATATTAACTATAGATCAATAAAATATAAAGTAAGGAACAATAAAAGGGAGACAGATTATTAGATAGAAATCAATTAAATAAACACAAGTTTTGAAAATCAAGGAATTAAAAAACAACATGTAAGACACAACATTGGCATTTGAAGTGTATAATCTATTTATTTAAAAGAAATCATGGGCTTCCCTGGTGGCGCAGTGGTTGAGCATCCACCTGCTCATGCAGAGGACATGGGTTCGTATCCCGGTCCGGGAGGATCCCACGTGCTGCGGAGCGGCTGGGCCCATGAGCCATGGCCGCTGAACCTGCGCGTCTGGAGCCTGTGCTCCGCAACGGGAGAGGCCACAATGGTGAGAGGCCCATGTACCGCAAAAAAATAATAATAAATAAATAAAAATAAATAAAAAATAAAAGAAAGAAAAGAAATCATTTAAGTGGTGAAAAATGGTACCCATTCTCACAATTTTGTATATCTAGGGTAAATTATTATCTACAAAAATATTTTACAAATATTCACTCTAAAAGAAAGAGAAAATTTGGATTAACCCATTTTAGTATACAAATTTAATATCAAAGTCTCCATGTCAAATTGATTTGAATAAGTTCTGTTAGCCACTTCTAGTTTCTTTGTGATGTAAAATCTTTTAAAGCATAAAATCAGCCTTTCTGCATTATTCCATTAGACATACATAGAAGTGAAAAGAAACAAGAAGACAGAACAATCAACCAGGAAGGTGAATTTACTGAGAAACAGCCATTCGTTCTCCCTCCTCCTTTTCTTTTCCTCCTTTTCCAGGTCTCTTTCGGTTCCAATCAAGAGAAGTCTTGAGAGTTCTGAGAATATTTCTTTGAGGGCTTCAAATCACCATACCTACAACTTCTGCCACAACTACACACACACGGGAACAAAAATAAACCTCTGCTATCTACTCATGTAGGAGGGATTCATGCAAAATAAACTCCTACAAGGAGACCAACGGGTGAGTTTTCTACCTGTTCTTTATAATGTCCTTCCATTAGAGTAAATCCCACACATGATGAGGCAGAAGCAGTTATGTGAGCTTTTCCTTGAAGTCAAAACTCTTACATTCATTTCAAGTACCTGGTGATCATAGGGTACAGCCAGGGAAAGTGCCATCCCCCTTGCGGGGGGGTGGCGGTGAATAGGCTCCCACAACCGTGCACTTCCTGATGTACACATTCTGGAGAAACAAAGGGCGGTCACACCGCAGTCAGCCTGTCAGGCTGTCGGGCCACTGCCAACCCGAGCAGCCTGGAAGTGCCCCATCAGTTGCTGAAAGCGAAACTTTGTCCCCCCTGTGAAGCCAGGCAATTTTGGCCAGAGGGTCAGAGGAGACTATTAATCAACTCCTCCTCTCTGCTCAGCTCCTTGGGGTTACAGCAACCCCATCTCCAAGCCCAAATCTGCCCCTGGAGTGCCGAACTGGAAGTGGCAGGTGGGCTGTGCCGGTGCTTCAGCGCCCTCTGGAGGTTGTCTGCTCTAATGGCAACTCTCAGCCCTTCCTCCTCCCCCTTCCCTAGTCCTGGGGGCTGCCTTGGCCTCCTGCAGCTGCTGGCCTGATTTCATTCTTCTTTTTTCTCCAATTACAATTGAAGTGTCCTACAGAGGTATGGAATCTCTTGAAGAAGGAAGATCTTTTAGTCAATACACCTTAACAGTGAGAAGTTGATTTCAAGAATGAACCTGAAATACTATATTTTTCTCCTGATGATTCCAAGGAGAGACAGCTCAAGTTTTCTAAATCATAAGAAAAACCAAGGTAAATATGATCTTCTGAGCCAGAGATGAAAAAACAGTTTTTAGCACCCTCTCCTCATGTCATATGACTGGGATTTAAATCAATCAACTGCCACTGGTTTTTAAATCACATGACCCAACTTTAAATCAATCAGCTGCTTCCCTGTAACTCAGGTGACTTGGCTTTGAACAGTAAGAAATGAAGAGGTATAAAAATGTTCTGAACAATAAATGGAAAAGCAACATTTTAGAAAGTGTTTTTTTTTCTTTTCGAATGGACCATTCATTGGATACGGAATAAAGGATTCTCTTGTGGATTTCTTGAACTGTAAGCATATACAATGTCTCCGTTGGCGTGATTGACTTAGTTTTGGGGGTTTTGTTGTTGTTGTTGTTAACATCCTTATTGGAGTACAATTGCTTTACCATGTTGTGTTAGCTTCTGCTGTATAACAAAGTGAATCAGCTATTCGTATACATATATCGCCATATCCCCGCCCTCTTGTGTCTCCCTCCCACCCTCCCTATCCCACCCCTCTAGGTGGTCACAAAGCACCGAGCTGATCCCCCTGTGCTATAGGCAGCTGCTTTCCACTAGCTATCCACTTCACCTTTGCTAGTGTATATATGTCCATGCCACTCTCTCACTTCATTCCAGCTTACCCTTCCCCCTCCCTGTGTCCTCAAGTCCGTTCTCTACGTCTTTATTCCTCTGCAGCGACTCCTGCTAAGGATGGATACTTCCTTTTATGCTCAGGAATATGCCCTAGTTTAAATATGATTTGAGTTTGATCCTGTGAACCATCAGAACTTCCCACGGGAGATAAATGAGGAGATTCGGGCCTTTATTAGTACGCACGGTGAACACGGGTGTCCTGGCTGTACTTGCCAACCCTCCTCATTTACCCACCTATTTTTATCCACCTTTCTCCCTGTGAGTACCTTTGACCAACCCTGAGCTCAGGCTCCTGACCTATGACAGTGACTTTGTCGTCAGTCTTTCTTTAAAAATGGACAGGTAACAAAATGAATGTAACCTAGAAGCAGCAGCTCAGTAAGGGAAATAAAATCACCAGTAATTATCTAATCACAGCCACAGCCATCCAGGGCTCAGGTCCCATAAGAATGGGACCTTCCTCAATTTGAAGGGCATCCAATCAAATAAGTAAAGGTGTTGCTCACCTCTGCCACTTGGAGGGATTGCTAGGCAGTCTACCCAGTGTATACTAACTGTAAAACACTGTCATGGTTTTGAAATACCTATTTTCCAGGAAAGATTTTTGGGGTGCATGGGGAAGGTTTCTTTTTGACATCAAGCAAAAAATAAATCACCAAGCTCTTTAAGCACAGGGGTTTTTAAGAGGGCAGTAGAAGGAGGGAATGGGCAGAAAAGACGATCTTCTCTGAAGTGAAGGTCGTTTTTCCAAAAGAGTAGGATTTAGTCTCAGTTTAAGGAGAACACTTTTAAGTAGCTGGGGCAGCTCCAAACTGCAGTTTAGGGAATGAGTGCTTCAAAATAACAGGGCTGTAAAAGTCCTGGCAAGGCAGCAAGAGGATGAAGAGTTGGTTTTGCATAGTTTTGAACATAGGAGTAAAGAAGCAGAGGCATCTCTGACTAAAGGGCCCTGAGATCCTATGGCATCAGTGGGTCAGTTGCAGGGGGTGTAGGGGCGATATTTCTCTCTCAACGTCTCCCAGAGCAGCCACCCCTCTCTACCCCACCCCGCTACTCCTTTCACCCTTCCTGCCTCCACTGTTGGGTCCCCAGGGACAGCACTTCTTAAGCTGGAGCGCTCAGGCACCATCTCTGCAGTCTGGATTCTTCCTGGAGCCTGGCACGTTCTGGGACAGGAAGGCAGGTCTGCAAGGGCGCTGGGTTGCAGCCGGACCTGGAGGCCTGGAGGGGAACTGGAGTCATGAAGCCCACCCACGTCCTTGAAGCCGGGGAAGGAACGCATCTTCCTAACAGTACTTCTCAGGTCTCAGCGGGTTCCCCACCCGACGGTGATCCATACTCACTTGAGGCAGCAAGGACTGCCTCTAACTGGCCCCCTCCATTCCGCCTTAAGGGTCCTCGCACATGTGTGAGAGCACAGGCCCCGGATCTATGCACTCGACTGAGGCCAGTGCTGCCGGGGTCCCCCCAGTCCCATCCCCCGGCCCCTCCCTCTGGGACTTTATCTAATAGAAGAGAGAGCACAGAGGAATTGGCTGAATCAAGGGACCCGGGAGCCTGGGTATGAGTTTGAAGACCGAGAATCTAAAGCGCAATTACATATTATTGGAAACTCTTGTGGAGTGTGTAGGGGGAGGTTAGGAGATTGAGAGGCTGAGTCGACCTGGTGAGTCCAGCCCCAGGACACCACAAAGCCCCTCCCCCCTTTCCCTGCCATCAGACAAGGGGTGCCGCAACTCCAGCCGGGACTCTGCACTTCCCCCTCCCTGATTCTCCTCCAGAAGAGCAGGTGGCCCCCCTCTGAGGGCAAGGGAAGACAACGGACCAAGTCCCCCTGCACTAAGGCGCTACTGGAGCTCTTCCTGAACAGCAGTGCTGGCTTGGAGCGAACCCGTGCACTGCCAAAATTGGTCTCGTCCTGCAGCTGAGGGACGCAGACTTTAAGTCAGCTGCCCTGGCTTTAAAACAATCAACCCCCCCCCTTTAAGTCAGGTGACCCGACTTTAAATCACTGTGTGCCCCTCAAGCCTGCAACTTCCAAAGTTGGGAACTTCACTTTGATCCCACACATGGTATGAGGGTGTACTTCATGTACCAGAAGGGTCTAGGTACTCTGGGGTACAGCAAGCAGTGCAGGACGCAGCAGCTCCCAGGCAAAGCTGGTGATGCACAGGGAGAGCAGGCACAGCCAGGCATGCAGAGGTTCCAGGACGGGAGCTGGGGCACAGCCAGCCGCGAGGCTGTGAAAGCAGAGGATCTGAGCCTTCTTGACAAAGGCAAACCCAGAGGATGGATGAGAAACAAAGACCAGATGAAACATGGATTTGAAAATCACATGCTGCTCTTGAAATTGGGGTGGGGGCACCCCAGATTTGAATCCTCTTACTCAACAGTTGCTAGTGTTTTGGCATTTGTCCAATTCCTTATAAAATTTACTGATAATATCTAACCCATAGAATACTGCATTTGTAGTGGTATTGCGTGCTAATGTCTCTATAGTGGAATAATCTTTTCTACGAGAAAAATGTACACTATCCGAATTAAATTAAAACCCCTCTTTATAAAGTACTGTATCTGACTTCCCTGGTGGCGCAGTGGTTAATAATCTGCATGCTAAGGCAGGGGACATGGGTTCGAGCCCTGGTCAGGGAAGATCTCACATGCCGCGGAGTAGCTAAGCCCATGTGCCACAACTACTGAGCCTTCAGGCCACAACTACTGAAGCCCGCACGCCTAGAGCCGATGCTCCACCACAAGCACAGCAAGAGAAGCCACTGCAATGAGAAGCCCACGCACTGCAACAAAAAGTAACCCCTGCTTGCTGCAACTAGAGAAAGCCCATGCATAGCAAAGAAGACCCAACGCAGCCAAAAATAAATAAATAAATAAATAAATATTTTTTTAAAGTACTATATCCTTCTGTACAACTTCTCTGGGAAGAACAGAGAGATGGCGTGGGAGAGTGAGAAAGACCAACATTTAGTGCACATGTCTCATGCAGGTGCTCTGCTGGCTCAGATAGTTTTATCCCCACTTTTACAAAGGAGGAAATAATCTCAGAGAGGTTTGGTAATTTTCCCGAAGCCAAACAGCTATTGAGTGGCAGAACCAGGATCTGAACCAAGTCTGTTACCTTAAAGCCTAAGTCCTCATCACAACAAAACTCAATTCATATTGACATTTATCGAATTACATTGCAACCTGGGGAGTTCTTGGCACAATCCTGAATAAGAGTGAGAAAGAAAGAAATAGCATTGTTCATACAGTCAATCAAAAATTTTGGAGCAGCTACTAGATGCGTGGCCCTTTTCGGGGTTCAGCAGTGATCAAGACAGGAAGAGTCCTGCTTACACAAACCATGTAGTGGGGAGGAAAGACGGGTGCAACTTGGCTGAGGGATTCAACTTGCTGGGCCTCTGTTTTCTCATCTGGAAAACGGGATGGGTGTTCCTCATTTCCTGGGATTGTCCAGCCCTCACATTCTCTGATTCCATAAGAATCATTTGTTTTCCTGTTTCTTTAAAATTCATTCAGGCAATGAGCTGTGATGAATGTTGTCAGCTGCTCCTCAAATCACTCTATTCCCACCCTCTTCCTGTGATCAGGTCTTTCTCCCAACATGACTCACAATCAATCAAGTCACAGAACCTAAGGGGCACCCAGCAGGAAAATTCCAGACCTTGTTTCTCAGGAGCTCTGAGGTCTACCTGCGAGGTAAACTTAACACACCTGGCACAAGGCGGCCATCCCGGGTTTCACATCAACATGATCTCAGGCACAAACCTCCTGGCTTTTCCATTGTGTCTTTAAGTTACTTGTTGAAACAACTGCACAACTATGACAAAGATATAAAATCAGGCATCTTCTGCCCCAGTGCCTGCTCATAAATGATTTTCTGCCACTTTAATGATAAAGATAGAACATTTCAACATTCTGCTGCCCTTATTATTTGTCATTTTTCTTGATATTTCTATTGAATACTCTTTCAATATTTTAACAATGGAACATTTATTTACCTTGTTCCAGACCCAGCCTGTAGTGGTAAAGGTTTTGTTGTTATATTTCTATTATGTTTCCTTTAAAAATCATTATGCTATTTAACTGGATTAAGTCAATTCTACAGGCATTTATCTTATGATATTGATGAAATTAATACATAGAGGGCAGTAGTACAAGTTGATTGTACTCCAGAGCCTCTATTAGCACAGTTAAGTAAGTATAACTATTATCTATATGTAAACCAAAGTACATGCCAAGTGAGACTCTCCGACGCTTCTTCACTGTCTGCCCCTCAAGCCTGTGAGAAATGGAATATTTCTTGCCACCTCAGTAAACAAAAGATGCCACAGTCATCCTCTCCAATGTGAGCGGGCAGGCCCTGAGGAACTCAGGATATGCAAATACAGGATGCAGGCCCCAGAGAGCTGAGGTGCATATCAAAGGAAGGAATTCGTGAGCCTGACTCCAGCATCTTCGCATACAAAGGAAAGCCCTGCATTGCTCACCTTGGGAGAGCAGGTTCTCCTTAGCTGACAATCACCTTTTCCCGTCCCCCATCACCTGCGCCAGCCCCCCGCCCTGTCCCCTCCCGCCCCCCGGGTGCTTTAGCTCAGGGAGGATGGGGCGCACAGGGCCTTGGCTGAACAAGAGGCCTGGAAGCCTCGGGAGGAACTTTCGGCCGCTATCCCCGCCGTCGGGAGGAGGGTCGCTGACGCTGCGGCCGGACCCTGCGCCTCCCTCGCCCCGTGTCCCCTCAGGACGTTCAGCCGCCCTCTCCCCACGTCCCCTGGGCCCCGCGAGCCAGGCCGAGGGCAGGGCCGGGAGGAGGCGCCGAAGTTCCCCGGGACCAGACCCCAGGCCGCTCGTTCTGCACAGCAGCGGCGGGTGGCCGCGAAACCCTTCCCCTCAGAAGCTGCTCTTGCGCGGCCGCCCGGGCACCAGACCCACTTACCCGGCCCGCCGTCCCCACGACTGTCGCGGCTTCGGCCGCCGGGGCCCCTCCGCAGCCGGCAGCGTCAGTGAGGCCGCCCTCCCCTTGGGCTCCGGGGCAGCTCCGTGACGGCGGAGGGAAGAGACCCCGAGCCGGGAGCTCCAGCTCTGAGGAAACGCGGGCTCCGTTCTGGGCGCTGCGGGTGGGGCCGCTCTGCCTGAGGCCTCCTGGGAGGGAGCGGGGCGCCGGGGGAGGAGCCGCCAGGAGCTCAGGGCCCCGTCGGGGGGCCTGGAGGGGCGGCCTGGCCTGAGGGCCCCGCCCACTGTGGCCACAGCGCAGGCCTTTTTCCTGCAATCCTACACAAAAAGTCAGAAAGATACACACGGTCTACAGTGAATGTTCACAAATGGTGGTTGCTGCTGTGCTTACTATCCTATTAAACGTGGGAAATCCATAACACACTTGAAGTTAGAAGTTAACTATGAATGTTTACCTTTCCTTATTATGTCTCTGCTATTCACAATTGTCGTTAATGAATCAGAGACTGTGGCATCACTAGTTAAAACTGAGCTCGTTAAAAAAATAGAACTCAGGCCCACCGGCCCTACTGTATCAGAATCTGCAATTTTACACTCTCTCCAGTGTATTTGTGGACCCATGAATAGTTAAAAGGTACATTTCTACCTCGACATGTCTTTTCTGTCTGAGAAATACGCACATTTTATCCAGTTTGATATAAATAAAACACTCAAAAATGCATATGTCCGTGTTGAAACCACCATTTTATCATTTTTTTCCAGATAACTATAGTCTCTTTACTGGTTTTATGGATCACATGACATACTCTTTTTTGTAGTTAGAAATAGAGAAAGTTACTTTGTGAAAAAAAAATATATGTATATATATATATATATATATATATATATATATATATATTAGTGGATGATTGAAGACACTCTTCTAAATTAAAACCAGTTCTCTTAATTTGCTCTTTTCTTCTTGCGTCACATTATGAACTCTTCCCGTGGCCACATGTCATGTGTACTTTTAATTTCAGGGACTGCTGACATCCCAGGATGTGCCCATAGATTTCTCTCAAGAGGACTGGGAATGCCTGGACCGAGATCAATGGGAATTGTACAGGGATCTGATGTGATAAAAGTATAGGATCATGCACTCCTTGAGTGAGGACACCTTCCTTCCAGAATTCCTTATCCACCCACAGGATTTAGAGTCCTTCATTTGTAGAATGTCTCCTGGAATGTTCTGCTTCCTACAATAGGGTTTCAGATTGCAACGATTCAGGAAATATTGGGAGTTTGTGGGTATAATTTATGTTGTTCTTTGCAAACTGCAGCCTCCTTTATAATATACTTTGTAACTGCTTGGGATGTGTCTATATGAACAGTGTACTATATGCTTCTGTTATAGTCCTTACAATATTTTATTCTCTTATTATCTGTAACAATCTTCCATGGATTCTTTGGGCTTAAGGTGTATTAAAAGGGAGACGGCGATTCTGGGACTTCCCTGGTGATGCAGTGGTTAAGACTGCGCCTGCCAATTCAGGGGACACGGGTTCGATCCCTAGTCTGGGAAGATCCCACGTGCAACGGAGCAACTAACCCAGTGGGCCACAACTACTGAGCCTGCGTGCCACAACTACTGAAGCTGGTGCACCTTGAGCCCGTGTGCCATTCATTTTTAGAGAATAAAATCACCTCTGAGTGATTACAATTTAGACCAGCTAGTCAAAATTCTTTATCACCTGTTCTTCTCAAACACTGATCAATGGAACAAGTTTTACTAGGGATAAGAGTGTAATTGTATTCTAGAGTTCATATCGGCAATATGGTTTTTGACCTTGATGCTGGATCACGACATTTCAATGGTATAACTGCTATTAATTGTCTCTTTGTTCAATGATTAAAGTCTCACATGATCTGAGTTCAGACTGGAGCCATCCTGCTTGGTTTCTGTCTATTGCAGATTTCTTCCAGTATGAAAGGACAAGAGCAATACGGCTTACTTTACACAATGTCTTCAAACTAAATGATGACATAATCTACATTCAATTAATTTATACATACCCTACTGTAGAGCAGGGTTTGTTACGGTGGCAGAGCCCGGTAATTATGTAAAACTGAAACTTTTATCTGCACTGGTTCAAGTCCTCTTCCTAAGAATATGTTTATAATCAACACTCTTTCACAAGTTACCCAATTTAATTCACCATAGCATTCCTCATATTAACTAAATGGAAAATCCTAAGCTATATACAAATCCAGAAAGGGCCAAAAATCATCTGCCCACATGGATTATTACAACCCATTGCTGAGGCATTCAAATTACTTATTAAAGACCCACTATGTCCATCAACAGCATCAATTTATATATTATTGCCCCAATGCTAGCCTTAACCCTGGCTCTCACAACATGAATTCCTCTTCCCATATCTTAGCCACTAATTAATATAAATGTAGGCATACTCTTTATATTAGCCATATCACACCTAGCCATTTATTCCATCCTCAGTTCTGGATGAGCTTCACATTCACCATACTCACTCACTGGAGCTCTAGGGACAGTAGCATAGACAATCTCATATGAAGTAATGTAGCAGTTATTCTATTCTCAGTCTTACTGATAAATGGATCATTTACACTTTCAACAGTAATTATTACACAGGAACACCTATGACTATTTTCTTCTGACCCCTACTCAGAATTTTATTATCTCCGCAGTAGCAGAAATTCAATGAAGCCTCACTTGATTCAACAGAAGTAGAATCAAAACCTGTATATGACTTCAATGTAGAAGATGTAGCAGGCCCATTCACCTCTTCCTTGCTAGACAATATGTCAATTTCCTTATAATAAACATTTCCACAACAATCCATTTGTAGGAGCATTCGACAATCCCTAGGTGCCAGAATTATATGCACCCCAAGTCATCATTAAAACACATCTAACAATCTCCTTTCTATGAATTTGAGCATCCTACCCACAATTTTGATATGATCAACGTCTACATCTCGTATAAAAATTTTTTTCTACTAACATTAGCCCGATGTATATGAGAGTTTTCACCACCTGTCATCATACCAGGCAACCCACCACAAACTTAAGAAATATGTCTGACAAAAGAGTTACTGTGATAGAGTAAATTATAGAGGTTTCAATGCTCTTATTCCTGGAATTGAATTCTTCCTAAGAATTTTATATTCTCCATGTTACCACATTACAGCACATGCTATATACTAAGGTTCACTAGGTAAGCTTCAGGCCCATACCCCCAACATGTTGTCGTAGATCCTTCCTGTACTAATAAACTCTCATTGTTTTTACTATCATTCTACTGACCATTATCACAGGAAATATAATTGTATAAGAAGCTCACACTGGTTAATGGTATCCCCATTCTAATAAAAAACACAAACCCATAAGCTACAGAAGCATCCAACAAATATTTCCTAAAACAATCCACCACACCAATACTACTTATAATGGCTAGTATCATTAATCTAATATACTCTGGTCATGGAACACAATGAATAACAAAAATCTTTCATCCAGCAGCATCCACCCTCATGACAATCGCCCTTGTCACAAAAGTAGGACTTTCCCCATTTCACTTCTGAGTGCCTCACGTCACACAAGGCGTCCCATGAACAGCAGGCCTGATGCTATTAATATGACAAAAGTGCACCCCTGTCACTTTTATACCACATGTCACCATCCATCAACCTAAATATACTATTAATCATAGTGATATTATAAATCATAGCTGGAGGCTGAGGGAGATTTAGTCAGACTCACCTGGAAAAAATTAAACCCTCCTCATCAAGTGCCCATATAGGATGAATAACAGCCGTTATAAAGTATATTCCGATTATAACAATCCTAAACATACTAATTTATATCATAACAGTACTCTCTTCTTATTATTTATGCCCAGAGCATGGACTACAAGAGTGTCATTATCACACACATGAGGTAAAACACCTCCCATCACAATCCTTTTCCTCACCATTATAGTATCATTAGGACATAGTCCATCACTATCAGGGTTTTTACCCAAATGAATACTTATCCAAGAGATAACGAAAATGACAACATCATTCTACCAACATTAATAGCCATCACAGCAGTGCTCAGCATATATTTCTACTTGCAGCTAACATACTCCACATCACTAACTGTATTCCCTTCATGAAACAACACAAAAACAAAGCACATTGAACATTCAAAGAAATAACCTTCCTATCATTACTAATCATAAAACCCAGACAATTACTCCACATAACACCCATTCCATCCGTGCTGGACTAGGAATTTAGGTTAGTTCAGACCAAGAGCTTTCATAACCCAAAACAAGTAAAATTTACTTAATTTCTAAAAATAAGGATTGAAAGACTTCATCCTACATCAATTGAATGTAAAGCAAACATTGTAGTTAAGCCAAATCTTTACGAGACTGATGAGTTTTAACCCCAGGAAACTTTAGTTAACAGGCAAATCCTCTAGTCAACTGGCTTCAATCTGCTTCTTCTTCATTTGAGAAAGAAAAAAAGAAAAAAGGCAGGAAAATCTCTGGCAGAATTGAAGCTGCTTCTCTGAAATTACAATTCAATTTGTTGATTCACCACAGGGTTTGTGAGAAAGAGGGCTCAATCTCTGTCTTCAGATTTACAGTCGAATGCTAGCTCAGTCATTTTACCTCTGTTCATACACTGTTGATTATTTTCAACAAATCACAAAGATATCGGCATCTTATAATTACTATTTGGTGCTTGAGCTGGAGTAGCAGGCAGCACCTTAAGAATATTAATCCAGGCTGAGCTATGCTAACTTGGAGCGCTACTTGGAGATGCACAAATCTGTAACGTGGTCATAACAGTCCCTGCATTTGTAATAATTTTCTTTATTGTTGTACCCCTTATATTGCAGGGTTTGAAAACTCACTTGGGCCACTAATAACTCGCACACCTGAGGTAGCATTTCCCCGAGTAAACCATGTAAATTTTTGACTACTTCCCCCATCGTTCTTACTCCTACTCATATCACCAATAGTAGAAGCTTGTTCTGGTACCAGTGGACCGTGTATTCAGCTCTAGCCTGCAACCTGGCCCACGCAGGAGCCTCTGTCGACATAACCATTTCCTCCTTACATTTATCAGGTGTCTCCTCAATTCTTGGTGCTATTGCTTTTATTACTATAGTCTTTCATACAAAACCAGCAGTCATACCCCAATACCAAACACCATTATTTGTTTAATCTTCACCAACTATAGCCATATTACTATAATTACCACTCTCAGTCCGAGCAGCCAGAATTGCCATACTCTTAAGAGATAGAAATCTCAACACTACTTTCTCTGACCCTGCAGGAGGAGGCCGAATCCTATACCAACACCTATTTTGATTCTTTGGTCACCCTGAAGTCTGTATTCATGGCCTACCAGGGTTTGTTATAAATTCACACATCATTACACACTATTTAGGACAAAAGGTGCCTTTCAGCTATTTGGGAATAGTATGAGTCATGCCCACTGGCTTTTTAGGATTTCTCTTGTGGGCCCATCATATATTTACCATAGGGAGAGCTGTCCACTCAGGAGCATACTTTGCAAAAGCTACCATAATTGCTTCTATCCCTACAGGAGTGTGCTTTCTCTGGTTGCAGTGAGCAGTAGCGACTCTACGCTGCGGTGCATTGCCTTTTCACTGAAAAGGCTTTCTTTATTGCAGAGCATGGCTTTCACGCTCTAGAGGGCAGGCTCAGTAGTTGTGGCACATGGGCTTTTTGCTCCACGGCAGGTGGAATATTCCCACACGATGGCTCGAACCCGTGTCCCCTGCATTGGCAGGCAAATTCTTAACCACTGCACCACCAGGGAAGTCCCTGGTTAGCAACTGTTCACGGAGGTAATATTATATGACCTCCAATATATTATGAGTTTTAGGCTTTAGTTTTTCTTTTTACAGTAGGAGGTTTCACAGGAATCATCTTAGTGAACTCATCCCCGGACACTATCCTCCAGGATACATACTATGTAGCAGCACACTTCCATGATCTAATGTCCATGGGAGCGGGCTTCACTATTACGGGAGGCTTCCTACACGGATTCCCACTATTCTCAGGTTACACAGTGAACTCAGCATGAGCAAAAAGTCACTTCACGCGTATATTTGTAGTAGTAAATATGACTTCCCGCAGCACTTTCTGGCCTCTCAGGAATGTCATTACTTTAGTCTCACTACTCGGAGGCACACACAACATGAAATATTGTGTCTTTTGGCTCACTCATCTCAATAGCAGCAGTAATGCTAATCATAATCTTCATACTTTGAAAAGCATTTGCATCTAAACAAGAAGGCTAAGCACTAGAAACTGATACTCCTAACCTAGAATTGTTACATAAATGCCCTCCACCATATCCTATGTTTCAAGATCCTACCTATGTAAATATAAAATAAGGAAGGTCTCAAGTCCTTTTCAACCACTTTCAAGCCAACACCATAACAATTATGTCTTTCTCAATAAATGAGAGAAAAGTAAAAAGTGATGTAGCTTTGTCAAACTTAAATCAGAGGCTAAAATCCTGTATATCACGAAGGCATATCAATTTCACCTAGGATCTCAAGATATAACATCACCGATTATGGAAGAACATTTACATTCTCATCATCACACATTAATAGTGATTTTTGAAACTAGTTCTCTATATTATTTCTCTAACATTGACAACTAAACTAACTCATATACATATAATAGATGCACAGGTAGAGAAAATGTGAACAATTTATCAGCCATTATTGTAATCTTAATTGCTCTATCATCATTGTGAATCCTTTACATGATACATGAAATCAATAACTCTTCCCAAACCATAAAATCGATGGGTCAGTAATGATACTGAAGCTACAAATACACAGATTATGAAGATTTAAATGTTGGCTCCTCTGTAATCCCCACATCAGGGCTAAAACCAGGAGAATAATGACTAATAGAAGTCAACAACCACGGAGTTAGAGAGAGTCATAGAATATTAGTTTCATCTGAAATTGTTGTACACTCCTGAGCTGTTCCTTCTCAGGCCTAAAAAGGGCTGCTATCCCAGGACGCCTAAATTAAAGAATCCTAATACCAACAGGACCAGGCCTATGTTGTAGACAAGAGAGCTCATTTTCCTGAGTTCAAAGACAGGCCAGAGGGATATGGCTGAGATGAGGGGTGAATCTGGAGCCCATGGGGATGCACTCTCCAAGCTCCAGGATAGGAATGGGCCATTATTGGTTTAATGGACCTCTGGGGTCCCAGGCCACCCACACCACGCCCTCCCGAGCAGGATCTTGGCAACATTCCCTGTCAGTGATGAGGCAACCTAGCACTTGTCACGCCCCGATGTTGTGTCCTATGTGGGCACCATGCTGTGGGGACCACACCCACACTCTGCAGGTCCATGCTACAGGGTCCTTCTTGCCTCAGGAGTAGAGACCACCCAGCAAGCAGTTCGCTCCCCAACCAGCAGGAGGAGGGGAGGAGAGCAGGGGCACCAGGGGAATCTCACTCAGACAACAACACCCAGGGGTGCCAGCGGGGACAGTGATGATGCAGATGAGGCCCAGACCAAGAGATGCGACCAGAGGACACAAAAGGCAGCTGATCAGGTCCTGACTCAACTGCATCCCGGACACCTTTGTCCCTCCTACGCCCCTTCCTCATACATCCCCTCCTTAAATGCAGATTCTTCAGATGCAAACAGGCAGAGCCTCAGACTGAAAGTCAGCTCTTCCAAAATGACCCGTCAGCAAACACTGCAGGATTGTGCTCCAGTGGGGGCCCTGGAGTCCACAACTCAGGGACTGAAGGGGACATCGGTGCCAGGGCCAGTGTGAGGGGATGGGGAGTGAGACTTTCATGGTTGTGGAATGTTGGTTTTGCAAGATGAAAAGTTCTAGGCGTGGTGGTGATGGCTCCACGAGAAAGTGAATAGATCTGATGCCTCAGAAACGTGCACTTAAAATGGTGACGATGGTAAAGGGTATGTGACGTGTGTTTTATTTCACTTAAATTCATAAAATAATGTCTTTTTAAATCAGAGTCCATTTCGACTCCCGTTCATCACAAATGTCGGAGACCCAAACACATTCCCCTACCTTAGGGGCCATCACGGTGCCCTCACATGGCACATGGGAGACCGTTCTCACAGGGGCCTAGTCTGTGCTCACCTCACCTCTGTCCAGGGAGACCCAGGCAGTGGTGACCCCCATAGATTAGACATATGATATGCTATGATATTCATATGACACCACCGAACATTGTCACTCACCAGCACACAGAGCAGCACCCCACTCAAACATGCATGACCTCATATGAATGCGACAAGATTAAGGGAAGAAAAGGAACCACCAGTTAATCAGGGCAACACCCTTAACGCAGAGGTTGGAAATGTCAAAGGGGTAAAGACACACTGCAGGCAAAGAGCACATAGGGGTCTCCCCATACATGTGATCCTGACCCATGCAGATGTGGTGAGACCCATACAGTGCCCGTACCCTATAGCTGGGGTCACACATCCACACTCACCACAGTGACCCCACCTCCCCAGACCCTGCACCTAAAGTCACACGTTCTCTCTCAACACGTGACCCCACCTCCTCAGACCCCTCCACCTGGGTCACATGTCCACAGTCCCAGGGTGAACTGCCCTCCACAGACTCCCCCAACTGGGGTCACACGTGCACATCCTCCAGGGTGACCTCACCTCACCAGACCGTGCACCTGGGGTCACATGTCCCCTTGGTCAGGGCACCATAGCTCTGCTCTTGGCTCCCTAATTTGGAAACAAGCTGGGTTCCTGGGCCCTGCTGGGATGAGAAAAAGTGTAAGGTGGGTCTCCTGTCCCCACACTTGTCCCACAGAAGTCCTCCTCTTTTCACTTTGGTTCTGTGTGATTTTACCTCTTTTTAAAGCTTTCATGCTAAAGTTGAACACATTACTTGGTTCTGGCAGGCACAGTCTCACTTTCTTGTCTCACTTACTTGTTGAGAAAACTCATAGGACAGCAGGGCTGAAAGCCGAAGGGCAGCTCTGGACGCTGCTGACTAGGGACGGCAGACAGGAAGGAGAGCTCAGCAGCAGCCTCAGCTGTTACCCATCGGCCTTTTGCCCGATCTGCGTGCCCTGCAATCAATTCACCAGCTAAACCTGCCTCCCTTCGCACCATGCACGTGCTGGTAAATTGGAATAATCAGCAGGTAGCCCTCCTGAGGATTATCCACGAGCCCCAAGGAAGGTGAACCTTGCAGGAATAAGGACTAAGGCCCTGCCCATAGCACTGCCCTTGGGAGGACCAGGTCACCACAGTCAGAAGAGAGGGTGTTACCTAGACAAGCCCACCTCGGCTCCAGACCCAGACATCTAAGCACTGACTTTCAAATGCAGGCACGGAGCTTCCCAGTACTGAGGCCAGGCCGGCTCTCTTCCCAGCTCTCCATACTCCTAGCATACACGGAACATGGTCAGGTCTAAATCTTCTTATTATAGACAACACATGGTCAGCTCTAAACATAAACAGTAGACAGCACATGGAGAGGTCTAAATTTACCATGTAGACAGGACTTGATCATGTTTCAACTAGCTTAGGGCTGAGCTCATAGGAGGTACAGATCACACATATGGGTCTCTCATCTTTGGACACCCACATCAGGAAACTGAACAATATCGTTGTCATTAAACATTTCAACAGGCAAAACAGAAATGTTACCAGTGTGTCTGGCCACCTGATGGTCAGGATCCTCATGTGATGCAAGAACTTCTTAGAGTGCAGCCCAGTCTGCGGCCAGGCCAGGCAAGAAGTGGCCTGATTGCAGCCTCCCAGGCTTCCAGAAGGAGGCGGCCGCACAGGAGGCCCAGGCAGGACAGTTCTGCATGGTGCGGGCCAGGAGAGCCTGTCTGTCCATTCCACTGGCCGATTCCGGGCGGGGTGCTCAGGGTCGCTGAGAGCCCCGCGCTCAGGCCCTGCTTCCCTGCACCATGTGCGTGTGCGTGCGTGTGTGTGTGTGTGTGTGTGTGTATCTGTGTGTGTGTAGAGGGGGCAGTGGCTGACGGCTCCCACGGCTCCCGTCCCGGGCACCGTGATATCTTCGAGGGGAGGTACGGGGAGAGGTAGGGGCACAGAAGCCGTTGGAGAGGAGAACCCACCGTGGAAACGCTTGCACACTGGCTGGCCCCACCCGGGGACCCGAGAGCCCATCGTGGGCCAAATGTCCCCCCCAGCCCCCACCCCCGAGGGCAGGGCACCTGCTCTTTCAACAGCACAGGGTCTCACATGAAGTAGACTCAGTGGGGACTGTCACCCCTCCCACTCCTAATGCTCAGTTTGGGGAGAATGAACCCCCTTGACTGGGCGATGGGACCCTGTGATGAAACATGTGGTGCCCCATCCAAGTCGGGGTCTGGCTGACAGATGGGAACACAGGAGCCACGTGCATGGCCTGGAGGCCAGGCCAACAGGACGAGCACCTCCAGCCTTGGTCTAGCTCTCCAACTGTGACATTGTAGTTTATAGGGGACCTAGGGCAGGTGACTGAATGTAATGGGGGCCTCAGATGGACATCAAAGCTAAGAAAAAGGGAAAAATACATGTCAGCTTCACTTGCTTTCAGGAATTAATGCTTTACGGATTCACTTTATTCCCTGTGTGTGTGCTACGTGTGTGCATGTGCCTGTATGCGTACATGTGCTGTGCATGTGCATAGGTATGTGCACCGGCACACGTTAGTGTGTGCGTGGGTACACGCGTGCGTGTGTGTTCATAGGCTAGTGTGTGAATATATTTGTGCTGTGCGCATGCGTATGTTTGTGTGTGTGCTGTGTCTACCTTTGCGCACACCTGTGTGTTTTCTGCAACCACTTGCAAGTTGATTGCAGACTGAATTGTGCCCCAGATATGTCCGCACGCACCTGCTCTAACAATCCTGCGTAGCCACGTAAAGTTCAGAGATCGCAGGGATTTAAATGGATGGAGCAGGATGTCCTCACACAGGGTCTGTCTTCCAGTGACTGTCACTGTCTGAGTGACATCCTTCACACGTTCTTTAAGCCCCATTCAGGGTCCAGTTTAGACCCCATTACATTCAGTCACCTGCCTCAGGTCCCTTAATGCTACAATGTCACAGTTGGAGAGCTAGACCAAGGCTGGAGGTGCTCGTCCTGTTGGCCTGGCCTCCAGGCCATGCACGTGGCTCCTGTGTTCCCATCTGTCAGCCAGACCCCGACTTGGATGGGGCACCACATGTTTCATCACAGGGTCCCATCGCCCAGTCAAGGGGGTTCATTCTCCCCAAACGGAGCATCAGGAGTGGGGGAGTGGGTGACATTCCCCACTGAGTCTCCTTCATGTGAGACCCTGTGCTATTGAAAGAGCAGGTGCCCTGCCTTTTGGGGTGCGGGGCTGGGGGGTGGCATGTGGCCCACGATGGGTAGGCTGGTCCCCGGGTGGGGCGAGCCAGTGTGCAAGGAGCTCCGTGGTGGGTTCTCCTCTCCAATGGCTTCTGTGCCCCTACCTCTCCCCGTACCTCCCCTCGAAGATATCACGGTGCCCGGGACGGGAGCCGTGGGAGCCGTCAGCCACTGCCCCCTCTACACACACACAGATACACACACACACACACACACACACACGCACGCACACGCACATGGTGCAGGGAAGCAGGGCCTGAGCGCGGGGCTCTCAGCGACCCTGAGCACCCCGCCCGGAATCGGCCAGTGGAATGGACAGACAGGCTCTCCTGGCCCGCACCATGCAGAACTGTCCTGCCTGGGCCTCCTGTGCGGCCGCCTCCTTCTGGAAGCCTGGGAGGCTGCAATCAGGCCACTTCTTGCCTGGCCTGGCCGCAGACTGGGCTGCACTCTAAGAAGTTCTTGCATCACATGAGGATCCTGACCATCAGGTGGCCAGACACACTGGTAACATTTCTGTTTTGCCTGTTGAAATGTTTAATGACAACGATATTGTTCAGTTTCCTGATGTGGGTGTCCAAAGATGAGAGACCCATATGTGTGATCTGTACCTCCTATGAGCTCAGCCCTAAGCTAGTTGAAACATGATCAAGTCCTGTCTACATGGTAAATTTAGACCTCTCCATGTGCTGTCTACTGTTTATGTTTAGAGCTGACCATGTGTTGTCTATAATAAGAAGATTTAGACCTGACCATGTTCCGTGTATGCTAGGAGTATGGAGAGCTGGGAAGAGAGCCGGCCTGGCCTCAGTACTGGGAAGCTCCGTGCCTGCATTTGAAAGTCAGTGCTTAGATGTCTGGGTCTGGAGCCGAGGTGGGCTTGTCTAGGTAACACCCTCTCTTCTGACTGTGGTGACCTGGTCCTCCCAAGGGCAGTGCTATGGGCAGGGCCTTAGTCCTTATTCCTGCAAGGTTCACCTTCCTTGGGGCTCGTGGATAATCCTCAGGAGGGCTACCTGCTGATTATTCCAATTTACCAGCACGTGCATGGTGCGAAGGGAGGCAGGTTTAGCTGGTGAATTGATTGCAGGGCACGCAGATCGGGCAAAAGGCCGATGGGTAACAGCTGAGGCTGCTGCTGAGCTCTCCTTCCTGTCTGCCGTCCCTAGTCAGCAGCGTCCAGAGCTGCCCTTCGGCTTTCAGCCCTGCTGTCCTATGAGTTTTCTCAACAAGTAAGTGAGACAAGAAAGTGAGACTGTGCCTGCCAGAACCAAGTAATGTGTTCAACTTTAGCATGAAAGCTTTAAAAAGAGGTAAAATCACACAGAACCAAAGTGAAAAGAGGAGGACTTCTGTGGGACAAGTGTGGGGACAGGAGACCCACCTTACACTTTTTCTCATCCCAGCAGGGCCCAGGAACCCAGCTTGTTTCCAAATTAGGGAGCCAAGAGCAGAGCTATGGTGCCCTGACCAAGGGGACATGTGACCCCAGGTGCACGGTCTGGTGAGGTGAGGTCACCCTGGAGGATGTGCACGTGTGACCCCAGTTGGGGGAGTCTGTGGAGGGCAGTTCACCCTGGGACTGTGGACATGTGACCCAGGTGGAGGGGTCTGAGGAGGTGGGGTCACGTGTTGAGAGAGAACGTGTGACTTTAGGTGCAGGGTCTGGGGAGGTGGGGTCACTGTGGTGAGTGTGGATGTGTGACCCCAGCTATAGGGTACGGGCACTGTATGGGTCTCACCACATCTGCATGGGTCAGGATCACATGTATGGGGAGACCCCTATGTGCTCTTTGCCTGCAGTGTGTCTTTACCCCTTTGACATTTCCAACCTCTGCGTTAAGGGTGTTGCCCTGATTAACTGGTGGTTCCTTTTCTTCCCTTAATCTTGTCGCATTCATATGAGGTCATGCATGTTTGAGTGGGGTGCTGCTCTGTGTGCTGGTGAGTGACAATGTTCGGTGGTGTCATATGAATATCATAGCATATCATATGTCTAATCTATGGGGGTCACCACTGCCTGGGTCTCCCTGGACAGAGGTGAGGTGAGCACAGACTAGGCCCCTGTGAGAACGGTCTCCCATGTGCCATGTGAGGGCACCGTGATGGCCCCTAAGGTAGGGGAATGTGTTTGGGTCTCCGACATTTGTGATGAACGGGAGTCGAAATGGACTCTGATTTAAAAAGACATTATTTTATGAATTTAAGTGAAATAAAACACACGTCACATACCCTTTACCATCGTCACCATTTTAAGTGCACGTTTCTGAGGCATCAGATCTATTCACTTTCTCGTGGAGCCATCACCACCACGCCTAGAACTTTTCATCTTGCAAAACCAACATTCCACAACCATGAAAGTCTCACTCCCCATCCCCTCACACTGGCCCTGGCACCGATGTCCCCTTCAGTCCCTGAGTTGTGGACTCCAGGGCCCCCACTGGAGCACAATCCTGCAGTGTTTGCTGACGGGTCATTTTGGAAGAGCTGACTTTCAGTCTGAGGCTCTGCCTGTTTGCATCTGAAGAATCTGCATTTAAGGAGGGGATGTATGAGGAAGGGGCGTAGGAGGGACAAAGGTGTCCGGGATGCAGTTGAGTCAGGACCTGATCAGCTGCCTTTTGTGTCCTCTGGTCGCATCTCTTGGTCTGGGCCTCATCTGCATCATCACTGTCCCCGCTGGCACCCCTGGGTGTTGTTGTCTGAGTGAGATTCCCCTGGTGCCCCTGCTCTCCTCCCCTCCTCCTGCTGGTTGGGGAGCGAACTGCTTGCTGGGTGGTCTCTACTCCTGAGGCAAGAAGGACCCTGTAGCATGGACCTGCAGAGTGTGGGTGTGGTCCCCACAGCATGGTGCCCACATAGGACACAACATCGGGGCGTGACAAGTGCTAGGTTGCCTCATCACTGACAGGGAATGTTGCCAAGATCCTGCTCGGGAGGGCGTGGTGTGGGTGGCCTGGGACCCCAGAGGTCCATTAAACCAATAATGGCCCATTCCTATCCTGGAGCTTGGAGAGTGCATCCCCATGGGCTCCAGATTCACCCCTCATCTCAGCCATATCCCTCTGGCCTGTCTTTGAACTCAGGAAAATGAGCTCTCTTGTCTACAACATAGGCCTGGTCCTGTTGGTATTAGGATTCTTTAATTTAGGCGTCCTGGGATAGCAGCCCTTTTTAGGCCTGAGAAGGAACAGCTCAGGAGTGTACAACAATTTCAGATGAAACTAATATTCTATGACTCTCTCTAACTCCGTGGTTGTTGACTTCTATTAGTCATTATTCTCCTGGTTTTAGCCCTGATGTGGGGATTACAGAGGAGCCAACATTTAAATCTTCATAATCTGTGTATTTGTAGCTTCAGTATCATTACTGACCCATCGATTTTATGGTTTGGGAAGAGTTATTGATTTCATGTATCATGTAAAGGATTCACAATGATGATAGAGCAATTAAGATTACAATAATGGCTGATAAATTGTTCACATTTTCTCTACCTGTGCATCTATTATATGTATATGAGTTAGTTTAGTTGTCAATGTTAGAGAAATAATATAGAGAACTAGTTTCAAAAATCACTATTAATGTGTGATGATGAGAATGTAAATGTTCTTCCATAATCGGTGATGTTATATCTTGAGATCCTAGGTGAAATTGATATGCCTTCGTGATATACAGGATTTTAGCCTCTGATTTAAGTTTGACAAAGCTACATCACTTTTTACTTTTCTCTCATTTATTGAGAAAGACATAATTGTTATGGTGTTGGCTTGAAAGTGGTTGAAAAGGACTTGAGACCTTCCTTATTTTATATTTACATAGGTAGGATCTTGAAACATAGGATATGGTGGAGGGCATTTATGTAACAATTCTAGGTTAGGAGTATCAGTTTCTAGTGCTTAGCCTTCTTGTTTAGATGCAAATGCTTTTCAAAGTATGAAGATTATGATTAGCATTACTGCTGCTATTGAGATGAGTGAGCCAAAAGACACAATATTTCATGTTGTGTGTGCCTCCGAGTAGTGAGACTAAAGTAATGACATTCCTGAGAGGCCAGAAAGTGCTGCGGGAAGTCATATTTACTACTACAAATATACGCGTGAAGTGACTTTTTGCTCATGCTGAGTTCACTGTGTAACCTGAGAATAGTGGGAATCCGTGTAGGAAGCCTCCCGTAATAGTGAAGCCCGCTCCCATGGACATTAGATCATGGAAGTGTGCTGCTACATAGTATGTATCCTGGAGGATAGTGTCCGGGGATGAGTTCACTAAGATGATTCCTGTGAAACCTCCTACTGTAAAAAGAAAAACTAAAGCCTAAAACTCATAATATATTGGAGGTCATATAATATTACCTCCGTGAACAGTTGCTAACCAGGGACTTCCCTGGTGGTGCAGTGGTTAAGAATTTGCCTGCCAATGCAGGGGACACGGGTTCGAGCCATCGTGTGGGAATATTCCACCTGCCGTGGAGCAAAAAGCCCATGTGCCACAACTACTGAGCCTGCCCTCTAGAGCGTGAAAGCCATGCTCTGCAATAAAGAAAGCCTTTTCAGTGAAAAGGCAATGCACCGCAGCGTAGAGTCGCTACTGCTCACTGCAACCAGAGAAAGCACACTCCTGTAGGGATAGAAGCAATTATGGTAGCTTTTGCAAAGTATGCTCCTGAGTGGACAGCTCTCCCTATGGTAAATATATGATGGGCCCACAAGAGAAATCCTAAAAAGCCAGTGGGCATGACTCATACTATTCCCAAATAGCTGAAAGGCACCTTTTGTCCTAAATAGTGTGTAATGATGTGTGAATTTATAACAAACCCTGGTAGGCCATGAATACAGACTTCAGGGTGACCAAAGAATCAAAATAGGTGTTGGTATAGGATTCGGCCTCCTCCTGCAGGGTCAGAGAAAGTAGTGTTGAGATTTCTATCTCTTAAGAGTATGGCAATTCTGGCTGCTCGGACTGAGAGTGGTAATTATAGTAATATGGCTATAGTTGGTGAAGATTAAACAAATAATGGTGTTTGGTATTGGGGTATGACTGCTGGTTTTGTATGAAAGACTATAGTAATAAAAGCAATAGCACCAAGAATTGAGGAGACACCTGATAAATGTAAGGAGGAAATGGTTATGTCGACAGAGGCTCCTGCGTGGGCCAGGTTGCAGGCTAGAGCTGAATACACGGTCCACTGGTACCAGAACAAGCTTCTACTATTGGTGATATGAGTAGGAGTAAGAACGATGGGGGAAGTAGTCAAAAATTTACATGGTTTACTCGGGGAAATGCTACCTCAGGTGTGCGAGTTATTAGTGGCCCAAGTGAGTTTTCAAACCCTGCAATATAAGGGGTACAACAATAAAGAAAATTATTACAAATGCAGGGACTGTTATGACCACGTTACAGATTTGTGCATCTCCAAGTAGCGCTCCAGGTTAGCATAGCTCAGCCTGGATTAATATTCTTAAGGTGCTGCCTGCTACTCCAGCTCAAGCACCAAATAGTAATTATAAGATGCCGATATCTTTGTGATTTGTTGAAAATAATCAACAGTGTATGAACAGAGGTAAAATGACTGAGCTAGCATTCGACTGTAAATCTGAAGACAGAGATTGAGCCCTCTTTCTCACAAACCCTGTGGTGAATCAACAAATTGAATTGTAATTTCAGAGAAGCAGCTTCAATTCTGCCAGAGATTTTCCTGCCTTTTTTCTTTTTTTCTTTCTCAAATGAAGAAGAAGCAGATTGAAGCCAGTTGACTAGAGGATTTGCCTGTTAACTAAAGTTTCCTGGGGTTAAAACTCATCAGTCTCGTAAAGATTTGGCTTAACTACAATGTTTGCTTTACATTCAATTGATGTAGGATGAAGTCTTTCAATCCTTATTTTTAGAAATTAAGTAAATTTTACTTGTTTTGGGTTATGAAAGCTCTTGGTCTGAACTAACCTAAATTCCTAGTCCAGCACGGATGGAATGGGTGTTATGTGGAGTAATTGTCTGGGTTTTATGATTAGTAATGATAGGAAGGTTATTTCTTTGAATGTTCAATGTGCTTTGTTTTTGTGTTGTTTCATGAAGGGAATACAGTTAGTGATGTGGAGTATGTTAGCTGCAAGTAGAAATATATGCTGAGCACTGCTGTGATGGCTATTAATGTTGGTAGAATGATGTTGTCATTTTCGTTATCTCTTGGATAAGTATTCATTTGGGTAAAAACCCTGATAGTGATGGACTATGTCCTAATGATACTATAATGGTGAGGAAAAGGATTGTGATGGGAGGTGTTTTACCTCATGTGTGTGATAATGACACTCTTGTAGTCCATGCTCTGGGCATAAATAATAAGAAGAGAGTACTGTTATGATATAAATTAGTATGTTTAGGATTGTTATAATCGGAATATACTTTATAACGGCTGTTATTCATCCTATATGGGCACTTGATGAGGAGGGTTTAATTTTTTCCAGGTGAGTCTGACTAAATCTCCCTCAGCCTCCAGCTATGATTTATAATATCACTATGATTAATAGTATATTTAGGTTGATGGATGGTGACATGTGGTATAAAAGTGACAGGGGTGCACTTTTGTCATATTAATAGCATCAGGCCTGCTGTTCATGGGACGCCTTGTGTGACGTGAGGCACTCAGAAGTGAAATGGGGAAAGTCCTACTTTTGTGACAAGGGCGATTGTCATGAGGGTGGATGCTGCTGGATGAAAGATTTTTGTTATTCATTGTGTTCCATGACCAGAGTATATTAGATTAATGATACTAGCCATTATAAGTAGTATTGGTGTGGTGGATTGTTTTAGGAAATATTTGTTGGATGCTTCTGTAGCTTATGGGTTTGTGTTTTTTATTAGAATGGGGATACCATTAACCAGTGTGAGCTTCTTATACAATTATATTTCCTGTGATAATGGTCAGTAGAATGATAGTAAAAACAATGAGAGTTTATTAGTACAGGAAGGATCTACGACAACATGTTGGGGGTATGGGCCTGAAGCTTACCTAGTGAACCTTAGTATATAGCATGTGCTGTAATGTGGTAACATGGAGAATATAAAATTCTTAGGAAGAATTCAATTCCAGGAATAAGAGCATTGAAACCTCTATAATTTACTCTATCACAGTAACTCTTTTGTCAGACATATTTCTTAAGTTTGTGGTGGGTTGCCTGGTATGATGACAGGTGGTGAAAACTCTCATATACATCGGGCTAATGTTAGTAGAAAAAAATTTTTATACGAGATGTAGACGTTGATCATATCAAAATTGTGGGTAGGATGCTCAAATTCATAGAAAGGAGATTGTTAGATGTGTTTTAATGATGACTTGGGGTGCATATAATTCTGGCACCTAGGGATTGTCGAATGCTCCTACAAATGGATTGTTGTGGAAATGTTTATTATAAGGAAATTGACATATTGTCTAGCAAGGAAGAGGTGAATGGGCCTGCTACATCTTCTACATTGAAGTCATATACAGGTTTTGATTCTACTTCTGTTGAATCAAGTGAGGCTTCATTGAATTTCTGCTACTGCGGAGATAATAAAATTCTGAGTAGGGGTCAGAAGAAAATAGTCATAGGTGTTCCTGTGTAATAATTACTGTTGAAAGTGTAAATGATCCATTTATCAGTAAGACTGAGAATAGAATAACTGCTACATTACTTCATATGAGATTGTCTATGCTACTGTCCCTAGAGCTCCAGTGAGTGAGTATGGTGAATGTGAAGCTCATCCAGAACTGAGGATGGAATAAATGGCTAGGTGTGATATGGCTAATATAAAGAGTATGCCTACATTTATATTAATTAGTGGCTAAGATATGGGAAGAGGAATTCATGTTGTGAGAGCCAGGGTTAAGGCTAGCATTGGGGCAATAATATATAAATTGATGCTGTTGATGGACATAGTGGGTCTTTAATAAGTAATTTGAATGCCTCAGCAATGGGTTGTAATAATCCATGTGGGCAGATGATTTTTGGCCCTTTCTGGATTTGTATATAGCTTAGGATTTTCCATTTAGTTAATATGAGGAATGCTATGGTGAATTAAATTGGGTAACTTGTGAAAGAGTGTTGATTATAAACATATTCTTAGGAAGAGGACTTGAACCAGTGCAGATAAAAGTTTCAGTTTTACATAATTACCGGGCTCTGCCACCGTAACAAACCCTGCTCTACAGTAGGGTATGTATAAATTAATTGAATGTAGATTATGTCATCATTTAGTTTGAAGACATTGTGTAAAGTAAGCCGTATTGCTCTTGTCCTTTCATACTGGAAGAAATCTGCAATAGACAGAAACCAAGCAGGATGGCTCCAGTCTGAACTCAGATCATGTGAGACTTTAATCATTGAACAAAGAGACAATTAATAGCAGTTATACCATTGAAATGTCGTGATCCAGCATCAAGGTCAAAAACCATATTGCCGATATGAACTCTAGAATACAATTACACTCTTATCCCTAGTAAAACTTGTTCCATTGATCAGTGTTTGAGAAGAACAGGTGATAAAGAATTTTGACTAGCTGGTCTAAATTGTAATCACTCAGAGGTGATTTTATTCTCTAAAAATGAATGGCACACGGGCTCAAGGTGCACCAGCTTCAGTAGTTGTGGCACGCAGGCTCAGTAGTTGTGGCCCACTGGGTTAGTTGCTCCGTTGCACGTGGGATCTTCCCAGACTAGGGATCGAACCCGTGTCCCCTGAATTGGCAGGCGCAGTCTTAACCACTGCATCACCAGGGAAGTCCCAGAATCGCCGTCTCCCTTTTAATACACCTTAAGCCCAAAGAATCCATGGAAGATTGTTACAGATAATAAGAGAATAAAATATTGTAAGGACTATAACAGAAGCATATAGTACACTGTTCATATAGACACATCCCAAGCAGTTACAAAGTATATTATAAAGGAGGCTGCAGTTTGCAAAGAACAACATAAATTATACCCACAAACTCCCAATATTTCCTGAATCGTTGCAATCTGAAACCCTATTGTAGGAAGCAGAACATTCCAGGAGACATTCTACAAATGAAGGCCTCTAAACCCTGTGGGTGGATAAGGAATTCTGGAAGGAAGGTGTCCTCACTCAAGGAGAGCATGATCCTATACTTTTGTCACATCACATCCCTGTACAATTCCCATTGATCTCGGTCCAGGCATTCCCAGTTCTCTTGAGAGAAATCTATGGGCACATCCTGGGATGTCAGCAGTCCCTGAAATTAAAAGTACACATGACATTTGGCCACGGGAAGAGTTCATAATGTGACGCAAGAAGAAAAGAGCAAATTAAGAGAACTGGTTTTAATTTAGAAGAGTGTCTTCAATCATCCACTAATATATATATATACATATATATTTTTTTTCACAAAGTAACTTTCTCTATTTCTAACTACAAAAAAGAGTATGTCATGTGATCCATAAAACTAGTATAGAGACTATAGTCATCTGGAAAAGAAATGATAAAATGGTGGTTTCAACACGGACATATGCATTTTTGAGTGTTTTATTTATATCAAACTGGATAAAATGTGCGTATTTCTCAGACAGAAAAGACATGTCGAGGTAGAAATGTATCTTTCAACTATTCATGGGTCCACAAGTACACTGGAGAGAGTGTAAAATTGCAGATTCTGATACAGTAGGGCCGGTGGGCCTGAGTTCTATTTTTTAAACGAGCTCATTTTTAACTAGTGATGCCACAGTCTCTGATTCATTAACGACAATTGTGAATAGCAGAGACATAATAAGGAAAGGTAAACATTCATAGTTAACTTCTAACTTCAAGTGTGTTATGGATTTCCCACGTTTAATAGGATAGTAAGCACAGCAGCAACCACCATTTGTGAACATTCACTGTAGACCGTGTGTATCTTTCTGACTTTTTGTGTAGGATTGCAGGTAAAAGGCCTGTGCTGCGGCCACAGTGGGCGGGGCCCTCAGGCCGGGCCGCCCCTCCAGGCCCCCCGACGGGGCCCTGAGCTCCTGGCGGCTCCTCCCCCGGCGCCCCGCCCCCTCCCAGGAGGCCTCGGGGCAGAACGGCCCCACCCACTGCGCCCGGAACGGAGCTCGCGTTTCCTCAGAGCTGGAGCTCCCGGCTCGGGGTCTCTTCCCTCCGCCGTCACGGAGCTGCCCCGGAGCCCAAGGGGAGGGCGGCCTCACTGACGCTGCCGGCTGCGGAGGGGCCCCGGCGGCCGAAGCCGCGACAGTCGTGGGGACGGCGGGCCGGGTAAGTGGGTCTGGTGCCCGGGCGGCCGCGCAAGAGCAGCTTCTGAGGGGAAGGGTTTCGCGGCCACCCGCCGCTGCTGTGCAGAACGAGCGGCCTCGGGGTCTGGTCCCGGGGAACTTCGGCGCCTCCTCCCGGCCCTGCCCTCGGCCTGGCTCGCGGGGCCCGGGGGGCGTGGGGAGAGGGCGGCTGAACGTCCTGAGGGGACACGGGGCGAGGGAGGCGCAGGGTCCGGCCGCAGCGTCAGCGACCCTCCTCCCGACGGCGGGGAAAGCGGCGAAAGTTCCTCCCGAGGCTCCCAGGCCTCTTGTTCAGCCGAGGCCCTGTGCGCCCCTTCGTCCCTGAGCTAAAGCACCGGGGGGGGGGGGGAGGGGACAGGGCGGGGGGCTGGCGCAGGTGATGGGGGACGGGAAAAGGTGATTGTCAGCTAAGGAGAACCTGCTCTCCCAGGTTCTACAGGAATGCAGGGCTTTCCTTATGCGAAGATGCCGGAGTCAGGCTCACGAATTCCTTCCTTTGATATGCACCTCAGCTCTCTGGGGCCTGCATTCTGTAATTGCACATCCTGAGTTCCTCAGGGCCTGCCCGCTCACATTGGAGAGGATGACTGTGGCATCTTTTGTTTACTGAGATGGCAAGAAATATTCCATTTCTCACAGGCTTGAGGGGCAGACAGTGAAGAAGCGTCGGAGAGTCTCACTTGGCATGTACTTTGGTTTACATATAGATAATAGTTATACTTACTTAACTGTGCTAATAGAGGCTCTGGAGTACAATCAACTTGTACTACTGCCCTCTATGTATTAATTTCATCAATATCATAAGATAAATGCCTGTAGAATTGACTTAATCCAGTTAAATAGCATAATGATTTTTAAAGGAAACATAATAGAAATATAACAACAAAACCTTTACCACTACAGGCTGGGTCTGGAACAAGGTAAATAAATGTTCCATTGTTAAAATATTGAAAGAGTATTCAATAGAAATATCAAGAAAAATGACAAATAATAAGGGCAGCAGAATGTTGAAATGTTCTATCTTTATCATTAAAGTGGCAGAAAATCATTTATGAGCAGGCACTGGGGCAGAAGATGCCTGATTTTATATCTTTGTCATATTTGTGCAGTTGTTTCAAGAAGTAACTTAAAGACACAATGGAAAAGCCAGGAGGTTTGTGCCTGAGATCATGTTGATGTGAAACCCGGGATGGCCGCCTTGTGCCAGGTGAGTTAAGTTTACCTCGCAGGTAGACCCCAGAGCTCCTGAGAAACAAGGGCTGGAATTTTTCTTCTGCGATGAATAGGAGCTGTTGAGTCCAGTTCATTGAGCAAGGAGTAGGTCTTGTCTATTACATATTTGGTTTTTGGAACGGTATCTGTGCTAATTTCAAACTCTTGTTTTATGAAAACCCCCCCTCACCTTTCCCCTGAAGCAGGCATAAGTGTGTTTTCTAAAAGCGTGACTCTGTTCTGTTTTAATTCAGTTCTTTGTAGCCATGTTTACATTCCCTCTATAAGTGATATGTTTTGATAAATTTCTTTTTCTGTGTGACCTTTTTCACTTTGAATTATCGTACCTAAATCCACTCATTATGCTGCTACTAGCCTTATGACATTGATTTCATGGCTGAGTGATATTCCATTGTACATAAGTTTCACAACTTCTGTATCCATTTTTCTCTTTCCTGGGATATGGAACGGGTACCGAAGTCGAGGTTCTTGTAAACAGAGCAGCCCTAAGCTTTGGGGTGCCTGTGTCTTGTTGATTTTTAGTCTTCCCAAGATATACGCCCATGAGTGGAAGTGCCCTATGCTCTGTAGCTCTGTTGTTTAGATGTTTTAGGAAACACCATACACTTTTGTAGAGTGTCTGCGGCAATTTTCATCCCGCCCGTCAGCATAACAAGGTTTCCTGTTCTCCATGGCCTGTCCTGCATTTGTGGTTTTTTACACTTTTTTCAGATGGCCGTTTTGACCGGGGGGAAGTGAGACTTCTTTGTAGTGCTGATTTGCTCTCCCAGCTTGCTTGGTTGGCCAAAACGTGTGTATGCTTTTTTACCTGAATATATTCAGGAAGGAACACATACTCCCTTTTTGGCCAACTGCATCATTGTCCAAGTTCTGCCGCTTTTCATGTGCTTTCAAGGAAACTCCAATCTACCTCTTGAAATCTGTTTCCTGCAATTCTGCCTTGCTTTCAAATCCTCTTCGTTGCCTTAACTCAATGTATTTTTGGATGGTAGTTGTCATTTATCACTGTGCAGGTTTGTGAGTTGCAGTGCCCCTGAGCTCCATGTTTCAACTGCCCTTTTTGTGAGCTGGCCCAGAAAACCACAGCATCGCCTCAGGCCCTATCCTGGTTTCGGGGCGTCAGGCTGAGCCTTTGGTGAATTCTTCTTCGTGATGGGAAATGAGAGTAACATGTGCCCGACCAAACACCTCCAGCGAGTCTCTCATTGGTTCCCCCTTTTCCCGTTCATCCTCGGCACATATTGCAAACTGTTCGAAACAGGAGGTTAAAGGTGCTGATTCTCCAAGTGGGGAGATTGTTAGTAAAGCGGCTGGAATGGTGAACCCGAGCACCAGGAGATGAAAAATGAGGTGCGCTGTCGAAACCTTTCATGATCACACGGTGTATCATCCTCTGGGCTTCCCATGCAGCTTTTAGCTGTAGGAAGGTTGCGTTGCACCTGGAGAGTTGGGACCCATGGAATGGGTAGCACACAGTATTACTTTAAAGGGTCTGCATTTGCTCACTCAACCTCACCAATCCTCTCAGTCCCAAGAGTGTCCAACCTTATGTCTCATCCTGCTGTGTGTCTAGGTGTGTTCAATCCATGTTGCATCATAGCCCCTGAGCAAAAGTTATAAGGGTTTTTATGTCTGTCACTGTCTTTTTCTACTATTGTTATATTGGTTACAGCTGATTTTCAACGCTGTTTGTTGCTGTTCTACATCCACTTGATTCACGTAGAAACAGACATCAATAAATTCTTTTTCAGATTCTTAACAGTCGTATAGAATTTTTTCTGGTGACTTGAGTGTGCTGAGTGCAGTTCTTTGAGGTTCTGTGTAGGCCTCGTCTATTATCAATTTGGTATTTGGAACGGTATCTTTGCTAATTTCAACCTCCTGGATAATGCCTCACCCCTCCCCACCTTTCCCCTTTGGCAGCCTTATGTGTGTTTTCTACATATTTGACTATGTTTCTGTTTTGTAATTTGTTTCATGTGTAGCCATTGTTGATTCTACCTTTAAGTTATATCTTACGATATGTGTCTTTTTCTTTCTGACTTATGTTACCTAGAATGATCTTACATAACTCCTCCTGAGTTGATGCAACTGGCCTTATTTCATTGATTTCCTGGCTGAGTTATATTCCACTCTACATATGTACCACATCTCTTTTATCCATTTTTTCCTTCCAGGTATATTTAGGTTTTATCCAAGTCGAGGCTCTTTTAAACAGAGAGGCGGTAAACGTTGGGGTGCCTGTATCCTGACGATTTTTGTTTTTCCCAAGATATTCGCCCATGAGTGCAAGTGCCCTATGCTCTGTAGCTCATCTGTTTAGATGTTTTAGTAAACACAGTACACTTCTTCAGTGTGCCCGTTGGCAATTTACATTTCCACTATCAGCCTCACAGGGCTCCCTTCACTCCTCGCCCTGTCCTGCATTTCTGGTGTTTACACTTTATGAGGATGGCTCTTCTGACTGATGCGAAGTGTGATACTTTTTGTAGTATTGATTTGCAATGCCCACCTGTTTGGTTGGCTAAAAAGGGTGTATGCCCTTTTCTTGAATATATTCAGGAAAAAAGCATACGCCCTTTTTGGCTAACTGCACCGTTGGCGATGTTCAGCCCCTTTTTTGTGCTTTCATGATGAGTCCTTTTTACCTCTTCAAATCCCTTTCCTGCCATTCTCCCTTGTTTACAATTCCTTTTCGGTGACTTCCCTCAAGACATTTTTCAATGATAGATATTTTCAACTCTGCAGTTTCGTGAATTTTAGTGATCCCGAGTTCCATTTTTCAACTTGTGTTTTTTGGAACTGGCCACAAAATAGTGGGATTTCCTCAAACCGTATTCTTTTTCCATGGGCAATCTTAGCCTTTGGTCATTTCGTCTTCCTGATTGGAAATGAGAGTGACATGTGCCTGTCCGAACACCTAGGACTTTTCTCTCATTGTTTCTCATCCTTCCGCTTCATCCTCTGGACAAATTCCAAACTGTGCGCAACAGGAGGTTGAAGGTGCTGACATCCCCAAGTGGGGAGATTGTTAGGAAAGACGCTGGAGGGGTGAACCCGACTCCCTGGAGATGAGGAGATGAGATGCCTTTTCCAAACTCTTCCCGATCAAATGGTGTACCACCTTCTGGGTGTCAGAGTCATGTTTTAGCTGTAGGAAGGGTCCCGTGCATGGTAAGAGAACACCAGGGATGTTTCCAAATCAGTGTCTCCCTGAACCCTAAACTGGGGAATTTTACGCTATGGCTACACGTATGTTCATTAAGGGCCTTGGGCAGTAGGCAGAGTCCGAACTTAAGATGATTAAAGTCTTCAGGGTCAGAAGCGCTGACCATCGGCCTCCCTTAGGGTACATTGTATCTGTCATTGATAGATGATGTCAATAAAAATATCTATTCGTTTTCAGATTATTTCCGCTTCTAGGTATTACAAAATATTGAGTGTAGTTCCCTGTGCTGTACAGTAGTTCTGTGTTGATGATCTATTTATACATAGCAGTGTGTACGTGTTAATCCCAAACTGTTCATTTATCCCTCCCTGCACCTTTCCCTTTTGGTAATAATAAATTATAAGATTTTATGCTTCTCAGAAATGGGGGAGCTGAAAGAGAGGTATCATTTTCAATGGAAAAGCATTCAAAACTATATTGAAGCTTCAGTCAAGATTATTCGATGTACATCCTTGGAAAGAAATCACTTCATTTCTCCAATGTTGACCTGACAAATAAGACAATCCCCTTCACTGAACTTGCCTATACTAAAGTGATGGAAATATCAAATGGAAGTGTTGGAAACATCTTATTTTACCTGAGCCTTATACACGGCTCTAGGTTAATTACAGTTTGGCTCACACATCTGTTCATTGAAGTTACAATGTTCTCAATTTCTGTCACTGATCCTGCAGAGTGGGCCCCAACAAGGGTCCCCTGCCCCGTGTCATTGGAGCCAAGAGAACGAGACTGAGTTTGGTTCAGAAGCAAAGGAAACTTTAGATTCTGATCAGAGAACGGGGAGAGGTGAGAGCGTGCGCTCCCCCGAGGGCTGTGGGCGGGGCTGCTGTGTGGGGATCCAGGCAGCATCAGCGGGACGGAAGGGGCGGAGTCTCGAGGGCCGGGTTGGCTGGAGCTCAGGCTCCATGTCGCAGAGTCTGCATGGGGCCCCGCGAGCTGAGGTGTCGGCCCAGCCATTTTGCACCAGGAAATAGGTTCTGAAGTGCCGGGTGTGGGACCTCTGCATGTGGAAACCTAGGAGCAAGTGAAATTAGACAAAGCACAAAGGAATAAACGTTAGACTTTACTTTATTGCCCGGATTCTATTTTTATCTCCCAGGATTTTTTCATGGGCTCTGCCGGTGACAAACCCCTCCTCTGCCTTTTGTCCCATTCCTCATTGTTGGGGCGCTGAGGGTGCAGACCCCGCTTCTGTAACTGCTTCGTGCTGAGTCGGGAGGCCTCATACCCGGGGGGAGGGGCAGAACTTCTCCCCAGCAGCCTCCAGGTGAGGTTGACTGTCCCCAGGGCTCTTCCCTCACTGCTCGTCCGCCTGAGCCCCAGCATTTGAAGTGTTATAGATTCTAATGACCTTTAAGGGTGCAGGAAAGAGATGCGCAGAGACGCTGGGGGGGCCGGTTTTACCCCGCCCACATTTGTTCGGCCACCTTAGGCAGACGGTTTCTGCCAGCCTAGATGCTCTGACCAGTAGTCTGCGCTTTCTTCAATTAGGCCCCTGAATTAACGTACAAACAGCACCAGGTGTCAGAACCCTGCCTGCTCAACTCCCACACAGTCCAGGGCCGGTGGTGATCCAGACCCATGACGGCCACTGAGTCAACGGCCTTTTCAAGTAGCCAGGAGTGCAGCCGGTCTCATGGCCGCCGCCGTCACCGCGGTGTCTGTAGGCGTTTCTATGGTGACAGCGTTATTTAGGGTTCCCCCGCCAAGCTTATGAGCTCCGCTCTGGGTGCAGTAAGTCCTGCAAGCAGTAGTCTGCTCTTTTGGGGCACGCTCTTGTTGTTTTCTGAGAGAAGATCCACGTCAAGTGATGGTCACACGGGTCATCATGGGGACCCGTTGCCCCCAGTTGTCCCTCTGGAGGTTGGAGTTGGAGGGCTTCCTCACTCGAGGTCAGTGTGCCCACGGAGCGATGCCTGCAACTTCAGGGCATGGTGGGTGGTTAGGATCACCGTGTGCGGTCCTTTCCCCTTAGGAGGGAGTTGGCCTTGCGGGCTGCGGATTCCAGGTTTTTAGATACCCCCAGTATCTTGGCTGGATGGGGCGGCGGGCCAAGCCCTTGGTGACCGTACTTTCTCCTACCTGGAGGGCATTCTTGCATTGTTCCATTTCAAGAGGTCCCAGTTTTTGCACTAATACTCCAAGGGCGATTCACTTTCTACCCAGAATGTAAAGGTCAAAGGGTTTAGCTAAATTAGGGAGGTCCAGGGCAAGGGTCTGAATTAACTGCTCTTTCCATTCTTGAAAGACCGCTTCTGGATTCTATGCGAACAGATCATCATCTTTTCCTTTCAATGTTTCCTATAGAGGCCCAGCTATTAGACTGTAGTTAGGGATCCAGATGCAGCAAACCCCGACCTCCCTAGGAACCCTTAAGCTGTCTTCTAGGTTTAGAAGGGGTAAGGCTGCAAATGACTTCTTCCCTTTCCTGGGATGGGCTTCTCTGACCTTCTGTGAGAATGAAGCCCAGGCAGGTCACCTTAGTCTGTGATATTTGAGCCTTTGTCTTGGACACCTTCTATCCTTTATTGGCTAGGTAGTTCAGAGGCCTCCTTAGTAGGGCTGGGGATCAGAATGTCGTCTGCATATTGAAGGAGGGTTCCCTTCTCCAGAGGTAGATCTTTGAGGTTTTAGTTAAGTTTCCCCAAAGGTGGTGCGGGAAGTTTTGAACCCTTGGGGGAGGACGGCCCAGCAGTACTGTCTTCCTTGTATGTTGAGTCCTGCCAGTCACAAGCCAAAATTTCTGTGACCTCTGGGACTAATGGAATACAGAAGAAAGCATCATGTACGTCTCATACAGAATACTATGTCCTGGGGGATGGTACAATGACCAGCAGGGTGTAGGAATTAGGAACTATTGGATGCATATCCTCAGTGGCTTCACTGACTGTCCCGACATCTTTACCAGTTCCCCAGTAGCCCATGGGGCTCTCGTGGTCAGGCCCCTCGCAGGATATACAGCTCACCTGGGCAGGTACCCAGCAGCCCACGGGGCTCTCGTGGTCAGGCCCCTCCCAGGATATGGAGCTCACCTGTGCAGCTACCCAGCAGCCCACGGGGCTCTCGTGGTCAGGCCCCTCCTTGGATACGGAACACCCTTGTGCAGGTACCACGGCAGGGCTGGGCACACAGGAACCGTGCACATAGCCCTCATTGCAGAGCACCCCCATCTCACCTGTCCCTCAGAGCTGACACAGAGCACCTCAGAGCAGGACTTGAACTAACAAACAGCAGCTCCGACAGGTCTGTGACCCTGGGCTTCACTCTGTGTGGCCTCCCTCCGCCTGGTCTTCCAGAGACTTCCACTGCAGCCGGGGCACCAGGTCTCTGTCTCCACCCACCACCCCTCCTCTCCCTGACTCCTGGGTTCCTCTTATTAGGAGAGGGTCTTCTTGAAGTTGTCTCCCACTCATGGGCCAGATAAAATGGTTAGAAAACAAGCCAGGGCTGCAGCCCCTTGTCTATCCTGACCCTCAGGACCTACACGTGTTCCTTGGAACTGACCGGTGCAGGAAGGTCCATTTTATGCAACTGTGAGCCCCTGAGGGGCGAGGAGTGGCTGACCTGGGCAGTCTGACCCGGCCGGCCAGTCCTCCCCAGGTGTGCCTGGGCTGAGGTCAATATAAACACCGCTCCAGGCAGCAAGAGCGCCTGCAGCTGTGCCTGACGCCATATTCTCTGCCCCATCGGCAGTCTCGGGGCTGGGCTGGTGGGAGGGAGTAGGGCCCACGGCTCTGTGCGTGGCCCGGTGCGAGTGGGGCTCTGGTGGACTTTCTGCAGGAGTTGCCGCGCTGCCACCTGCTAAAGAAGAGGATGTGTCACCCATACCTGCCGCTGGAATTTCTCCCCGGGCAGAGGTGAGGACGGAGAAAAGCGGTGGGCGCCGGGACAGGAGGGGTACATTGGGCAGGGAGATGGAAAGCTTCCAGAAGAGCGCCCGGGGCCAGGACCATGCTGGCTGGCCTGCAGGCCCCAAGTCGGCCTCCGTGCTGGTGTGGCTCCATGGCCCTTCCTCTAGGCTTTCAAGTCCTTGCACACATTCAGGTGTTTTAGCTGGGAAGGGTGGGAACAGTTCAGCAGCAGCTGGCCTGGGGGTCAGCTCATGTTTACTCAGGGACGCCTTGACATGGTCCCCCAGCTTTGCAATGAGGACGTTCCTTGCGGGGGGGCTGCTGGCTGCATGAGAGATGATTCCCCACCTCTGACCAACTTCAGAATTGTTTACCACTGGAGCAAGGGTTTTCCTGATAGGGTTTTCCTCTGTGTAACTAGTGGGTTCTTAATTGGCAGCGTGAACGGTGATATCAGAGGTCCCGAATCAGGATGGAAATACTTATCCCCAACTTGTACAGGCAGGCATAAAAACCTGGGGAGGCCGTGTGCAGCCGGCACCCTTAGGGATTGGCTTCCGACTGACCCCTCAACGTTCTGGTGTCCAGCCACTGCTTTAGAATTTCTGGGGCCCAGTGCTGACTCTAAGGGTTCTGTAACCCAGGCTCTGTTGGTCTTTAATGAGACCCGCACTTCCAGGGTCCCACAGAGCAGGGTCCGTGTGACTGTTCTGTGGCTTCTGTAACAAATGACCACAAGCTGGGTGGTTTAAAACAACAGGAATTCACCCTCCCCCAGTCCTGGAGACCAGACATCTGAGATCCAGGTGTTCCAGGATGGACGTCCCTCCAGAGGCTCCAGGATAGGGCTCTTCCTGCCTTTTCCAGCTTAGGGGGGCTCCAGGCATCCCCAGGCTTGCGGCTGCAGCCCTCCTGTCTCTGCCTTCACGTAGCTTCTCCTCTATGTTTGTGTTTCTCCTCTTTTGTCTCATAAGGACTCTCTCAATTGGATTGGGGGCCACGCTAACCCCAGATGGCCTCACCTTGAGACCCTTAACTACATATACAAAGACGCTTTTCCCAGATATGGTCCGGTTCCTGTGTTCTGGGGGGAACATATTTTGGGACCAGCATTCAACCCATTACCTGTGTATAAAATAACCCTAATTTTAGGAGATTACCAAGGTCCCGTATAGATAGCAGCCAGCAGCCATGTGGGTGGGGGTCTGGGGAGAATGAGGACCCTGGAATCACCTGGAAAGGATGAAGTCCTGGCTGCATTAGGTGAGCTCTTCCACCACGGGGCCCGTGGAAACAGCCACTCCACTCTGTCCGTGGAAAGGGACCCAGTGCCGAGTCCAGAAATGGTGATATTGCAAAGCTGGCTCTTCTGGGATGTCATCATCAGTAGCATCATGTAACCAGTAACTACGGGCTTGGAGGAGTCACCCTGTGGCACGTGATGACAGCACTGTCACTTTAGGCTCATCAAGCTTAGAATAGGAATGTTTGAAGGAGAAGAGTTTGGGAGATTGCGAAGCTTGGTTGTTAAGGAAACTGAGCAGGTTTGTCAAGGTAGGTTGTCAAGGAAACTTCTCCCTTAAACTGAAGGCAGGGCGGGGAGAGCTGAAATCCAGGGATCTTTTAAAGGGGCTGCTCTGAAACACCATCACCTGAGAGGTGGTCTCAGCGTGAGCTGGTGTTTGAGAAACGTGTGATGAGATGAAGCCTGACTTTCTGTGACAGCTGGGGAGGGGTTTGTAAAGCAACTTAGCGTTTAAGGCCAAGTTTGTTGCTGGAACATAGTGTCTCCCCAAACTGGGCTGAAGCTCAAGATGTCTCTGTCCCCTTCCTGTGAGAGTCCAGGGCAGGTGGGTGTCAGTTCCCAGGCTCTGCCCCCACTTTGTTTCTCCTCCCTGCTTCCAGGTGAGTGTTTCAACCAGCGGGGTGGGGTGACCACAGGGACATCGTGCCCTCCGTCCTAGGATGCAGGCTGGCCAAGGCCCTCACCACCTCCACCCCTTCCCCTTGGTAACACGAGACACTGTGCCCCAGCTGTAAGGGGTGGGAAGGCTGGGATGTGCAGGGTAGCTGTGCACAGGAAAAAGGGAAATGGGTTCTGATGGGCAGCTGTGCGGCTCTGTTGTGAGGGTCGCCCAGACACTAGCGCACAGATTCTGGGTTCTGTGAAGCTTCGATGCTCTGTGGTTCTGGAAATCCTATAGGAGATGGTCCACAGCAGGTGAAGCTAATGCTCGCAGTGGAGGTGGTGAAGCCAAAGGTCTGCAGTTCAGACTAAAGGTGCCGATGTACATGCAGGACAAAACCATCTCAGGTGAATGGACTTCAGGCACGTTTAACATGAATGCAGTCATGTTAATGCCTAGCATCTTCTATCTTGTGCCTCCTCAGGGACCCCCTCCTCAGTGCCTGGGGCTCCTGTAACTCACGTACAAGGGGATGGAGAGCGGGGTCTGTCCAGTCTGAGCCCTGTGAGTCTGCTCGGGACCACCGTAACAAATACCACAGACTGCGCAGCTTGAATAACAGGCCTATCTCCCAGTCCTGGATGCTGTCGGAGATCAAGGTGTCTGCACGCTGGCTTCTCCTGAGGCCTCGCTCCTTGGTGCTTAGACAGCCACCTTCTCCCCAGGTCCTCACATGGTCTCCCCCTGTGCCTATCTGTGTCCTAATCTCTTCTTGTAGGACATCAATCCTATTGGATTAGGATCCACCCTAGTGACGTCATTTTTACTTTGATCATCTCTTTAAAAATCCCATCTCCAAATACAGACACATCCTGGGGTCCTGGGGGTTAGGCATTCAGCATGTGGATTTGGGGAGACATGACTGAGCCTATAGCATCCTCCTTAGGAAGCAAGTGTGCCTCGGTCCTTCCTTCCCTCAAGTCATACGAGGTGAGCTAATGGCTCAAGGAGAGGCCACTCGTGCAGAGTTTGTGTCCCAGCTGGGGAACCCTTCTCTGCTCTCTTTGATCAGGCAGTGGCAGTGCCAGCCCCCTCCTGAGGTGAGCAGTTCTGGGGTTTCCTGCCGTGTCACCTGGCCTGCTGAGGTGCTCAGTGTCTGGGAACCCAGGAGTCAGCAGCCTAGTGGGGCTGCTGGGGACTCTCAGGGCCTTGGCACATACCCTAGCGAAAGTGGGGAAACTTTGGGGGATTACAGGAGGGAGAGAGTCACAGTCTCGTTTATGCTTCAGAAAGACCACGTTGGGGTGGGATGTGAGACGCACCGTGGGGCAGGGAGGTTTGTCAGGTCTGATGGAGGAACCAGGCACAAGATCGGGCTTGGGCCACGGCTGTGGGCGTAGAGGGGAATTAGTGTGGGAACTGGCCACAGGCTGTTGTCGAAATATCGGTTTCCCTGTGCACCGAGGCCGAACAGAAATACGGAGACAGGGGTTTTGGAGGAAGAGACAGATGGCTTTATTTTTCTGCCAGGCAGCAGGGAAGACACAGCTGGCTAGCACCTCAAGAACTGGGCACCCCTCTTTGAGAATCAGGGAAGATTTTATATGTGGGGCTTCTGCAGTCCAGGGTAGAGGATAAGGATCAAAGTAGTGAAGGTCTTGCATTCCTCCTTTCCTTTGCATTATTTCAAAACAGTCATCGCTGGCATCAGGTCGCCGGTAATTGGGGTCCAGCAGACTGGTAATTGCGTCCGTTTGCCTCTGGTTTATTGGCCAGTGACCTTGTTTCTGAAATGAAAAACTAGGGGGTGATTTGTTATGAGGAGCGTATAGAATCTAAGTGCGTTACATAATAAGGTTAGGGAGTGAGAAGCAGGGGCTGTAACACACACAGTGAGGGGTGATGGGTGCCGAAGGTAAATTCCATAGTGTCGGAGTGAGGTTAGCTTTGTAGAGTACAAATCTAGTTACTACAAATGAATGACAAAGTGAAACAAGGAGTGATGAGCTCTTTCAGGCCAGGTTACGCTTCTTCTCTAGTCTTTTCGCTGTCCCCTTGTTCTCAGGGCAGGGAAACTTCGTTTCTGTTTTTGATGCAACAAGACTGTGGAGGAGGAGCTGACGGTCACTGGGGCACAAGGCGAGTGGGAGCCTGGGAGGCCCCAGTGTTACCGAACCGAACGTGGGTCCGCTCGCCCGAGGGCAGCAGAGCCAGTCTACTGACACCGGGGGTGGTGGAGGAAGGTGCAGCCTAAATTGTCAAAGTGCGGATACAAGGAGGCCAGGTGGCCTGTGCTCTAAAACCCCGAGCTCCCTGAAGGATTTCAGCAAAGCAATTTTCAAGGCCAAGTGAAGGAGGGGGGTCGCAGGGTATGTGATCAGCTGGTGCACAATTCTCTGATTGATGGTGAGGTAACGGGCGGTTAACGTTATAAATTCTTAAGCACCAGGAGCTCCGGGGTTACCTGTTCCTGATCATCAAGTAGTTAATTTCTTCCACTTGGTGGTGGAGGAAGCATGCATCGGGCACTGTTATCCAGGTACTTCAGAGGGGAGCTACAGCAGAGGGTGTGGGGGAGGGGTCTGTCCTGGGAAGGCCCCACAGGGTCCTGCTCGGTTACACCTGGTGCCTGGGCTCAGCAACCTGGGAAGGTGGGGCTGCTCCTGGGTGTGGGGAGCTGCAGGATCCCAGTCCTCTGAAACCCTGCTAAGCCCCCAAGGTGAGATGGGTGTGCAGTGACTGGACGGAGGCTTCTGGCCTGGGAGAGGGGTCCGGGCTGGAAATGTCACTGGAATCATGGCAGGGAGGGAGAGGAAAGGCAAAGTGGGGGCAGATGGGTCACAGCAGACTAATGCAGGTGACTGCGGTCTTGTTGGAAGCAACTCAGAGCCAGAAAGGAGTGGCCGTCAGGGGCTCAGCTCCATTCTCTTGTTCCTTTGTAAAACCACTGTGTCAGAGTTTGAGACGCCGCCAGGAGACGTCTGGGCCCAGTGCTGCCATGGCTTCATCAAAGGGCCCAGGGGGAACACAGAACCACTGCAGGCCCCGCCCATGTCCTCACTGGGAATGAGTCCCATCGGGGCTCCTGGGCTCACAGACTTCAGGGCACCTCTGTCCTCAGGACTGGTCTTCCTCCTTCCTCTCACCTGCTGGTCAGAGACCCAGGAACCCCCAACCTGGCTCCACCCCCAGGGCCTGGATTCAGAGGCCCAGGAGCCCCCAACTTGGCTCCACCCCCAGAGCCAGGATTCAGTGTCCCAGGAATCCCCAAACTGTCTCCACCCAGGGCCTAGATTCTGGGACAGCTTAGGGGTAAGCAAGACCCTCACGCTCCTTTATTTGCTTAGGGGTGAGAATGTCTTAAACGCTGCAGTTGACTGATTACGGAGTGCTGAGTGTTTCCAGCAGGTGTGGATGGAAAGATGGGGTGCGAAGTTCCTATGTCTGCAGGGTCTTCCCGGCGTGAAGATCTGTGTGTTCCCCCCGGCCAGTCGGCATCCTCCCAGGAAGCCCAGATCCAGGATTACGAGGGCAGAGGCTCTCCCCTTGCGTACCTGTAACTTCGCACTCCCACAGCAAGGAGCCTGGCTCCCACCATCTGCCATTTATCTATGCATTGCTCCTTTCCACATTACATGTGCAGAGGTTTCAGAATTGTTAGCTACTACACCCTGGAAAGAACTTCATAAAACAAAGCCCACTGTATATATACGGGCCATTTTGCCTTTAGCCTACAGATTCCATTCATTTCCAAAGGTAACTTAAGTCAGCAGCTTTTACCCCATCCCCTACAGTGAGTTGTTTCCATATATTTCTAATACAGTTAGATTCTGTCACATGACGTATTCCATCGTGCAACATCCTACACCCTAAATAACTAAATTTGAGTAGATTATGATTGGCCCCTTGGGCTACACACATCTATGGGCTTAGACAAATGCATAGTGACAGGTATCCATCCTAGAGTATCACATGGACTACTTCAAACCCCCCACCCCATGATCTGCTTATCATCTATGTAGCTTTGCCTTTCCCGGGATGTCATCAATGGGGTCATACTGTGTGCAGCCTGCTCAGGCTGGAGTTTTCACTTAGCAGTACACGCTGAAGGTTTATCCATGTCTTTCCATAGGTGGATGGTGCATTCCTTTCTGCTGAGTAGTATTCCACTGCATGTGTATGGGAGGAAAAACAATTTTCCCTCTACTTTTCTAGGTTCTTGGTTGAGGCCCCCCCCCGCCCCTGTAATAAAAGACAGATTACCAGGAGAAAAGCAGAAGTTTAATAACATGTATACCTTCTGAATAGAGGGGGGATACCACGGAAAACTGAGTCACTCCCCAAACCATCCCCTTCAATACCGTCTTCAGCTAAAAACAGAAAAGATGCTGGGGAAGGGGGGAAGGCCAGTTATGGAAGGTTATCATGCAAAGCACAGTAAACAAGGGTATGGCTGTGTGCACATTTAAGTCAGGACTTCCCCATTGAAAAGAGTTACTTAAGATTTAATTATCCTTCTATGTTTGGTGCAAAGAGGGACATACCCTTATAAATGGAGATTTCTCTATTGTAAATGCCCTTCATAAAACGGCAATCTCAGTTTTCTGAGATTTTTTAAAAAATAAATTTATTATTTTATTTTTGGCTTCATTGGGTCTTCGTTGCTGCGTGCAGTCTTTTCTCTGGGTGTTGGCGAGCAGGGGCTTCTCATTGTGGTGGCTTTTCTTGTCACGGAGCACAGGCTCTAGGCATGCAGGCTTCAGTAGTTGTGGCACACGGGCTCAGTAGTTGTGGCTCGCGGGCTCTAGAGCACAGGCTCAGTAGTTGTGGCGCACAGGCTTAGTTGCTCTGCGGCATGTGGGATCTTCCCGGACCGGGCCTCGAACCTGTGTCCCCTGAATCGGCAGGTGGACTCTTACTCACTGAGCCACCAGGGAAGCCCTATTCTTTTTAAAGCAGACCAATAACCCTTATGCCAGAGAGACATATTTTGAGGTGGCATATTCTACTCGCCTTGACATGGATGTATCCCAATTTGCTTATGCATTCATCTTTTGAAGGATATCCTGATTTCAAGTTTTTAGCCATTATGGAAGTGCTGCTGTGCATAATTGCATCCTTGTTTGCATTTGGACATAGATTTTCAAAGCAGTTGCCTAAATACTGGAAGTATGATTGTTGGATCCCAACGTGAGACTTGTTTAGCTTTGGAAAAAACTGCCAAATTGTCTTACAAAGTGGCTGCACAGGCATCCCCCCAGCTATGAGGGAGAGTTCCTTTTGTTCCTCACCCTCTAGCAATTGGTATTGTCATATTTTTGGAGCTTAGCAGTCCCAATTGGTGTGCTATGGTGTCTCATGATTTTAATTTGTAGTTCCCTAATGGTATATGATGTTGAGCTTTTTTCTGTATGACTTTTACTATCTGTAACTTTTTTGGCAGGATGTCTGTTCAGATCACGCTGTTCATGTTCATGCTGGGAGGAGCCCTGTCTCCTCGGGACCTGCTGGGGCTTTGGCTTCAGGAACACGCGGGGCTGAGTCCACGCTGATGGCCTGGCTTCGGTACAACCCGGGGTCAAGTCCACACTAACGGAAACCGGGTCTCCTCAGGACCCGCCGAGGCTTCAGCTCTGGGACACTGGGGGGTCCAGTTCAGGCTGACATGAGCCTGATCTCCTCAGGACCTGCTAGGAGGTGATGCCGCTGAGGGAGAAGGTGAGGAAAAGTGGGGAGAAGGTTCCTGTGCAGGGCTGACCGCTGTGGGTGTCTGTCTCCAGAGGACCCAGGAGAGGAAGGGCTTGATGTGGAAAACTGGGTTTTTGGCCCATTTTGTGTGGGGTGTAGACAGTTGAATGTTGTTCTTTGGCGTGTAGTGTCTGGTTTTCCCAGCACCGTTTATTGAGGGGCCTGTCCTTTCCCTGGTGTATGTTCTTGGCTCCTTTCTTGTGAATTAACTGATCACATACCTGTAGGTTGATTCCTGGGCTCTCTGCTCTATTCCTCTGGTCTGTGTGCCTGTTTTTCTGCCAATGCCACAATTTTGGGGGACTAGCTTCATAATGAAGTGTGAAGTCAGGGAACGAGATGCCTCCACACATTCCCCTGCCTCAGGGTCGCTTTGGTTCTTCTGGGTCCTTTGTGGTTCCACACACAACCTAAGATGGTTCGTCCTGTTTCTATGGAAAATGTCATTGGACTTTTGGTAAGGATTGCGTTGAATGTGTACATTAACAGGATCTTAGCTGGAGAAACTGTCAGGGCATGACTTAAGAGCAGCATCAGGGCCTTTGTTGGGTCAACATTATGGTCTCAGTGAAAGATATGATCAGAACCTGAGTTACTAAGAACATCAAGGCTTCATTTAGGAAAAGCTTCAGGGCCTGAGTTAGGCACAGCCTCAGGACTTCACTTAAGGACACTGACAGGGCTTTCTTTGGGACAGAGTCAGGAACGTGCATAGAAATGTGGCAGGAAATTATCTCAGGAGAGTGTCCAGATTTTAGCTATTGATTTCAACAGGTCCCATGTTAGGGACAGATTCCGGGCCTTAGTGAGAGCGAGTGTGAAGGACTTATTTAGGGTTAGTCAGGGCTTAGTTAGGGAGACTATTAGGGTTTCAGTTAGGATAAGATGCAGGATATTAGCTTGGGACAGAGTCAGGTTGCGGGCCAGGGATAGCGTCACGAAATGACCCAGGAGAAGCGTGAAGACCTTCGTTATTGAGAGCCTCAGGGCCGTAGTTAGGACCAGCGTGAGGGCCTAAATCAGGACCACTGCCAGGGCTTCCTATACAGACACCGTCAGAGCATAAGATGGTACAACCAAAGGGCCTAAGTGAGGCTTATCTTTAGGGCCTGAGTTCGGGACACTGTCAGGGCATGACTTAGGAGCAGCAGAAGGTCCTCTGTGGGATCAGCGTCAGGTTCTTCATTAAAGACATTATCAGGGCCTCTGTTAGGGAGAGCCTCAGGGCCTCATTTATGGACAGCATCAAGGCTAACTTTGGGTCAGTTTCAGGACCTTGGTAAGACCTGGGTCAAGATATTAACTCAGGATAGTATCAGGACTCTAGATATTGACGGCACTAGTGCCTTAGTTAGACACAGTGTCAGGGCCTGAGTTAGGAGTAGCATTATAGCCTTTGTTAGGTATAGTGTCAGGGACTGAGCTAGGAGGAGCCTCCAGGCCTAAGTTTGGGACAGATTCACAGCCTCGGGACTAATTTCAGGGCGTTATTTAGGGACAGCATCAGGGATTTAGTTAGCATAACAGGAGGAATTCCTACAAGCACCCTTTAAGCCAACACACGCAGATGCAGAAGTAAACCATGCACGCTGGTATAAAGGAATATTCCACAGAAGTTGAGTACATTTTGTTTAAGGTGCGTAAGAGTTTAAACATTATTTTTTTCAGAAAACTATATTCAGAAGATGAAGGAATTTCATCCTAAAGAATCTCTTTAGCTAAATTTAACATTAGCAAATGAGAAGTTTACGTTCAGGTCTAGGGCTAGTGTCAGGTAATGACCTAGGTTTGGAAACAAGCCCTTAGTTACGTAGAGAATCAGGGCCTAATTTAGGACCTGTGCCAGGGCTCCGGGTAGGGACAGTGTCAGAGCCTGATATAGGGAGAATGTGAGAGCCTGAGTGAGGCCTAGCGTCAGGCACCTAGATGCAGACACTGTCAGGGCATGACTTAGGAGCAGCATCAGGGCGTTTGTGGAGTCAGCATTCAGATCATAGTGAAAGACATGAGCAGGGCTTGAGTGAGTCACAGAATCAAGGCCTCGGTTAAGGAAAGCTCCAGGGCCTGAGTTAGGCACAGCCTCACGTCTTCAGTTAAGGAGAGCGACAGGGCTCTCTTTGGGACAGTGTCAGAACCTTGGATAGAAATGTGTCAGCATATTAGCTCAGGATAGTGTCCGGATTTTAGTTATTGATTGCAGCAGGACCCATGTTAGGGACAGATTCCAGGCCTTAGTGAGAGATAGTGTCAAGACCTTAGTTACTGAGAGCATCAGGGCCTTCTTTAGAAGCAATGTTAGGGCTTCGTGTAAAAATAGCATCACGGACTGGCTTCGGGCGAGCGACAGGGCCTGAGTGAGGCCTAGCGTCATTCCTGTAGGTGGGGACACTGTCAGCGCGTGACACAGGAGCAGCATCAGTGCCATTGTTGGATCAGCATTATGGTCTTCGTTAAAGACATGAGCAGGCCTTCTGTTAGGGACAGCGTCACGGCTTACTTAGCGATATTTTCAGGACCTTAGTAAGAGATGGGATAGTAAATTAGCTGAGGATAGTGTGAGGACTTTAGATATTGATGGCATCAGGGACTTAGTTAGGGACAGTGTCAGGCTGTGAGTTAGGCCTAACATCCAGGCCTTAGTTAGGGACAGTGTCACGGCATGGGGAACCAATTCAGGTCCTGACGTCGGCACAGCATAAGGGCTTCAGTTAGCATAAGAGGCAGTACATTAGCTAGGGACAGGGTTAGGGTAAAGTCTAGGGATTGTGTCAGCAAATGACCTCGGGATAGTGTCAAGACCTTAGTTACTGAGAACCTGAGGGCCTTATTTAGGACCACCATCAGGGCCGGAATTGGGCAAGAAACAGGGCCTGAGTGAGGCCCAGCTTCAGGCTCCTAGCTGGAGACAGTGTCAGGGCATGACGTCGAAGCAGCATCCGGGCCTTTGTTGGGTCAGCATTCGGGTCATAGTTAAAGATATGAGCAGGGCCTGAGTGAGTCAGAGAATCGAGGCCTCCGTTAGGGAAAGCTTCAGGGTCTGAGTTAGGCACAGCCTCTCGTCTTCATTTAAGGACAGCGACAGGCCTTTCTTTGGGACTGTGTCAGGTCCGTGGATAGAAATGTGTCAGGATATTAGCTCAGGATAGTGTCGGGATGTTCATTATTGACTGGAGCACGGCCCATGTGAGGGACAGATTCTGGGCCTTAATGAGAGATAAGGTGAAAGTCTTAGTTAGGATCCATGAGCGCCTTAGTTAGGGAGAGTATTAGGGTTTCAATTAGGATAAGATGCAGGACATTAGCTTGGGACAGACTCATGATCCGAGCCAGGGATAGTGTCAGCCAATGACCTGGGTTGGTGTCAAGACCTTAGTTACTTAGAGAATCGGGGCCTAATTTAGGACGTGTGTCAGGGCTTCGGGTAGGGACAGCATCAGAGCCTGACTTAGGGAGAACGTCTAGGCCTGAGTGAGGCCTAGTGTCAGCCCACTAGCTGGAGACACAGTCAGGGCATGATGTAGGAACAGCATCAGGGCCTTTGCTGGGTCAGCATTCGGGTCATAGTGAAAGACATGAGCAGGGCCTGTGTTAGTCACAGAATCAAGGCCTCAGTTAGGGAAAGTTTCAGGGCCTGAGTTAGGCACAGCCTCAGGTCTTCACTTAAGGACTGCAACAGGCTTTCTTTTGGAAAGTATCAGGACAGTGGATAGAAATCAGTCAGGGTAATAGCTCAGGACAGTGTCCGGATTTTAGTTATTGATTGCAGCAGGGACCATTAGGGATAGATTCTGGGTGTTGGTGACAGATAGTGTGAAGGCCTTTGTTAGGTTTAGTCGGGGCTTAGTTAGGGAGAGTACTAGGGTTTCATTTAGGATAAGATGCAGGACATGAGCTTGGGACAGAGTCAGGTTCCGGGCCAGGGATAGCGTCACGAAATGACCCAGGAAAAGCGTGAAGACCTTCGTTATTGAGAGCCTCAGGGCCTTACTTAGGACCAGCGTGAGGGCCTAAATCAGGACCACTGCCAGGGCTTCCTATACAGACAGCGTCAGAGCATAAGGAAGGTACAGCCAAAGGGCCTAAGTGAGGCTTATCTTTAGGGCCTGAGTTCGGGACACTGTCAGGGCATGACTTAGGAGCAGCAGAAGGGCCTCTGTGGGATCAGTGTCAGGTTCTTCATTAAAGACATTATCAGGGCCTCTGTTAGGGAGAGCCTCAGGGCCTCATTTTCAGACAGCATCAAGGCTTACTTTGGGTCAGTTTCAGGACCTTGGTAAGACCTGGGTCAGGATATTAACTCAGGATAATATCAGGATTTTAGATATTGGCGGCAGCTGGGCTTTAGTTAGAAACAGTGTCAGGGCCTGAGTTAGGACTAGCATTATAGCCTTTGTTAGGTATAGTCAGGGCCTTTTCTAGGGACAATGTCAGGTTCCGGGCCTTAGTGAGAAGTCATGTCAAGGCCTTAGGCAGGATTATTCAGGGCCCTAGTTACGGAGAGTGTTAGGGTTTCATTTAGGATAAGATGCAGGACATGAGCTTGGGACAGAGTCAGGTTCCGGGCCAGGGATAGTGTCAGGAAACGACCAAGAGAAAGCGTTAAAACCTTAGTTATTGAGAGCATCGGGGCCTGACTTAGGACCAGAGTCAGGCCCTAAATCACGACCACTGCCCTGGCTTCATATAAGGACAGCATCAGAGCCTAAGTAAGGTACAGCCCAAGTGCCTAAGTGAGGCCTATCTTTAGGATCTGAGTTAGGGAAAGTGTCAGGGCATGACTTAGGAGCAGCAGAAGGGCCTCTGTGGGATCGGCCTGAGGGTCTTCATTAAAGACATTATCAGGGCCTCTGTTAGGGAGAGCCTCAGGACCTCATTTTCGGACAGCATCAAGGCTTACTTTGGGTCAGTTTCAGGACCTTGGTAAGACCTGGGTCAGGATATTAACTCAGGATAGTATCAGGACTTTAGATATTGGCGGCAGTAGGGCCTTAGTTAGAGTCAGTGTCAGGGTCTGAGTTAGGAATATCATTATGGCCTTTGTCAGGTATAGTGTCAGGGAGTGAGCTAGGAGTAGTGTCAGGGTCCGAGTTACGTGTAATGTCAGGGTCTTGGTTAGGGACAGTGTCAGCGCCTGGGTTAGCACGAGTCTCCAGGCCGTAGTTAGGGAGCGGTTCACAGCATCGGGAGTAATTTCAGCGCCTTATTTATGTTCAGCATCAGGGATGATTTAGTTAGCATAAGAGGAGCCATTCCTGCAAGAACCCTGAAGGCCAACACACAAGAATGTAAAAGTGAACCATGCACGCTGCTATGAAGGAATATTCCACAGCAGTTGAGTACACTTTGTTTAAGGTTAACAAGAGTTTAAAAATTATTGTTTTAAGAAACCAATATTCATATGATGAAAGAATTTCATCGTAAAGAATCTCTTTCCCTAAACTTGACATTAGCTAAAGTCAAGATTAGATTAAGGTCTAGGGGTAGTGTCAGTTAATGACCTAGATTTGGTGTCAAGACCTTAGTTACTTAGAGAATCAAGGCCTAAAATTTAGGACCTGCGTCAAGATTTTCGGTAGGGACAGATTCAGACCTGACTTATGGAGAACATCAAGGCCTGAGTGAGGCCTAGCGTCAGCCTCCTAGCTGCAGACACAGTCAGGGTACGACTTAGGAGCAGCATAAACACCTTGGTTAGGTCAGCGAAAGGTCATAGTGAAAGACATGAGCAGGCCTTGAGTGAGTCACAGAATCAAGGCCTCACTTAGGGAAAGCTTCAGGGCCTGAGTTAGGCACAGTGTCAGGTCTTCACTTAAAGACACCGACCGGTTTGGGACAGTGTCAGGATCGTGCATAGAAATGTGTCAGGAAATTATCTCAGGACAGTGTCCGGATTTTAGTTATTGATTGCAACAGGTGCCATGTTAGGGACAGATTCCGGGCTTTAGTGAGAGATAGTGTCAAGGCCTTTGTTCGGATTGGTCAGGGCTTAGTTAGGGATACTATTAGGGTTTCATTTATTATAAGATGCAGGACATGAGCTTGGGACAGAGTCAGGTTCCGGGCCAGGGATAGCGTCACGAAATGACCCAGGAAAAGCGTGAAGACCTTCGTTATTGAGAGCCTCAGGGCCTTACTTAGGACCAGCGTGAGGGCCTAAATCAGGACCACTGCCAGGGCTTCCTATACAGACAGCGTCAGAGCATAAGGAAGGTACAGCCAAAGGGCCTAAGTGAGGCTTATCTTTAGGGCCTGAGTTGGGGACACTGTCAGGGCATGACTTAGGAGCAGCAGAAGGGCCTCTGTGGGATCAGTCAGGTTCTTCATTAAAGACATTATCAGGGCCTCTGTTAGGGAGAGCCTCAGGGCCTCATTTATGGACAGCATCAAGGCTTACTTTGGGTCAGTTTCAGGACCTTGGTAAGACCTGGGTCAGGATAGTATCAGGATTTTAGATATTGGCGGCAGCTGGGCTGTAGTTAGAAACAGTGTCAGGGCCTGAGTTAGGACTAGCATTATAGCCTTTGTTAGGTATAGTGTCAGGGACTGAGCTAGGAGTTGTGTCAGGGCCTGAGCTAGGATGAGCCTCCAGGCCTCAGTTTGGGAGGGGTTCACAGCCTTGGGAGGAGTTTCCTGAATTTAATTAGGGAAAACATCAGGGATTTAGCATAATAAGAGTTAGTTCGTTAGCATAAGAGGAGGTATTCCTACAAGCACCCTGAAAGCCAACACAGGCAAATGCAGAAGTAAACCAGGCAGGCTGGTATAAAGGAATATTCCACAGAAGTTGAGTACATTTTGTTTAAGTTCAGTAAGAGTTTAAACATTATTTTTTTCAGAAAACTCTATTCAGAAGATGAAAGAATTTCATCCTAAAGAATCTCTTTAGCTAAATTTAACATTAGCAAAAGAGAAGTTTACGTTCACGCCTAGGGCTAGTGTCAGGTAATGACCTAGGTTTGGAATCAAGCCCTTAGTTACTTATAGAATCAGGGCCTAATTTAGGATCTGTGCCAGGGCTTCGGGTAGGGACAGTGTCAGAGCCTGGTATAGGGAGAAAGTGAGGGCCTGAGTGAGGCCTAGCATCAGGCCCCTAGATGCAGACACTGTCAGGGCATGACTTAGGAGCAGCATCAGGGCGTTTGTGGAGTCAGCATTCGGGTCATAGTGAAAGACATGAGCAGGGCTTGAGTGAGTCACAGAATCAAGGCCTGGGTTAAGGAAAGCTTCGGGGCCTGAATTAGGCACAGCCTCACGTCTTCAGTTAAGGAGAGCGACAGGGCTCTCTTTGGGACAGTGTCAGAACCTTGGATAGAAATGTGTCAGCATATTAGCTCAGGATAGTGTCCGGATTTTAGTTATTGATTGCAGCAGGACCCATGTTAGGGACAGATTCCAGGCCTTAGTGAGAGATAGTGTCAAGACCTTAGTTACTGAGAGCATCAGGGCCTTCTTTAGAAGCAATGTTAGGGCTTCATGTAAAAATCGCATCCCGGACTGGCTTGGGGTGAGCGACAGGGCCTGAGTGAGGCCTAGCGTCATTCCTGTAGGTGGGGACACTGTCAGGGCGTGACACAGGAGCAGCATCAGTGCCGTTGTTGGATCAGCATTATGGTCTTCGTTAAAGACATGAGCAGGCCTTCTGTTAGGGACAGCGTCACGGCTTACTTAGCGATATTTTCAGGACCTTAGTAAGAGATGGGATAGTAAATTAGCTGAGGATAGTGTGAGGACTTTAGATATTGATGGCATCAGGGCCTTAGTTAGGGACAGTGTCAGGCCTTGAGTTAGGCCTAACATCCAGGCCTTAGTTAGGGACAGTGTCACGGCATGGGGACTCAATTCAGGTCCTGACATGGGCACAGCATAAGGGCTTCAGTTAGCATAAGAGGCAGGACATTAGCTAGGGACAGGGTTAGGGTAAAGTCTAGGGATTGTGTCAGCAAATGACCTCGGGATAGTGTCAAGACCTTAGTTACTGAGAACCTGAGGGCCTTATTTAGGACCAGCATCAGGACCGGACTTAGGGCAAGAAACAGGGCCTGAGTGAGGCCCAGCTTCAGGCCCCTAGCTGGAGACAGTGTCAGGGCATGACGTCGAAGCAGCATCCGGGCCTTGGTTGGGTCAGCATTCGGGTCATAGTTAAGGACATGAGCAGGGCCTGAGTGCGTCAGAGAATCGAGGCCTCCGTTAGGGAAAGCTTCAGGGCCTGAGTTAGGCACAGCCTCAGGTCTTCATTTAAGGACAGCGACAGGCCTTTCTTTGGGACTGTGTCAGGTCCGTGGATAGAAAAGTGTCAGCATATTAGCTCAGGATAGTGTCCGGATTTTCATTATTGATTGCAGCAGGGCCCATGTTAGGGATAGATTCTGGGCCTTAGTGAGAGATAGGGTCAATGCCTTAATTAGGATTAGTCCGGGCCTTAGTTAGGGAGAGTATTAGGGTTTCAATTAGGATAAGATGCAGGACATTACCTTGGGACAGAGTCATGATCCGAGCCAGGGATAGTGTCAGAAAATGACCTGGGTTGGTGTCAAGACCTTAGTTATTTAGAGAATCAGGGCCTAATTTAGGACCTGTGTCAGGGCTTCGGGTAGGGACATCGTCAGAGCCTGACTTAGGGAGAACGTCTAGGCCTGAGTGAGGCCTAGTGCCAGCCCACCTGCTGGAGACACAGTCAGGGCATGACGTAGGAACAGCATCAGGGCCTTTGTGGGGTCAGCATGCAGGTCATAGTGAAAGACATGAACAGGGCCTGTGTTAGTCACAGAATCAAGGCCTCAGTTAGGGAAAGCTGCAGGGCCTGAGTTAGGCACAGCCTCAGGTCTTCACTTAAGGACGGCAACAGGCTTTCTTTTGGAAAGTATCAGGACAGTGGCTAGAAATGTGTCAGGATATTAGCTCTGGACAGTGTCCTTTTTTTAGTTATTAATTGCAGCAGGGACCATTAGGGACAGATTCCGGGCGCTCGTGAGAGATAGTGTGAAGGCCTTTGTTCGGATTCGTCAGGGCTTAGTTAGGGATACTATTAGGGTTTCATTTAGGATAAGATGCAGGACATGAGCTTGGGACAGAGTCAGGTTCCGGGCCAGGGATAGCGTCACGAAATGACCCAGGAAAAGCGTGAAGACCTTCGTTATTGAGAGCCTCAGGGCCTTACTTAGGACCAGCGTGAGGGCCTAAATCAGGACCACTGCCAGGGCTTCCTATACAGACAGCGTCAGAGCATAAGGAAGGTACAGCCAAAGGGCCTAAGTGAGGCTTATCTTTAGGGCCTGAGTTCGGGACACTGTCAGGGCATGACTTAGGAGCAGCAGAAGGGCCTCTGTGGGATCAGCGTGAGGGTCTTCACTAAAGACATTATCAGGGCCTCTGTTAGGGAGAGCCTCAGGGCCTCATTTTCAGACAGCATCAAGGCTTACTTTGGGTCAGTTTCAGGACCTTGGTAAGACCTGGGTCAGGATATTAACTCAGGATAGCATCAGGACTTTAGATATTGGCGGCAGCAGGGCCTTAGTTAGAGTCAGTGTCAGGGTGTGAGTTAGGAATATCATTATGGGCTTTGTTAGGTAATAGTGTCAGGGAGTGAGCTAGGAGTAGTGTCAGGGTCCGAGTTACGTGTAATGTCAGGGTCTTGGTTTGGGACAGTGTCAGGGCCTGGTTTAGCACGAGTCTCCAGGCCGTAGTTAGGGACAGGTTCAGAGCATCGGGAGTAATTTCAGCGCCTTATTTATGTTCAGCATCAGGGATGATTTAGTTAGCATAAGAGGAGCCATTCCTGCAAGAACACTGAAGGCCAACACACGAGAATGTAAAAGTAAACCATGCACGCTGCTATGAAGGAATATTCCACAGCAGTTGAGTACACTTTGTTTAAGGTTAACAAGAGTTTAAAAATTATTGTTTTAAGAAACCAATATTCATATGATGAAAGAATTTCATCGTAAAGAATCTCTTTCCCTAAACTTGACATTAGCTAAAGTCAAGATTAGATTAAGGTCTAGGGGTAGTGTCAGTTAATGACCTGGATTTGGTGTCAAGACCTTAGTTACTTAGAGAATCAAGGCCTAAAATTTAGGACCTGCGTCAAGATTTTCGGTAGGGACAGATTCAGACCTGACTTATGGAGAACGTCAAGGCCTGAGTGAGGCCTAGCGTCAGCCTCCTAGCTGCAGACACAGTCAGGGTACGACTTAGGAGCAGCATAAACACCTTGGTTGGGTCAGCGAAAGGTCATAGTGAAAGACATGAGCAGGCCTTGAGTGAGTCACAGAATCAAGGCCTCACTTAGGGAAAGCTTCAGGGCCTGAGTTAGGCACAGTGTCAGGTCTTCACTTAAAGACACCGACCGGTTTGGGACAGTGTCAGGATCGTGCATAGAAATGTGTCAGGAAATTATCTCAGGACAGTGTCCGGATTTTAGTTATTGATTGCAACAGGTGCCATGTTAGGGACAGATTCCGGGCTTTAGTGAGAGATAGTGTCAAGGCCTTTGTTCGGATTGGTCAGGGCTTAGTTAGGGATACTATTAGGGTTTCATTTATTATAAGATGCAGGACATGAGCTTGGGACAGAGTCAGGTTCCGGGCCAGGGATAGCGTCACGAAATGACCCAGGAAAAGCGTGAAGACCTTCGTTATTGAGAGCCTCAGGGCCTTACTTAGGACCAGCGTGAGGGCCTAAATCAGGACCACTGCCAGGGCTTCCTATACAGACAGCGTCAGAGCATAAGGAAGGTACAGCCAAAGGGCCTAAGTGAGGCTTATCTTTAGGGCCTGAGTTGGGGACACTGTCAGGGCATGACTTAGGAGCAGCAGAAGGGCCTCTGTGGGATCAGTCAGGTTCTTCATTAAAGACATTATCAGGGCCTCTGTTAGGGAGAGCCTCAGGGCCTCATTTATGGACAGCATCAAGGCTTACTTTGGGTCAGTTTCAGGACCTTGGTAAGACCTGGGTCAGGATAGTATCAGGATTTTAGATATTGGCGGCAGCTGGGCTGTAGTTAGAAACAGTGTCAGGGCCTGAGTTAGGACTAGCATTATAGCCTTTGTTAGGTATAGTGTCAGGGACTGAGCTAGGAGTTGTGTCAGGGCCTGAGCTAGGATGAGCCTCCAGGCCTCAGTTTGGGAGGGGTTCACAGCCTTGGGAGGAGTTTCCTGAATTTAATTAGGGAAAACATCAGGGATTTAGCATAATAAGAGTTAGTTCGTTAGCATAAGAGGAGGTATTCCTACAAGCACCCTGAAAGCCAACACAGGCAAATGCAGAAGTAAACCAGGCAGGCTGGTATAAAGGAATATTCCACAGAAGTTGAGTACATTTTGTTTAAGTTCAGTAAGAGTTTAAACATTATTTTTTTCAGAAAACTCTATTCAGAAGATGAAAGAATTTCATCCTAAAGAATCTCTTTAGCTAAATTTAACATTAGCAAAAGAGAAGTTTACGTTCACGCCTAGGGCTAGTGTCAGGTAATGACCTAGGTTTGGAATCAAGCCCTTAGTTACTTATAGAATCAGGGCCTAATTTAGGATCTGTGCCAGGGCTTCGGGTAGGGACAGTGTCAGAGCCTGGTATAGGGAGAAAGTGAGGGCCTGAGTGAGGCCTAGCATCAGGCCCCTAGATGCAGACACTGTCAGGGCATGACTTAGGAGCAGCATCAGGGCGTTTGTGGAGTCAGCATTCGGGTCATAGTGAAAGACATGAGCAGGGCTTGAGTGAGTCACAGAATCAAGGCCTGGGTTAAGGAAAGCTTCGGGGCCTGAATTAGGCACAGCCTCACGTCTTCAGTTAAGGAGAGCGACAGGGCTCTCTTTGGGACAGTGTCAGAACCTTGGATAGAAATGTGTCAGCATATTAGCTCAGGATAGTGTCCGGATTTTAGTTATTGATTGCAGCAGGACCCATGTTAGGGACAGATTCCAGGCCTTAGTGAGAGATAGTGTCAAGACCTTAGTTACTGAGAGCATCAGGGCCTTCTTTAGAAGCAATGTTAGGGCTTCATGTAAAAATCGCATCCCGGACTGGCTTGGGGTGAGCGACAGGGCCTGAGTGAGGCCTAGCGTCATTCCTGTAGGTGGGGACACTGTCAGGGCGTGACACAGGAGCAGCATCAGTGCCGTTGTTGGATCAGCATTATGGTCTTCGTTAAAGACATGAGCAGGCCTTCTGTTAGGGACAGCGTCACGGCTTACTTAGCGATATTTTCAGGACCTTAGTAAGAGATGGGATAGTAAATTAGCTGAGGATAGTGTGAGGACTTTAGATATTGATGGCATCAGGGCCTTAGTTAGGGACAGTGTCAGGCCTTGAGTTAGGCCTAACATCCAGGCCTTAGTTAGGGACAGTGTCACGGCATGGGGACTCAATTCAGGTCCTGACATGGGCACAGCATAAGGGCTTCAGTTAGCATAAGAGGCAGGACATTAGCTAGGGACAGGGTTAGGGTAAAGTCTAGGGATTGTGTCAGCAAATGACCTCGGGATAGTGTCAAGACCTTAGTTACTGAGAACCTGAGGGCCTTATTTAGGACCAGCATCAGGACCGGACTTAGGGCAAGAAACAGGGCCTGAGTGAGGCCCAGCTTCAGGCCCCTAGCTGGAGACAGTGTCAGGGCATGACGTCGAAGCAGCATCCGGGCCTTGGTTGGGTCAGCATTCGGGTCATAGTTAAGGACATGAGCAGGGCCTGAGTGCGTCAGAGAATCGAGGCCTCCGTTAGGGAAAGCTTCAGGGCCTGAGTTAGGCACAGCCTCAGGTCTTCATTTAAGGACAGCGACAGGCCTTTCTTTGGGACTGTGTCAGGTCCGTGGATAGAAAAGTGTCAGCATATTAGCTCAGGATAGTGTCCGGATTTTCATTATTGATTGCAGCAGGGCCCATGTTAGGGATAGATTCTGGGCCTTAGTGAGAGATAGGGTCAATGCCTTAATTAGGATTAGTCCGGGCCTTAGTTAGGGAGAGTATTAGGGTTTCAATTAGGATAAGATGCAGGACATTACCTTGGGACAGAGTCATGATCCGAGCCAGGGATAGTGTCAGAAAATGACCTGGGTTGGTGTCAAGACCTTAGTTATTTAGAGAATCAGGGCCTAATTTAGGACCTGTGTCAGGGCTTCGGGTAGGGACATCGTCAGAGCCTGACTTAGGGAGAACGTCTAGGCCTGAGTGAGGCCTAGTGCCAGCCCACCTGCTGGAGACACAGTCAGGGCATGACGTAGGAACAGCATCAGGGCCTTTGTGGGGTCAGCATGCAGGTCATAGTGAAAGACATGAACAGGGCCTGTGTTAGTCACAGAATCAAGGCCTCAGTTAGGGAAAGCTGCAGGGCCTGAGTTAGGCACAGCCTCAGGTCTTCACTTAAGGACGGCAACAGGCTTTCTTTTGGAAAGTATCAGGACAGTGGCTAGAAATGTGTCAGGATATTAGCTCTGGACAGTGTCCTTTTTTTAGTTATTAATTGCAGCAGGGACCATTAGGGACAGATTCCGGGCGCTCGTGAGAGATAGTGTGAAGGCCTTTGTTCGGATTCGTCAGGGCTTAGTTAGGGATACTATTAGGGTTTCATTTAGGATAAGATGCAGGACATGAGCTTGGGACAGAGTCAGGTTCCGGGCCAGGGATAGCGTCACGAAATGACCCAGGAAAAGCGTGAAGACCTTCGTTATTGAGAGCCTCAGGGCCTTACTTAGGACCAGCGTGAGGGCCTAAATCAGGACCACTGCCAGGGCTTCCTATACAGACAGCGTCAGAGCATAAGGAAGGTACAGCCAAAGGGCCTAAGTGAGGCTTATCTTTAGGGCCTGAGTTCGGGACACTGTCAGGGCATGACTTAGGAGCAGCAGAAGGGCCTCTGTGGGATCAGCGTGAGGGTCTTCACTAAAGACATTATCAGGGCCTCTGTTAGGGAGAGCCTCAGGGCCTCATTTTCAGACAGCATCAAGGCTTACTTTGGGTCAGTTTCAGGACCTTGGTAAGACCTGGGTCAGGATATTAACTCAGGATAGCATCAGGACTTTAGATATTGGCGGCAGCAGGGCCTTAGTTAGAGTCAGTGTCAGGGTGTGAGTTAGGAATATCATTATGGGCT